>NW_023425357.1:11967397-12485074 GCF_014108415.1 Molossus molossus | reverse complement strand
GATCTCTTCTGCATGGGTCACAGGAGTGTCAATGGCCCCTATGGAAAATGGCCTAATCCTGCCCTATCAGTCTTTGGGGAGGGCTCTATGGGTTCTGTTATACCCATATTATTTTTCCCCAGCCCTTGGCCTGGTAGATATCCGGTTTTCAACATTTGGGTAGTAATAACAGCATTCGGGCTTCCCATTATTAATCCTAATTGGGATAAGAGGTCTCTACCGCAAAGATTTATAGGCAATCCAGCTATAACATATGGTTGTATGGTGCCCTGGTTACCTTCCTGATCTTTCCAAGTTAATAGCTTTGAACTTCTCTCTGGATTTTGACTTTGCCCTATTCCTTTTAGGTGAGTCAGAGTTGCGTCTAGGGGCCAGGCTGTAGGCCAGTCTTCCTTTTTAATTATTGTGACCTCAGCCCCTGTATCTATAAGCCCTGAAAATTTCTTACCATCTAACCAGAGAGACATAATGAGTTTTTGTGCTGATATGACCTCTGCCCAGTAAACATCTGATGATCCAAAGCCTTGATTACCTCTTTGTCCTGATACTGCCCTATTTGTGGTGGGCATCAAAGGCAGGAGCAGCAGTTGAGCGAATCTTTGTCCTGTGATGACAGTATTAATATTTTGGGGGGATGACACCATAACCTTAATTTCTCTGGAGTAGTCATTATCTATAACTCCTGGAAGGACTTGTAGTCCACTCATTGTTGAACTGCTACGTCCTATTATTAGTCCAAATGTGTTTTCAGGCAGAGGGCCCAAAATTCCAGTAGGAAGGGCCTGAACTCCCATTTCAGGAGTTAATATTGTGTAGGTGGTGGAACTGAGGTCCAATCCTGCGCTTCCTGTGGTGGCTCTGAGGAGGTTTGAAATGGATTGTTGTTTGCTGGAACAAAACTGACTGCCCCAAAGATTTGTGTGGGTTTGGGGGCCTGGGGCTGGCCCCTGTGCCCCTTTCCCTGCATCGGGGGTAGATCGTTACACTGAACATCCTTTTTAGACCTACATTCATTAGCCCAGTGTTTCCCCCTTTTACATCTAGGGCAAACTCCTGGAGTCTGAGTTTTTGAGTTATTAGTGGGATTTCCTTTACAGTTCCTTGCGAAATGGCCAGTTTCCCCACAGGGAAAATATTTACTCTTGTTTTGTTGGGATAAGAATTGTCTAACTGTATACCCTTGCAAGGCAGCAGCCATGGCAAAGCCCTGTTGATAGTCGGAACATAGTCGAATATCAGAACATAGTCGAATATAGCCAATTAAATCAGTCTTTTCTTTATAAGGTCTAATAACGGCTTGACAGGTGGCATTAGCGTTTTCAAAAGCCAATTGTTTAACAAAATTTGTGCCGACGTCTGCATTACCAAAAATTCTGCTTGCTGCAGTAATTAAGCGGTGAACAAAATCTGCAAAAGACTCATCAGGTCCTTGTTTAATGTTAGTAAGGGAAGAGCTCATGTCGCCCTTGGTGGGCAGTTTCCTCCATGCTCTAGTGCCTGCTGTCTGAACTTGCGCAAAAAGACCTGCATCATACTGCATTTGGGCATCACTATTAGCATAATTTCCCTCTCCTGTTAGCATATCCAAATTCCATCCATTACCAGCCTGCGCGTTGCGTTTAGCAATGTCCCTGCAGTTCTCCTCATATTCTGATTTCCATAGGAGATAGTCTCCTCCAGCAAGTGTCGCTCGGGCTAACGTCTGCCAATCCCCAGGCGTAAGCCAATACTCGGCTACTGATTCTAAAATTGCCGTAGTATATGGGGCTGTGGCTCCGTATTGTGCTACAGCGGTCTTTAACTCCTTTATTAATTTAAAATCAAACCCGCTATGGTGGCGCCAAGCCTGTCCTTGGCGTCCACTGTTTCTGTTACTGAAAAAGCCTCTATATCCTCCAGCTCCGGTGCAGCCTGCGTGTGGGGAGGGATCTTTGGGGCGGCTCCCCTCATGGGTGGTTTTTGGTTCCCGAGGGGTTCCTGTTTTTTTTTTTTTTTCCTCATTATCACTATCGAATGACATGAAGTCCTCACATTCTTTGCTTTCATTTTCATTCCCCTTTTTTTCTTTCTGTAATATACCCTCACCATTTCCTACTACACTGGCAACGAGAGGATCAGAATGTCTCTGAGATAGAATTTCATCTATTAAATGCCAATAAGAAAAAGCAGTTACTGGGACCTTCTCGGGTCCATAAGTCTTATAGTAATCTTTAAGAGCATCACCGACTATTTTCCATCATTTTTTTTTTTTTTTTTTATCCTCACTCGAGGATATTTTCCATTTTTTGTACAGATAGAGTGGGAGGGAGAGAGAGGAAGGGAGAGAGAGAGAGAAACATCGACGTGAAGGGACACATCGAGTGGCTGCCACCCGCACGACCAACCAGGGCCGGGGACAAACTGCAACCGAAGTACGTGCCCTTAGCGGGAACCGAACCCGGGTCTCTCCGGACCGCAGGCCGACGCTCTAACCGCTGAGCCAAACCGGCCAGGGCTTTTCCATCATTTTTGATGTATAGTTCCCTCTGTAGGAAACCAAGGGCAAACTTCCTGAATATAATCAAAATACTGACACAAATGCTTAATTTTTACCTTTACTCCTCGTGCCTTGAGAGCCTTTCCTAGTCCTTCAACGAACATCTTATGTTGGCTCAATGCTTGACCCAGAATCGCCGTTCACTTACCCGAGGGGTGCAGACGCAGCAGGTCCCCACGTCGTTCCCTCTTTTCCTTTCCTTTCTGCCGGCCACTCGAACGGCGTCCTTCACTGGATCCCCCGTGCTGGAGCCCCACGTTGGACGCCACTTGACCCGTCCCGCAGGTCGAGCAATGAGGACTCTAGAGGGGGAGTGAGGATGAGCAGGGACAAGAGACACAAGAATTGGAGACTAGACAGGGTTCTGATCAAGTCTCTTTTATTCAGGGAAAATCCACACAATATATAGGGGAAGAAGCAGAAAAACAAGATCATTTGTTGCCAAGTGATAAGTTATTGAGTAACCACCGCGAAGCAATTTCAAGACCATATTACAGGTGGAACAAAAGATCAGCAAAGACTGGCTTGTTGAGTAAATGGTTCAAAATGCAGGGATAAAGCAGAGATATCCTGCCTTGGGGCAGGGGATGGCAGAGCAGATTTTAACAAAATGGATGCCATGCAAAAAGTCTCCCACAATAGACGTTGTTCACGGATTGGAATAATTAACATCACTAAAATATCTATATTACCCAAAACAATCTACACATGCAATGCAGTCCCCATTAGAATACCAACAACATATTTCACAGAACTAGGACAAATACTTCAAAAGTTTATATGGAACCAAAAAAGACCTCAAATAGCCACAGCAATCTTCAAAAAGAAGAACAAAGCAGGAGGGTTCACAATACGGATATCAGGTTATACCACAAAACCATTGTAATCAAAAGAGCCTGCTACTGGCACAAAAACAGGCATATAGATGAATGGAACAGACCAGAGAACCCGGAAATTGACCCAAGACATTATGATTAATTAATATTTGACCAAGATGGCACAAGCATACAATGGAGTAAAGACAGCCTCTTTAATAAATGGTGTTTGGAAAATTGGACGGCACATGCCAAAAAAATAAAACTACACCACCAACTTACACCACACACAAGAATAAGCTCAAAATGGACAAAAGACTTAAATGTGATTCGTAAATCCATAAAAATCCTAGAAGAAAATGTAGGCAACACAATTTCAGACATCACATGCAGCAGAATTTTCACTGATACAATGCCTAAAAGCAAGAGAAACAAAGGAAAAAAATTAATAAATGGGACTACATCAAACTCAAAAGCTTCTGCATAACAAAAGAAATAACCATCAAAATGTTAAGGCAGCCCTGGCTAGTTTGGCTCAGTGCTTAGAGTGTCAACCCACGGACCAATAAGTGGCAGGTTTGAATCTGGTCAAGGGCATGTACCTTGGTTACAGTTCAGTCCCAGCCATGGTCAGAGTCATGCAGGAGGCAACCAATTGATGTGCCTCTCTTACATCGATGTTTCGCTCTCTCTCTCTTATAAAAAATTAAAATTAAAATCAATAAAAAATGGAAAAGGAACCCACTGTATGGGAGAGCATAACTGCCAACAATATATCAGATAAGAGGTTAATTTCCAAATGATATAGAATGCTCATATAACTCAACAGAAGGAAGACAAAGAATCCAATTAAAGGTGGGGCAGAGGACCTAAATAGACACCTCTCCAAACAGGACGTAGAAATGGCCACGAGACATATAAAACAATGCTCGATGTCATTAATCATCACAGAGATGCAAATTAAAATGACCATGAGGTATCACCTCACAACTACGAGGATGGCTGCCATCAACAAATCATCAAACAAGTGCTGGCGAGGGTGTGGGATCTAGTACACTGCTGGTGGGAATGCAGACTGGTGCAGCCACTATGGAAAACAATATTGTGTTTCCTCAAAAAATTAAAAATAAAACTGCCATTTGACCCAGAGATCTCATTTCTAGGAACATATTCTAAGAAGCCTGAAACACCAATCAAAAAGAATATATGTACCCCTAATGTTCATAGCAGCACTATTTACAATTGCTAAGATCTGAAAACAGCACAAGTGTCCATCAGTAGATGAGTGGATAAAAAAGCGGTGGTACATATACACAATGGAACACTATGCAGCTATAAGAAAGACAGATTTCTTATCTTTTTAGACGACATGGAGGGACCTGGAGAGTATTATGCTAAACGAAATAAGGCATTCAGAGAAAAACAAACATCACATGATCTCACTTATTTGTAGAATATAATGAACAAAATTAGCTGATGCACAAATCAGACCCAGAGACATAGAAGTAGGGTTCAGACTGACAAACCTCAGATGAGGGGACGGAAGGAGGGAAGACATAAACCAAAGAACTTATATGCATAAAGGCATAACCAATGGACATAGACAACAATGCTGAGGGTGGGGCGGGAGGTTGCAGGGTCCAGAAGAGGCTGTCCATGGGGAATAAAGGGGGAACATCTGTAACAAAAATCAATGAATTGCCCTGGCCAGTTTGGCTCAGCGGTTAGAGCGTCCGCCTGCGGTCCGGAGAGACCCGGGTTCGGTTCCCGCTAAGGGCATGTACCTCGGTTGCAGTTTGTCCCCGGCCCTGGTTGGTCGTGCGGGTGGCAGCCACTCGATGTGTCCCTTTCACATCGATGTTTCCCTCTCTCTCTCTCTTCCTGTCTCTCCCTCCCACTCTGTCCGTACAAAAAATGGAAAAATGTCCTCAGATGAGGATTAAAAAACAAACAAACAAACAATGAATTAATAAAAAGAGAAAAAGGTGAAGTGAAAGTACATATGGAATTAGACAGTGTTGGTGGTTAGGGCTGCTGTGAGGCTCCACCCTTCCTGTTCCCTCTCAAGTCATCGGGCTTCCGGTTGTGCGACACAGCCGGGCTCTTTGGGAACCCTTACTTAGTCCAAATAGCATTAAAACAACTTCAAAATGTTCACTTTTTGTGTATAAGAAACGTTGCTCTCGCAGTTTCCAGGTCACATAACGCATGCTCATAGACCGCGCCTGCGTGTAAAGGAGGCGGGCTCTCAGACAGTGACGTTAAACCTTGGACTGAGAGTGTTGAACACAGTGCCACCTTACTCCATTCAATCATCTCCCTTCACGGTGGAAGGACGAAGGCATGGCTGCAGTGAGTACAACGGTGTTCACAATGATGATTTGGCAAATTGCAAGAAATATATTAATAACATATGGAATGGGACAAGCTATGCCTGTCTTAGACCCAGTATGTCCATTACTGATAAAGGATGCGCTGATAATTGTATTTGACGAGATAGCTCCAAGAGCATACAACCGGGCCAATGTGCAAGGTTTGCAAAGAAGCATCACGCGTTTCTTTAGAAGGATGGCACATCGCCGACCGGCACAAGTGATTGAGGTTTAATTTCTGATGATGAATCCAGCTTTGTCCACACAATTATTATGAATTCGACTTAATATACTTCTAAACCAATATATCGCGGGACATTTACAGAGGAGACTGCGGCTACACTACCAATAAATCCTGCAGTTATGAGAACCATGTTCAAGAAGACACACAGGCTCCGGTCTTGGCGGCCTGGGCTGATTCCTCAACTGTGGTTTCAACAACCACGAGTTACAAAATTTTGATTCTGAACTTTGTTTTCGTTATGACACTAATGCCACCGACTTGACAAAGAATGAAACTTGAGGCGGAGAGGATACGAGGTTACCCCACAGGATGCGATCTCAAGGCTGATTCTGTGTTGACCTTCTGCCCATTTGAGGTGAGTGTGTGGCCTGGGCTCTGAGGCGGGGAGGGGTCCCGATCTGGAGGGGACCCAGGAGGAGCCCGGAGGACGTCTCCACGGGGCAGGAGGTGCCGGGCTGTCCATCCCCATGGGGATTAGGGGGTGAAGGGAGGTTTCGGAGGTGAAATCCTGGGGTGCATTTCTGAGGAGGCTTTGAAAACCTCCTTCCTCGGTGTGGGGAGCAGGAGAGGGGCCTTCAGTGCAGACCCTGGGGGCTGGCAGCGGCATTTCCAGATTTCGGGGAGGAGGCAACAGAAGCTGCAGAAGCAGACGCAACATGGCGCCGCAGGAAGTCAGCCAGTGAACAGGCCCTGCGTGGTCTTAGGGGCAAAAAGTCTTCAAGGGACAAATTATGGTGGGAACAGAGGGAAGGTGAAGCTCTGTGATTCGGAAAATCCCCAGAAGTATAAGACAGACCTCGGATGGGGAAGAGTGTGGACTTGACAAGGCTCCATGCCGTTCTAATGGGGCCTGTTAGACAGCGTGTGTGTGTGTGTGTGTGTGTGTGTGATAAAGTGTGGACAAATAGTCCCAAACCCTGTAAAGTGTTCCCTACCCTCAAGATTCAACCCCAAATATCTAGGGCATTTCTCCTCCCCTCCCCCATTTCCCTTTACTGCCTCCCGCCGCCATTTTCTACATTATTCTTTCCTTCTTTCTCTTTCTTTCTTTCTTTCTTTCTCTCTTTCTTTCTTTCTTTCTTTCTCTCTCTCTATCTCTCTTTCTCTCATTCTTTCGGTTTTTCTTTATAAACTTATCTAATGGGGCCTGTTAGACAATGTGTGTGTGTGTGTGTGTGTGTGTCTGATAAAGTGTGCACAAATAGTCCCAAACCCTGTAAAGTTTTGTGTGTGTGTGTGTGTGTGTGTGTGTGTCTGATAAAGTGTGGACAAATAGTCCCAAACCCTGTAAAGTTTTGTGTGTGTGTGTGTGTGTGTGTGTGTGATAAAGTGTGGACAAATAGTCCCAAACCCTGTAAAGTTTTGTGTGTGTGTGTGTGTGTGTGTGTGATAAAGTGTGGACAAATAGTCCCAAACCCTGTAAAGTTTTGTGTGTGTGTGTGTGTGTCTGATAAAGTGTGCACAAATAGTCCCAAACCCTGTAAAGTTTTGTGTGTGTGTGTGTGTGTGTGTGTGTGTGTCTGATAAAGTGTGGACAAATAGTCCCAAACCCTGTAAAGTTTTGTGTGTGTGTGTGTGTGTGTGTCTGATAAAGTGTGGACAAATAGTCCCAAACCCTGTAAAGTTTTTTCTACCCTCAAGATTCAGCCCCAAATGATTCAGCCCCAAATATCTAAGGCTTTTCCCCTCCCCTCCCCCCACTTCCCCTTACCATCTCCCGCCGCCATTTTCTAGATTATTCGGGGCTCCCCGCACTGCAGAAATTCTGGCCCTTGGGCAGAATCCCCTCGCTCTCTCTACCTTCTCCATTCATCTGGCTCCCCAAACACCAGGTCTTTTTCTGTTTTTGGGGTTTTTTTTATCCTCTCCCAAGGACATTTTTTTTTTATCCTCACCCGAGGACTTTTTTTGATATTTAATTCAGATAGAGTGGGAAGGAGAGAGAGAGAGAGCAACATCGACGTGAAAGGGACACATCGGGTGGTTGCCACCCGCACAACCAACCAGGGCCGGGGGCAAACTGCAACCAAGGTACGTGCCCTTAGTGGAAACCAAACCTTCGACTCTCTGGTCGAAGCTCAACCGCGGAGCCAAACTGGCCAGGGCTTATTGGCTCTTAATATCCTACCCCACACCCCAAGTTTTTTCATTTATAAATATGTATTTATTGTCTTTTTTAGAGAGAGAAATCAATGTGAGAGAGAAACATCGATTGGCTGCCTCCTAAACACCTGCTACTGGGTATCAAGACCAAAACCCAGGCATGGGTTCTGACCCAGAATTAAATCACAACCTCTAGTCCTTGTGCTGACGCTCAGTCCATGGAAGCACACCTACTGGGCTACACTCTCAAATCCTCTACATACGTCTTGTCTCTGCACACTGTCTTCCTAGTTTTTGATCTCCTACCTCCACCCCATTTTTAGGTTAATCTGGGCTCAGACCTCTTCAAGACTTTGCTGCCCTGCACCCCTGCCCCTGCCCCCTCACCTCACCCAGGCTCTTTTTCAGCCTCCATACAGGGCCTCGAAAAGTTCTACTCACAGAAGTTGGCATCTTGGTAACGTGGGAGATCGGCTGAAGGACGTCTTGAAGCCTGAAGATCAGCATTACCTTGCGACTCAACACAGGAAAAGCTGCAACTACCCGACAAAAACGCAGCTTCAAGAGGAACTGTGCCCTCTCAGCCAGCGAAAAACGGAAAATGCAAGTGCAGACGTGGCTCTGGAAACCGTTTTCGACAGATGTGTCACCACTTTGAGACTTTTTTCAGTGGCCACCCTTCCGCACAACGTTCAGAAACCTCTTCTGCTCCACACCCGAACACTCAACTCACTTCCTTATTTGAATTAGCCCACACACTCATCTCAGGCCTCTTGTCAGCCCAGGTTCTCACGACATACTGCAGTCTCTGCTCATAGATGTCCTGCCCCATGTGGATTTGAATCCCCCTCTTCACATTATTCTCTGTGCCCTGAGCCATTTCAGCCTGCACCTCAGTGTCCTCCCCGGTCCCTTACCACACAACACACAATCACACACACACTCAGCCTAAAGGACTCTCTGTCCTAACCACTTGATCCAGGTAGTACACTGGTTCAGGTCCTGGGAACATAATGGAAACATGATTACTAATGCTTGGGTTACTTCTTTTTTATTTTTTCTTATCCTCACCCAAGGACATTTTTCCATTTTTGGTTCAGATAGAGTGGGAAGGAGAGAGAGAGACAGAGAGAGAAACATCGACGTGAAAGGGACACATTGAGTGGCTGCCTCCCGCACGACCCAACCAGGACCGGGGACAACCTGCAAGCGAGGTACATGCCCTCAGCGGGAACCGAACCTGGGTCTCTCTGGACCGCAGGCCAACGCTCTAACCGCTGAATCAAACCAGCCAGGGCAGGTTACTTCTTTTAATATAGAAGTAGGGTACAGACTGACAACCCTCAGAACAGGGGGTGGCGAGGGGGTGCGTGATAAACCACAGAACTTATATGCATGTATACATAACCAATGGACATAGAAAACAAAGCTGGAGATGGGGTGGGGGGATGGGGAGGTAGGTGTCAGAAACATCTGTAACAAAAAAAATTAATAAAAATAATTAAAATAAGCAACAAACAAAAGAAATATGTCTTTTTCTTGCATGGGTCTATCTTGTTCTGCTGATGGCATCTCAAATGTGGCCCCTGTTAAGGAAGCCGCTCGCTGACCACTCAGGGCACCTGGCGGAAGAGGGGGACGGTGAGACCACACGAGCCGTCAGGAGAGGTGGAGAGTGGACCAGAGACTGTTCCATGATATAATGTCCTAGGCTGGCATCTTCCCTGACAAAGATCAATTTTCGCTTTAATTGACCCTACTACCTTTTCCTTTGTTGCATCTAGGATAACATACCTTTGGAACTTGGAATAACTTCCTTTTTCCCAGACCCCTCAAGGCACAACCTATGCACCGGGGCAGAAACACACATCACCTTGATATTTTCATGTGAATTGTTGACTGTTAACTATCCTGCACCCACCTATATAAAAGAAGTATGTGTCTATCATTTTACTTTTTATCCCATCGCAGAGACCTCCCCCGCTTTGCTTTCTCCCACCTCCCTAATCTAGCACCAGTGGATTTCATGTAACTCACATCTTCTCTCACAATTGTGCTGTATAAATTAAGGTTCAAAACTGCCATTGTCCGGTGCATTATCTCAATCCATTGAGGTTTCTCTCCCGGCATTTGTTGACAGTTTGGATCAGATAAGCCCTCAGAACTCTTCACAGGTTTGAATTTTTTTATGTTGACAGATCTATGAACCCCAGGAAGTTTTACCAACAATATGTATTCAGGTCTCTTTGGGTCCCATCTGAGCTCATGCTATCTGTAAAGGACAAACACATGATATGTGAATGTACAGCAAAAATTTTTCCCATTAGGTGACCTTACCTCCTGGATTTTAAGAGAATGGCAAGAACTAGCTGCTAATAGATAACCACTGCATTGTACAGATAACCATTGCTTTGTGTACACCGAACCTGCTTGCTCCCTCAGGCATAACAGTTAACTGCAAATATCTGCTTCTGTAGCGCTTGCTGGCTCGCATACCCTAAACCCAAATTCCTTAACAGGGGCTAAGACAACTATATAAGCAACCCACCCCCTGAGCTCGGGCCTGCTCCCTCCTCTGCGTATCTTGGGACAGTTGCCGCGCGGCTAATAAAGCTCTCTTCATCAGAACCCAGTTCAGAGTCTGAGTCTGGTCGGTCTCGTTGGTCTACAACATTTGGAGGCCCCAGTGAGATAGACAAACAAGGTCCCCCCGTCGGCGGGTTGACCTCCTCAGACTCCAGGAGTCTGGTCCATCCCAGGAGCGGACCCGTGGTCTAGGGAAGGCCTCAGAGAGACCATCCTCTGCCCCGGACGTCATTCTGCCCTGGAATTGTCTCCACTCCAAATCCCATCTAGAGAGCATCTGGAAACCCTGGGCCCAGGTTCGGTTCAGCAGATGGGACGTCCCTCGGTAACTCTGTTTCTGAAAACTCTGCAGAGTGAGGGGAAGTGGATCTGCTGGATGCAGCACATAGATCCTGCCCCAGGGCCATAGCGAGACGTTGCTTTTGGCCCCGGTTCAGTTTGTCTGGCTTTTTGTCTGTCTTATTTGTTTGTCCTTTTGTGTTTTGTGTTTCTGTGCTGTGCCGGCCTGTGTCCTCAAAATGGGTCGGGACCTTCAGGACCTAGGACCACTCTTCAAGGTCTCCATGATAACTACTCAGGCTTTTCCAAGCGCGCCTCGGGTTACAGCATCTCAGCAGTCCCTGGATTCGTGCGCACTTTGTGCAAATTGGAGTGGCCCACATTCCGGGTCAACTGGCCCTCCCAGGGCACTTTCAACTAAAGCTCTTTGTTTGCAGTTCGAGACGTCATCTACGGGATCCCGGACACCCAGGCCAAACTCCTTACATCGATGTTTGGATTGACATTGCTACTGACAAGCCTAATTATATTAAGAAATGTTCGTGCTCAAGAGGAAGATGATTTTTTTTTATTAATTAATTTTTGTTACAGATGTTTCTCCTTTTTTCCCCACTGATTCCCCCTCCTCCTCCCTCCCTGCCCTTTCCCCAGTTTGCTGTCCATGTCCACAGTTCATGCATACACGCATATAAGTTCTGGGGTTTATCTCTCCCCCACCACTCCCCTATTTAGGGGATTTCAGTCTGTACCCCACTTCCGCGTCTCTGGGACTATCCCCTTCCTCAGACTGTTATGTTCATTATATTCCACAAATAAGTGAGATCATATGAAACTTGTCTTTCTCTGTTTGGCTTGTTTCACTCTAGTGCACTGCTGGTGGGAATGCAGACTGGTGCAGCCACTATGGAAAACAATATGGTGTTATCTCAAAAAGTTAAAAATTGAACTTCCATTTGACCCAGTGATCCCACTTCTAGGAATATACCCTAAGAAGCCTAAAACACCAATCAGAAAGAATATATGTACCCCCATGTTTGTAGCAGCACTATTTACAATAGCTAAGAGGGAGAAGATTTTAATGCCTAGCTTCCGCAGTACCCTCAGAAGCCCTCGGCTCCTGTTCCCTCCCAAAGGCTTTGTCCTGTTCTTTCAGGTCCCCCAGAAGACCCCCTCACTGACCCTGTGGGGCCACCCCCTTCTGCCGCTCAGTCCTCCCCATACACGTGGCGGCACCCCTTATAACCCCCTCCGCAGGCGCCAGACTCCTCGGCTGCCATCCTGCCCCTCCGTCAGGTTGCTCCAGCACTGGGTGGAGACCAGACTCAGCGCTTCATGGTCTATGTCCCCTTCTCAACTAGCAATCTGTAATTGGAAACAACAGAACCCTTCCTTCTCTGATAAACCCTAAGGATTAATCACTCTCCTAGAGACAGTCTTCCACACCCATCAGCCCACTTGGGATGACTGTCAGCAATTGTTGCAGGACCTGTTCACCTCCAAGGAGAGGGGCAGGGTCCACAGAGAGGCAGCAAAATCCGTCCTCGGACCAAACGGCCAACCACTCATGGATCCGGCCCAAATCGGAGCCTACCTCCCAAATACTGACCCAACTGGGACCCGAACACTGATCAAGGTAAGAAGGCTTTCACCCAGTATCGCCGATCTCTCCTCCAGGGCCTCCGTGGAGCTGCCAAAAAGCCAAGTATCCTGTCTAAGGTAAGCGAGACTGTTCAAACCGCAGGGGAATCCCCAGCGGCCCTTCTTGAACGTCTCATGGAGGCTTATCGCCTCTTTACTCCTATAGACCCGGAGGCCCCTGAGAATAGAGGGCAATTAATATAGCCTTTCCACCCAGTCGGCCCAGACATTAGGAAGAAGCTCCAGAAATCAGAGGGTTTTGAAGGAAAGCATCTTAGGGAGTTAGTTGAAATAGCTCAGAGAGTATTTAACACCAGGGACGACCAAGAAATGGCCAGTACCAAAAGGGTCACAAAGGTAGTCATAGCCGCTCTTCAGGAGAATTGGAAAGAGAATCGGAAACAGGCCTAAAAACACAGGACAAGCCCCACGGAAACCTGGGCCACCTCTTGACCCTAACCAGTGTGCCTGCCGCAAAGAATATGGCCATTGGAAGGAAGACTGCCCTAGGAGGGGTCCCAACAGGAGACTCGAGGCATTGCCAGAGGGGTGCTAACCCAATCATTAGGGCCCTGGAAGAGACCAGTTGCCTACTTATCTAAGAGATTAGACTGGTAGCCTCCAGCTGGCCCAGCTGCCTGTGAGCCATAGCAGCTACTGCTATTCTAGTTAAAGAAGCATCCAAGCTAACCCTAGGGTAGACCTCCAGATCATTGGGGCACACTCTGTTGAGGCTCTCCTTGGAGCCCTCCAGACCGGTGCATGTCTAACGCCCGGGTCACCCAATACCAGGTACTCCTCTTAGACTCCTCCCGAATCCAGTTCCTGAAGACCTCTGCCCTCAACCCGGCCACCCTGCTGCCTGACGATGACCCTCAGGCTCCCCTTCATGATTGCTCAGACATTCTTGAGACTCTAACTAACCTGAGGTCTGACCTAACTGACAACCCTCTCCCAACTCCAGAGCATGGTCTCTACATATGGCAGCAGCTTCATCCGGGAAGGGGTCCGATATGCGGGAGCAGCGGTAGTCACCCAAGACAAGGTCATCTGGGCCAGGCACTAGGGCATGGGACTTCAGCTAAGAGGGCTGAACTAATTGCTCTCTCTCAGTCTTTAAGATGGGCGAAAGGCAAGTCAGTAAACATCTACACTGACAGCCGGTATGCCTTCGCCACAGCCCATGTCCACGGCCCTCTACCAAGAAAAGGGACTCCTAACCTCAGGAGGGAAACAGATCAAAAATAAATTAAAAAATTCTTGCCTTCCTAGAGGCCATTTGGCTACCAACAAAAGTGGCCATTATCCACTGCCGGGGCCACCAGAACTCTGACACCCCTGAAGCTAAGGGGAACGCCTTTGCCTATCAGACAGCCAAGGGGGCTGCCCTAAGACCACTGGGGCCACTAGAGATCCTTCCAGTCCTTCCAGGGGAAAGTCTCCCCAAAGAGCCCTCCTATACCCAAGAGGAGGGAGAACTTGGACAGAGGCTCAATTGTAACCAGGGGCCTCGAGGCTGGAGGCTTCTCTCCAACGGGAGGATCCTCTTACCTGCGGCCCTAGGCCAAGAGCTGATCTCTCCGCTGCATCAGGGCGCCCACCTAGGCAAGACTGAAATCTCCATTCTCATAGCCTAGCCTGGGACTTTTATGTCCCAAACCTCAACAGATGGATAGACTCTGAAATAAGGTAATGTCCTGCCTGTGCCCAAGTCAACTCTCACCCTTGGAAAACAACAGACCTCGGGGCCCGAGAACGAGGCACAGCTCCTGGTGACCACTGGGAATTGACTTTACTGAGGTGACCCCTGGCCAATACGGCTATAAATATCTGCTTGTTTTCATAGATACCTTCTCCGGCTGGACGGAGGCTTTTCCTACCAAGACTAAACTGCAACCACGGTAGCCCCGTTACTGCTCTCTGAGAGAGTCCCCCGATTTGGCATCCCTCTAGCTCTGGGGTGCAACAATGGCCTGGCATTCATTGCTCAAACCACAAAATTGTTAGCTAAAGCTTTAGGGATTACTTGGACATTGCATCGTGTCTACAGGCCTCAGAGTTCAGGACAGGTAGAAACAATGAATAGGACATTAAAGGAAACTTTAACTAAGATCCACCTTGAGACGGGCGATAAATGGGTAAGGCTCCTTCCTTTCCCCTCCTTCATGTGCGCTGTACCCCTTATCTTAAGGGTTTCACCCCGTTTGAAATGTTTGGTCGACCTCCCCCTATTCTATCCAAAATCAGGGACTAGGTCTTAGCCAACCTGGGTAACCATAACCTCCTCAGCTCTTTGCAGGCAATCCAGAGGCTGAGAGAATAGACCCGACAGCTAATCAAGGACGCCAGACCCCAACCAGGGGCACCCCAGATACCACCGCATGACGTCACCCCTGGTGACTGGGTCTGGGTCAGGAAACATCAGCTTGCTTCCCTCAAGCCTCGCTGGACTGGCCCTTTTCCTGTTCCCCTGACCACGCCCACTGCTCTGAAGGCAGCAGGACAGAAATTTTGACCTGAACAATGGGCCTTCCAGTGGACCGAGGATCCCCTGAAGATAAAGCTCTCCAGGGTTTCCTCCTAGTCTCTTTCCTGACTCTGATCGCCAGTAAAGCATCTACCCAATTTAGATGCACTCAAGGGTGGCCACTGCTATGAAGGTACGGGCTCCAGCCTGACCCTTGGAGACATACAAGGACAGGGACATGCTTCATCATTGGCAACTACGACCTAAGCTCTTCCCCTTATGCGGACTCATGTGGGGACACTACCACCCTAACCCCATTAAGCCCTTTGAGTCCTAACTGCACCCCCCCCCCTCGAGACTTGGTTTGCTTGCACCTCAGGACTGACTCCCTGAATCTTTCCCTTTGAAACCAAAGATGTTTCTCTCTCTCTCTTTCCCTCCCACTCTATCTGAACATAATATCGAAAAATATCTTCAGCAGAGAATGAAAAAAAAAAGAACTTAACTATGGACATAAAGAAGAAGCTATGTCTATATCTCATGGAACTACAACAAACACTCCAAACGTTTATATGGAACAGAAAAAGACCCCGAAGAGCCACAGCAGTCTTGACAAAGAAGAACAAAGGAGAAGTGATCCCCATACTGGATATCAGGTTTTACTACAGAGCCATTGTAATCAGAACAGCCTGGTACTGGCACAAGAACAGGCATATAGGTCAACGGAACAGAACCCAGATTCCAGAAGTCGACTGAAGACATTATGCTCAATTAGAATTTGACAGACGTGGCAAGAGCATACAGTGGGGTGAAGACAGCCTCTTGGATAAACGGTGCTGGGAAACTGGACCACTATAGGGAACAAAATGAAACTAGGCACCAACTTACACCACGCCCAAGAATAACCTGCAAATGGATAAAGCCTTAAATTTGACTTTAAATTAATAAACATGGAGGCAATGAAATTTCAAACCTCACAGCAGCAAAATTTTTCTTTCTTTCTTTCTTTTTTTAGTTTGTTCTAAAACTTATCTTTACAGGGCGCCCCGGAACCGGCTGCGGGTGGGACCTGCTCCCCCGCCGGGGCCTGTGGGGCCGGGACCTTCCGGAAGTCGGGGTTCGCGGCCCTGACTGTGCGACCTGGCTTCTCGCCTGGGCCGAGTCCCGGGGGGGAGGGAGCGGCCGGCGCACGTTCCGGGGCTTTCGGAGCAGCGACGCGAGGCCGGCAGAGAGAAGAGATTCCACCTTCCTGGGGTCGCCACCGTCTACTCCAGACTTGTCCCCATCCCCAGTCATCTTTTTTTTTTTTAATTTTTTTAATTTTATTTTTAATTTTATTTGTTACAGATGTTTCTGCTTTTTCACCCTGTTGACACCCTCCTCCCCATCCCCCATGATCATTTTTTTCCTGTATAGTGGACACATCAGTGGTTTAGTTCTTCACAGTGAATGTGGTCTAAATCCGACATCATTCCTCTTGACTTGGAATCTGAACTTTAGTGTTATTTTTACTGAAAATTGTCTTTTGAGTGTCATACACTCTCCACTGAAAGATATTGACTGTTTGAAATTAAGATTTAGTACCAGTTTATGGGTTATATAGAGCCTTAAAGATGAAAATAGATTTTTGACTGTATATATATATATATATATTTTATCCTCACCGGAGGACATTTTTTCATTTTTTGTTCAGATAGAGTGGGAGGGAGGGAGAGGAGGAGATAGAGAGAAACATCGACGTGAAAGGGACACATGGAGTGGTTGCCACCCGCACGACCCAACCAGGGCCGGGGACAAACTACAACCAAGGTACGTGCCCGTAGCGGGAACCGAACCCGGGTCTCTCTGGACCACAAGCCAATGCTTTAACCCACTGAGCCAAACCGGCCAGGACATATTTTTATATTTTTGATTAATTAGATATCTGTAATAATGACATATGTAAATACTGTTTTAGTGGAGTTTTTGTTTTGTTTTGTTTTGGACAAATGAAATTTCAAGTAATGCTCTTTGACCAAATTTGAAAGTTGTAAAATCTTGAAATACCATTTAACATTTTTCTCTCAATGGTTTTTCCTTTTAGGTTAAATGAGTTTTATTCCCCTATTTACTCATGAGAAATTAGTTCTTATTCATTGGAAGAAAATATATTTAGTGTCAAAGATATAAATAAGCTCTTTTATTTGTTGCAGCTTATTGTTTCTTAAAATGAATGACCAAAACAGCCAAAAGATTAAAAAAAAAAATTATTGGTGATTAAAAAAAACAAAAACAAAATTTTTATTATAAATGTATTACAAATGTGCCTCTTTTCCCACCCCCTTGACACCCTCCTCCCCACTCCTGCCTGACTCCTGCCTTCTCCACAGTATTGTCTGTGTCTACTTGTTATGCTTATAGGCATAGAAGGTCTTTGGCTTCTCTCTCCCACCGCACCTACCCCCTTCCTTTTGAGGTTCCTCAGTCTAACAATCAATTTGTACTTCTTAATCCCGTCATCGGGATTTGAACCTTCCTCTTCACCTTATTCCCTGTGCCCTGTCTCATTTCAGCCTGTGCTCCTAGAGATTTCTGTACTCATCTAATATCCTTACCACACAGACACACAATCACAACCACATCACACACACACACACAATCAATCTCTCTCTCTCTCTCTCTCTCTCTCTCTCTCTCTCTGTCCCTAAAGGACTTTCTGCCATAACCGCTTGATTCCAGTTAGCACACTGGTTCAGGTCTTGGGGGACATGATGGAAAAATTGTTCTGGAAAGGGAACTCACTATAAGGGAGAGCATTATTGCCTATGTGATACGTCAGATAATGGGTTAATTTCCAAAATATATACAATGCTCATATAACTCCACAAAAGGAAAATAAAAAATCCAATGAAGCCAGGCCAATGTGTCTCATTGATTGAGCGTAGATCCAAGGCACCAAGAGGTAGCTAGTTCAATTCCCTGACCGGGCACATGCCCAGGTTGTAGGCCAAATCCACAGTGGGAGCATGCAGGGAGCGGCCAATCAATGTTCTCTCTCATCGATATTTCTCTCTCTCTCCTTCTTCATTCCTCATTCTCTAAAATCAATAAAGCAAAACAAATCTTTTTAAAGAATCCAATTAAAAATTGGGCAGATTACATAAATAGACACCTCTCCAAACAGGATGTACAAAAGGCCAAGAGACATTTAAAAAATGACTCAACATCACTAATTATCAGAGGGATGCAAATGAAAACGACTATAAGGTATCACCTCACCTACCAGAATGGCTGCCATTTACAAATCATCAAACAACAAGAGCTGGCCAGGGTGTGGAGAAAAGGGGATCAAGTACACTGGTGGTGGGAATGGAGACTAGTGCAGCCACTGTGGAAAACTATATGGTGTTTTCTCAAAAAATGGAAAATGGAACTGCCCAGTGACCCAGTGATCCCACTTTTAGGAATATATCCTAAGAAGCCTGAAACACCCATCAGGAAGAATATATGCACCCCTATGTTCACAGCAGCTCTATTTACAATTTGCTAAGATATAAAAACAGCCCAAGTGTCCATCAATAGATGAGTGGACAAAAAAGCAGTGCTACATCTACACAATGGAATACTATGCAGCTGTAGGAAAGAAAGATCTCTTATCCTTTGAGACGACATGGAGGACCCTGGAGAGTATTATGCTAAGCGAAACAAGGCATTCAGAGAAAGAAAAAATTCCCTAACTTCCTACTATCCTGCCTCAGCCTGAAACTAGAAATCAATCAGAAGAAGAAAACTGGAAAATACGCTGTTATATCGAGGCTGAAAAACATGCTGCTAACCAAAGAATGATTAACCACCAGTTCAAGAAAAGAAATCAAAAGATACCTTCAGACGAATCAAAATAAAAACACGAGGACGCAAAATCAATGTACAAATAGAAAGAGAAAATACATAGCACTATACACGTATCTCATAAAACAAGAAAAATCTCAAATAAACAATCTAACCTTACATCTAAAGCAACTAGAGAAAGAACAACAAGCAAAGCTCAAAGTGAGTAGAAGAAAGGAAATAAGAAAGATCAGAGCAATAATAAAAGATTTGGAGTCCAAAAAGTATTACAAAAGGTCAATAAAACCAAAAAGTACTTCTTTGAAATGAGAAACAAAATTGATAAACTTTTAACTAGACTAATCAAGAGACAAAGAGAGAGGAGCCAATAAATAAAATCAGAAATGAAAGGGGAGAAGTGACAACTGGCACCACAGAAATACAAAGGATTAGCAGAAAATACAATGAACAATTATGTGCCAACAAATCGGACAAATTGGAAGAAATGGATAAATTTTTAGAAACATACAATTTTCTACGCTGGCCGGTTTGTCTCAGTGGTTAGAGCGTCAGCCTGCGGTCCAGAGAGACCTGGGTTCGGCTCCCACTAATGGCATGTACCTAGGTTGCAGTTTGTCCCCGGGCCTGGTTGGGTCATGCGGGTGACAACCAGTCGATGTGTCTCTTTCACATTGATGTTTCTCTCCCTTCCCCCTTCTCTCCCTCTAGCTCTATCTGAAGATGAGCAAAAATATCCTCTGGAGAAAAGAATAAAAAACAAGCAGGATCGAGGCTGAGGGAAACAGAGTGGCTGGAGTCTCAGGCAAGCTCCTCCTAAAAGGCCCACGCAGAACTTCCGGTCAGGGTGGCGGTAGGTAAATGCGGTATCCGTCTTCCCACAACCACACCTAACTTACAACTAAACTACAGAACAACCATCATTCAGAACCACGTGAAATCAAGCTGAATGGAAGTCCTACAGCTACTGAATTAAAGCAGCAGCCGCATGGAGACTGGGAGCAGGGGCGGAGGCGGAGGGGCTGGTCCCACACCCACATGTGATGAATAAAAATCAGGAGGATACCTTGGCTGGGAGGGTCCTCCCTGAGGACTGAGGTGTCCTCGTCCCACACCAGGCGGCCCGCTCAGGGTTCCAGTGCCAGGAAGAGAATCCCCATCACTTCTGGCTGGAAAAACCAGTGGGAACTGAGGCTCAGGGAGGCTGAGGCAGCTGGAGCCCCAGGCAGCTCCTCTTAAAGGGCCCGCACACGGACTTATCGGACTCACTCCCTCTAAGCCTGGAGGGGAGAAAGCTTGAGGGGCACCAGAGACATACAGGGAAGAACTGAGCTGTTTGGCATTGGAGCGAGGGCTCGAGTGGGGCTTTCTCTGGGACAAACGTGCTGTCAGAGGCCTTTGTTCCTTTGGCGAGCCCTTCCCTGGGGCGGCTGTCAACCATAGGATTGGCCTGTCTTGGATCCTGCTTCAGGTTTTTCCTAAATTCTTTCAAACAAGCAGCATCTGGTCTCAGCTAGCCCCATACCTCTCATTAAGTAATACATAGAAACAAACACAAGGAGGCAGCCAAAATGAGGAGACAAAGAAACAGGTCCCAAATGAAAGAACAGAACAAAACCCCAGGAAAAGAACTAAGCGAAATGGAGTTAAGCAACCTAACAGATGCTGAGTTCAAAATACTGCTTATAAGGATGCTCAGTGAAATTAGTGAGAACCTCAGCGTACTTAGTGAGAGCGTCAAGAGCATAAAAAAGGACCAGTCAGAAATAAAGGAGGCACTAACTGAAATAAAGAATAATTTACACAGATTCAATCGTAGAGTACATAAATCCAAGAAACAAACCATTGATTTGAAATATAAGGAAGCAAAAAATGCCCAATCAAAACAGCAAAAAGAAAAAAGAATCCAAAAAAAGGAGGATAATGTAAGGAGCCTCTGGGACAACTTCAAGCGTGCCAACATTCACATCTTGGGGGTGCCAGAAGGAGAAGAGCGGGAAGAAGAAATCGAAAACCTGTTTGAAACAATAATGGCAGAAAACTTTCTTAACTTGGTGAAGGAAACAGACATACAAGTCCAGAAGCACAGAGAGTCCCAAACAAGATGAACCCCAAGAGGCCCACACCAAGACACATCATCATCAAAATGCAAAAGGTTCAAGACAAAGAGAGAATCTTAAAAGCAGCAGGAGAAAAGCAGTTAGTTACCTACAAGGGAGTTCCCATAAGGCTGTCAGCTGATTTCTCAAAAGAAACTTTGCAGGCCAGAAGGGGGTGGCAAGAAATATTCAGAGTGATGAAAAGCAAGAACCTACAACCAAGATTACTCTATCCTGCCAAGCTGTCATTTAGAATCGATGGCCATAGAAAGACTTTCCCAGACAAGAAAGAGTTAAAGGAGTTCATCACCACCAAACCGTTATTATATGAAATGATGAAGGGTCTTTTTGAAGAAAAAGATAAAGTATATGAACAAACAAAATGGCAATGAATACATATCTATCAACAATGGAATCTACAAACAAAATGAACAGGCAGAACAGAAACATTCTCATAGATACAGAGAACATTTTGTTGGTTGCTAGATGGGAGGGGGGTTGGGGGAATGGGTGAAAAAGGTGAAGGGATTAAGAAGTACAAATTTATTGCCAGAATGACAAACCTCAAAGGGAAAGGGCTTGGGGGTGGAAAGAAATAAACGAAAGAACTTATATGCATAACCAATGAACACAGACAATAGTATGGGAAAAGGTGGGAGGGGGGCGGGACAGGGGAGGAGGGGGGGTCAATGGGGGTAAAAAGAGGAACACCTGTAATCCATTCAACAATAAAAATTTAAAATAAAAAAAAAATGGAACACTGAATAGTTGAAAAATTTTCCTATAAGGTGCTCATCATTGGTCAGAATGCTGTTCTGCTGAATTACATTACGCAACGTAAACCTGAGCTGTTATTAGAAAACAAACAACTGCCTTTCTCATCCAGGGCTCCTAATGAATTACTATAAGTGATCATTTTTAAATACTTGATAAATCTTCATGATTTTCTTTATTTCTGTTTATCTCAGCCGTAGATAATACCAGAGTCTCCTACCACGAGGAAATAGTTGCATTTATCATTCAAATATAATTTTTAAAAGTTGTATTTCGTCTAGGGAGAGGGAGATGAGAAGCGTAGATAGACCTTAACTTTTAAATTAATGAAAATGTGTGCAATGTTCTAGATGTCAGCAAATATTAGTTGAGGTAATTTATGTGGGTTGGTTATTCAGCTTGAACTTGAATGTGGCTTATTTTACACATGCTCTTGATGTACATTGTTTCTCATTGTTTTATATGGTTTAAAATTCTGCCTTTAAGAGAAGGTCATAAAGTTCACCCGACACACGTATTTTGACCTCCTAAGAAATTATACATTGGTTATCAGTATTGAATTTTGGCCAGTGCTTCAATATAAGAATGTCGCTATTTTGAAATAAAACTTTTATGTTCCTTGGATCATGAAAATAAATAAATAAATAAATAGAGAGGGAGAGGGAGAGGGAGAGATAAAAACATCCATATGAACATCGCCAGCTGACCTCCTGCATGCCCCCCACTGGGGATCGGGCCCACAACCTGGGCATGTGCCCTGACTGGGAATCGAACTGGCGACCCCTTGGTGTATGGGCCGATGCTCAACCACTGACCCACACCGGCCGGGCTGTAAGGTGGCTTTTTAAGGGGTTGTTGCAGTAAACAGGCTGTCAGGGTTATGACAGAAAAGCTTTCCACATCCGCGGGAACCTGTTCCACAGAGGGAAGTCAAACTGAAAGTACAACAGTGACAAGAAGTGAGACCACAGCAGCGTTAGGGGCCGGGCTGCTGGTGCTACTCGTTTCCCGGCACCTGCCCAATCAGCAGGCTCCAGCTCAGACAAAGTCTTTAGGGTAATGGGGTGGGCGGGCCTGTAGCCTCTCTCTTCCAATGGCATTTGCCCTGACCCACTTGAGGAAGTGACGTTGGTATTGGCTTCCTTCAAGGGGCAGGGCCACTTCCGTAAAAAAAACATAGACCATTCTAGAACACACTTTTAATGAGGACGGCCATGAGCAAGGACACGGCCTTCGACCGTCTAGTGGAAATCATGCCTGCCGTTCTTGCTCTCTTAGGCTTCGTGGTCACTTGTGTCACCTCCCACATGGAGGAAACCATGATCACCACTCTGACTCGGCGTGCAGAAGGAACCCTGAGTACTGCTCTGGATGGACGCGTAGAAGGAAACCTGAGGACTACTCTGGTTTCTGTGACTCCCAGAGCTGTGATTTGGACTTTCCGTTGTCTCTCAGGGTGCATATGGAGTGTCATCAGAACTAGATCAGTGGCATGGGGAATGGAGACAGTCCTGAGCACCCTAGACCCCATAGCTCCAGACATACTCGAGATTATTGTGATACTTGTATTCATCAGGATGATTCAACCTGCAGAAAGCCTGTAGGGCATGAAACGTCTAAAAAAACATCACGTTCTTTAGAAAAATGATCCATTTTCAACCACAGAAACTAACTGTGCTTTCATCTCTGCTTATGAATCCTCCTTGTACCTGCAAGATCTTTGTGAATTCTTAAAAAGACCAACTAACGGCCCAGGCCGGTTTGGCTCAGCGGTTAAAGTGTTGGCCTGCGGTCCAGAGAGACCGGGGTTCGGTTCCCGCTAAAGGCATGTACCTCGTTTGCAGTTTGTCCCCGGCCCTGGTTGGTCGTGCGGGTGGCAGCCACTCGATGTGTCCCTTTCACATCGATGTTTCTCTCTCTCTCTCTCCCTCCTGCTCTATCTGAACAAAGAATGAAAAAGTGTCCTCGGGTGAGGATTAAAAAAAATAAAAAAGACAAACTAACGTTTTTGTGAGACATTGTGGGGCGTTAAGGAAGGAGATTTCGACTTCGTTACTAAATATAATTCCATTGCGCTACAAAACCGTCTTCAGGAGGACACACAGGCCCCTGTCTGGCTGCCCGGACCAATTCCTCAACTGCAGCTGTAAAAACCACTGACGAAAGTTTCATTCTGAACTTTGTTTTCCTCTTCTGCTAACATTGCCTTGAGGTTGAGAGGATGAAGGGGTGCCCCACAAGAATGTGGTCTCAGGGATGTTCTGTGGTGACTTCCTTCTCATTTAGAGGTGAGCCTCTGGCCTGGGCCCCCAGCAGGGGAGGGGTCCCGATCAGGAGGGGACCCATGAGGAGCCGGGAGGCCGTCACCACGGGGCAGGAGGTGCCGGGGCTGGGAGCCCCCACGGGGTCTAGGGAGGGGGGGGAGGTTTCAGAGGTGAAATTCTGGGGTGGGTTCCTGAGGAGGCTTTGAAAACCTGTGGGTCGGGATGAAGAGCAGGAGACGGGCCATAGGAGGCTGGTAGCGGCATTTCCAGATTGTCAGGGAGGAGTCAACATAAAATGCAGAAGCAGACATGCAATGGCGGCCCCAGGAGGTCAGCCGGGGAATCGGCAGTGTGTCACTGTCACACAAATTCTTCTAGGGACAAGTCACGGTCGGAACAGAGGGAAGTTGGAGCTGCGGAGGATCCCCTAGAAGTTTTTTTGTTTTTTAAGTATGTTGTTATAGATTTTTTTAGAGGGAGGAAAATGGAGAGAGAGATAGAAACATCCATCAGTTGCCTCCTGAACCCTCCACCCCCACTGGGGATCAAGCCCCAAATCGGGCATGTGCCCTGACCGGGAATTGAACTGGGACCTCTCAGTCCACGGGACAATCCACTGAGCCACACTGGCCTGGCCAGAAGAGTGTGGACTTGAACAAGCCTCTGTGCCATCCTAAAGGGGCCTGTTAGACCTACAGTTTAAACATCATGGGATATAATTGAGCCTCTGTGGGTATTAAGAAATAAAGTGTGGCCCTGGCCAGTATGTCTCAGCAGTTAGAGCGTCGGCCTGCGGACCAGAGAGACCTGGGGTCAGTTCCCGCTGAGGGCACGTACCTCAGTTGCAGTTTGTCCCCGGCCCTGTTTGGGTCGTGCAGGTAGCAGCCACTTGATGTGTTCCTTTCACATTGATGTTTTTTTCTTTCTCTCTCTCTTCCTCTCTCTGCCTCCTACTCTATCTGAACTAAAAATGAAAAAATGTCCTCAGGTGAGGATAAAAAATTTTTTTAAAAATCAGAGAGCATTTAGACCTGGGGAGATGAGGGGGCTGGAAGGGCATTTTGGACAGAGGGAATGGCATGTTGCAAATGCACCAAGAAGTCGAACAGTATGGGAAGTTTAGAGACAAAGTCTGGTCAGGCAGGAAGAAGACGTGGTGGAGGGAAAGGGCAGTGGAAAGGCAGGCGCAGCTCATAAAAAGAAAGAAAGAAAGAAAGAAAGAAAGAAAGAAAGAAAGAAAGAAAGAAAGAAAGAAAGAAAGAAAGAAAGAAAGAAAGAAAGAAAGAAAGAAGAAAAGTGTGGACGAGTAGCCCCACCCACTGCAGGATAATTCCTCACCTGGAGCCTTACCCCGTTCTCCAGGGCATGGCCCTTCCTCCATCCTCTTTCCCCTTTCTTCTTACCCTCGCCCTCTCCCTCTTTTTTATATTCTCTGGCCCTGCTCACCACCCCCTCCCCCCTCTCCATGTAATAGATTGTTCTGGGCTCCCCCCGCTCCAGCTCTCCCTGGTTCTCTATCCCCGCCACCACACCCTCCTTGTTCTCCCCAGTCTTCTGCCTTCAGCACACCCCCAGCATCCCCACCCTCCACCCCTCTCCTGTCCCCTTACCTGTCCCAGGCTCCCTCTCAGCCTCCGTAGGGCCCTCAGGTAGTTTCACTTGCAGATCTTGGCATCCCGCTAGCTTGGCAGCCTGGCTGAAGGACATCTGGAAGGTCGGAGCCCAACCTTAGCATTCCTACACGCCGCCGGAGAGGCCACGACCACCCAGCCCACAGATGGCTTGGAGAACCACGGTGCACATCTCAGCCTGGTGGCAGCTGGACGCAGGCCACCCTGCCCCTTCGTAAGTCTACCCCTCACTGGCTGCCTTGCCCCTCTAGTCAGAAACGCACTTCTGCACAATACCCTGGTTTCCACACAACTCCCTTCCTGTTTTGAAATGACAAACCGCCTCAGCTAAGGCCTACTATGCAGACACACAGAGTTACACATACATATACATATCACACATACACATGTGTACATAGATACACAATACACAAACATATATACACACAGACACAATTACGCATACATACATATCTCATGTGGTCGGCAACCAGACAGGTGTGAGCAGAGCAAGGACAATAGGCCAGTACGGAAGGTCACCAGATGGAAATGCCCAGGTGTCCAGCAGTGAGCAAAACTGGGACAGGAAGGGCCTCCACCCCAGGGTAACTTCCTCCCCGAGCATATCACTGGGCATGCTGTTCAGACCCTCCCAGGCATGTTGCTAGTCATGATGTAGACCCCTGAGAAGGTGAACAAAAAGGGGGGCCTGAGAATAGCCCTTAAGCATTAAGCCCCAGAACAAGAAGGTTGTGACCCGCAGCAAATACATCTAGGTCTCAGTGGTGTTTCAGCCCCAGGCCCAGAAATGCAGCAAAACCAGACAAGCAAAGCCATGGCTGACCTCAGGACCAACTGCATTGACTCATGACCCCAGGCCTGGCGCTGACCAAGCAGTGGAGACCACAGCCCTGAAAGGGCTCACCTGGAAAGCTGATGCATGTTTTATTGAGACCTTCCCATGGCACCTCCCCGACAATCCCGCCCTCAGAAGCCCTGAATGGAGGATTCAGCACAGCTCCCCTGTGGAGCGCGCTCGCACCTGTCTCCCTGCCCCAGGCACATTCTCCTGGCCCCTCTCTTCCTCCGAAGCTCCAAGGGCCCTTCTTTGCTTCTTGAGTCTTGTTTCCTGAGCCCATTGCTTCTACAGATCCCTTCTACCTCTGTGACTTTCTAAATAAATTCTCTCTTGTAGTTTGAGTCTTGGCCCTGAATTCTTTCTTAGCCAGAACTCAAGTACCAAGGTTGCTGAACAAAGGTTTGGCCTGACTCCGCTGGTCCAAAACCTGGCGCCATTTAGCTGCCAACATAATCAGAAACACAACCACATACACACACAACCACATGCACACACACACAATCACAATCACTCACACAACCACATGCACAGACACAACCACATGCACACACACACAATCACAATCACACACAACCACATGCACACACACACAACCACATGCACACACACAATCACACACACAATCACATGCACACACACAATCACATGCACACACACACAATCACATGCACACACACACAATCACAAACACACAATCACACACACACAGCCCAGAGGGCTGTCCCCTGAGCCCCTGAGCCCTTCCCTCAAAACCACACCGCTCTGGGGTGGGTGTCGGGGTTCTTTCCTTTTCTCACTAACTCCCTTTCACCCTGATGATGCTTTGGTGTCTTCACAATCTCCCATCTCACCGGAATCCCATCCTTCTTGGTCACCACTTACTGCCACTTCTAATTTCCAAAGTACCTGATGTTTCTCCCAAAGTGCCTGATAGTTTTCTAAACTTATGCAATATAGTGAACACTTTTGGTTCCCTGCTCAGTTCCTATATTCCATGCTGCTCATTCAGCCCCACAGATACTTCCGTAGCATAGATTTTCCTCAGCTGAGCCACAATATTTCCCTCAGGTGAGCCAAAGTTTTTTCTACAGGTGGTGGCCCCCCCCCACACACACACTCCTGAGAGCAGCCGGTAGCCAGGGACTGCCTGGCATATAGCTCTGAAGCCCAAAATGAGGTGACTCTGGGTTGCCGTGTGTGCTCCAGAGCCCCAGTGCTTGGGCGCAATAGGTCCCCAGTCAGCCCTGCCCCTGCTACTGTGCACTGTCTCAATTCCCTCCAGCACCCCTTCCATTCACCTCCTCAATCCTGCCTCCCGTTCTTCTTCTAGGAGACGGGACCTGAGATCATCCACACCAGCAGTGGTCCTCAGAAGACGGCCCCAAGGGTAGTTTCTGAGTGGTATCATTCACCACGCGACAGGCCCTCTGGAAGCAGGGTGCCTGTCCCAGGTATGTGTCAGCCATGGGGTCACATATATTTCACCTGCGGAGTGCTGGGATGGGTATTGGGGGTGCACAGCTGCTACCCTGTCCCTGGGTTGAGAGAAAGGTAAAGACAAAGAGAGCTGCTCAAAAGTGCCACTGAGCATCAATGAGAGACACGGTCTGGCTCAGACCTATCACTAGCAATTGAAAGCAAAGTGTCAGAGTTGAAGGGATCCTGACCGTCTACAGCCGAAGGGCAGGCAGAGGTAACGACCCAGAGCAGGACTTGAGTGTAAAAAGCAGACCTTCAGCTCTAGCTGGTCTGGCTCAGTGGTCAGTGTCAGTGGGAAAAGGTCCGCCGGTGAGATTAACAGTGTAGCTCTCAGCCTAGGCAAAGGCTCTATACTTAATCAGAGAGGGGGACCCGGGGACTAGGGGTGGGAGCCTATTCCTGAACAGATGCAGTTTAGAACTGAGGAACTTGACTGAGATTTCTAACTCTTCTGGACCTGCAGAATATGCCTATAATGGTTCATGTTATGCATCAACGTAGCTAGACTATGGTATTCAGACATTGGGTCAAACTCCATTTTGTTTTGCCATGAACATAAATGTGATTTTTAAAACATGATGAACCATTAAATCAAAGAGTTTGGGTAAAAGAGATCATCCTCTATAATACAGGTAGGCCTCATCCAATAGTTGAAGATCTTAAGAGAAAAGACAGAGACGTATTGATTCTTCTTCCTCGTTATCTTCACCCCCACCCTCCTCTTCCAAGGTCATAACCTCATCTGCTATTTCTCCTTCAGTCAAGATGTGATGCCCAGGGTCCCCTTCACCTTCTCACCGCCGTAAACCATCTTCCTCAGCTCCTGCTTCTCCACCGATGTTCTGTACTGTCCCACAGTCATCAGTAAGCTCTTGCCCTGCTAAACCTAAGCCGGCATCTTCATCATCAAGCAAATCAGTTGAGAACTGAGGAACTTGACTGAGATTGACCAGCCACCAGTCTGCTCACCGAAGGGTCTCAGGCTTGATTCTGGGTCAAGCATGTGTCCCTGGGTTGCATGCTCAGTCCCTGGTTGAACATGTCCTTGCTGGGTTTTCTTACAGGTGTCGATTTTTACATTTGAAGACGTGCATGTTTTTAGGCACGAGCCCTGGTTGGGATTGTTCAGGAGGCAGCCAATCGACGTGTCTCTCTCTCTCTCTCCCTCCCTCCCTCTCTTCCACTCTATCAAAAATCAGTGGAAAAATATCCTCGAGTGAGGATTAACCAAAACAAAAAAACAAAACAAAAATCAGACAAACAAAAAAACATAAAAAAAAGCTCCAGGTTTACGAGATGGCCAACAATTACAGGTGTCAGTTGATGGAATCCATCAGCATTGGCACGAAGCAGCGTGGAGATCCTGTCCTCGCTGGGTTTGCTTACAGGTTTCGATTTTTCATACTTGAAGGCTTGTATGTTTATAGGCACAGAACACATTCCAACAATTGGCGCTGTGAGTAGGATTTCAAAGAACCCATTAAAGCCAGGGTGAAATGGGGGAAAAACAAGATGTGCTGGAGGAAGTCCCAGGATGTCCAAGTACGTGTGCTTTGGGCTACCTGGTACCAGCCTTGGAGATTAAGGGAACGAAGTGAGTGTATGGGGATGTAGCAGAGTTATGGGAGAGGCTGAAGGGAGATAAAGAAAAGGAAGATGTTAAGTCTACGGAGGCCACTGGAGCCCGGCCCTCCCTTTGCGCTTAGAGGTTCTCTTGGAACGAGGCACTAGCACTGGCTACTAGAAATCGCTGTTTAGAAGATGACCTGTGATTAGAAAGAGAAGCTCACCCACCACAGGTGGCGACCACTGAAGGGCTCTCGAAATGTTTGCAGGAAAATGATGAGAAGGTAGAAACCTTAGTCTGAAGGGTAACAACACTGAAAGAAAAGGGAGTACCATGCCTCTGGGTCCGGATGATCAGGTCAGGGCGGATGAGATCCCAAGAACTGGGACTCCACAGAAGGGTCATCCCTCTCATTCATTTTGTCTGAGGAGGAGGAGATGATTGACATCTCCCAGGATTCCATACAGGCCTCCTGGTCATGATAAGTAAAATTAAAACAGCATGCGGGCCCTGTCTGGTTGGGTTCAGCGGTTATAGTGTCGGCCCTTGGACCAAAGGGTTGCAGGTTCTATTCCTGCTCAAGCGCACGTACCGGATGGCGCAAGGGGACTGGAGGCCCCATGAAGGGCTGCGCATCCATTAGATCCCACGAAATAAAATATGGGTCTTGACTCTAATAGATACCGGAACAGAATACACGTTGACCTATTATAATATTCGTAAGTTTATGGGCTATGTTACCGCTGTCGATGGCTAGGGGGGTGGTTCTATAAGGGAAAGCGAGTCTCATTCTGTATGCAGATGGATTGGTTGCCCCCGAGGCACTAGCAGGGCCTCTACCTGAATATATTCACCTCTGCCTGAATATATTTTGGACGTCGACATTTTGGCTCAAATAGGTCAAATATCCACTACGATAGGAGAGTTCTGTTGCAGATACAAGCCTGTGCTCAGGTCAAAGGCGAAATGGACACCTGTGAAGGTACCTGCACCAACAATGTCAGTGAGTTGGTATCACTTAGCTGCGGGACATGTAGAGATGACCAGTACGATGAAAGAGCTACACAGAGTGGGCACAGTTTGTCCCACCCATAGTTCTTTCAATAGACCTGTGTGATAAGGCAGGTCATGGCGGATGACTATGGACCACCGACACCTCAATAGAATGGGCCCCCTAACATTGTTCAATTATTGAATGTATCATTCCCAAAGACTCAATGACTTCATTCAATAATTGTATTAGATCTTGCTAATGCCTTCTTCCGTGTTCCCACAAACCCACAAAGCCAAGACCAGTTTACCTTGAGCTGGAATGGGGAGGATTGGACGTTACAGGTGTCACCACAAAGCTACCTGCATAGCTCCACCCTCTGCCATGGTTTCGTGGCAAATGACACATCTATGTGGAAAGGTGGGAGGGAGTAGCATTCGATCATTATATTGATGGCATTATGCTAACTGGTCATGACCTTGCTATTTTACATAAGGCGTCGGAGAGTTTGCTGGAACACCTAGAAGGATGGGGACGGACCGTAAATCACAACAAGGTGTAAGGCCTGGGTCCTCTGTCAAATTCTTAAGAGCTGTCTGGTCTGGTAAGACAAATGCCATTCCAGCTGCTGTGCTGGATAATATTCAAAGGGATCCTCTGCCCAAATCAGTTGAACAACTGCAAACATTCTTGGGCTTGCTTGCATATTGAAGGCCTTTTATTCCCCATCCAGCTCAGCGGTGATGTCCCTTGTATAGGTTGGTAAAGAAAGGAGCCATCTGGGGTTGGAGACAAGAGTGTCTTGATGCCTTTACCAGCGCAAAGTCGGCAGTAAAACACACTCAGGAATTGGGGGTAGTGGATGCAACCAACCCTTGTGAATCAGATGTTTCGGTCTATCCAGAGGGCTTTGGGTGGGGCTTATGGCAAAAGCAGGATGGGAGGAAGGTGCCCCTAGATGTCTGGTCCCAGTTAGGGAAGGGAGCTGTACAGCGGTATAGTCCTACGGAGAAACAACTTTTGGCAGTGTGCCTTAGACTGCAGCGTGTGGAGAGGGTCACAAAAGACACAATACCCCACGGCTGGATGGATCTGATCGGAATTCGCCAAACCCCAATCAGCCCACTACCCTGCAGGAGCGGTACAGCAGCGATTGCTGTGTCAACTAGTCCACATAGTGCCGAGGTGCCTGCCATCCTGGGCCCCGACACCTGTGTCAGTGCAATGTCTGTGGACACTGACACGGGCCACACCAAAGATCAGGCACCAGTCCTCGCGACTCTCTAGTACACCGATGGACACACTAAGGCCAACCCGCCTCGCTGGACCACATTGGCCACACAGCTGCATAACGACACTAGATGCCTCCAAGAAGGAAGCTAGCAGTCTATGGGCTGAGCTGTGAGCGGCTTGGGTCGTACTGATGCATGAACGAAATCCTATCACTAGGGCTCACCTTGTGGCTAGGACAGTGGAAAAATGACCACCGGGAAGTCCAGCACCTCCCCATATGGGGTGCTGAAATGTGGGGTGAGATCTGGGAAGGACAAGAGGTTGAGAGGTCGCAGGGTGCCCTCTACTGGCCCACAGTGTGCCATCCCCTCCGGGAAATCAGGAGGGTGGTCAGCTGGCCCGGGTCTGACACATGGAAGAAAGCAGAGGTCTGCAAGAAGTGGCCTGTGGCTACACAGAAGGACTGACCACTAGGGGATACACTCTCTTCGAGAGATCACTAAATAAAGGGGCGTATTACGGAAGCACGCCAGGAGTGTACCCCTTGTCCTCTCGAATGCAAGACACAGTTACCATGGCATCTTGGGCAGATAGCAAAGTCAGGAGCACCAGCCACGCGATGGCAGGTAGACCCCATCGGATCCGCCTTTGCCACTGTCCCAGCGTTACAGATGCGCATCGACGTGTGTTGATACTACCACTGGCCAACCCTGAAGGTAACCATACAGGGACTCAGGCAACTGTGTGTTACAGACAGACAACCCACGGACATCGATAGTGACCAGAGACTCACTTCATGGGTCACCAGGTGCAGGAATGTGCCAACGAGAACAGTATAATGCGGCACGTCCCTCGGCCCTGTAATCAGAAAGCGGCTGGACTGATGGAAAGGATGAATGGACTGTTGAAACAGGCTCTGCGAAGAGAAACCCGCCCTTTAAAGGGCTGGACACAGGCGGCCAGGAGCTCAGCTGGAACTGCCACGCCAGACGAGAACACCCCAGTGCATCGCGTCCCGCTGGAGAGCTCGAGCGCTGAAGGACTGTGACTGGGGCCACACAGGGCCGTCCTGCTGACGGCTCCACACCACCTAGGACTGGGGCCAGTCATCTACGGGTACCTTGGGTATGGCAGGTTCCCCCTGATGGTTTGGGCTCATTGCAGTCTACAACGAGGGACAAAATCTTAACTTGCAGATAACTCCTTGGTTGCATCCAACACCCCCTCAGTGGCTGGTGGTGCAGAATCCATTGGACCAAACGCTGACTCAGGGCACGCCCCTTGCCGTGACTTGGAGTATTAACATTCCTCCCCTGATATCCGTGCCCCCCATTGCCCCATCTCTGCCAGGAACTACTTACGGAATTGTAAACCAGGGCAGAAACTGCCCCTAGTCACCGTTCTTAGTAGAGATGACAACGTAGTCTGTATTTTTGCCTGAGGCTTACGATGCGTTGCTCGGGCCGGTAACGTCTTTGTCTTTCCAGCCATAGTGTGCAAGGGAACCCATTTGCCACCTGGGCTCGCGCATTGTTGGCACCGCGCTACGAGAGCGACTGCGGGGTCTGGGGAGAGGTGCCTTCTTCTGCTGCCGACAGACCCGTGGAATAGCCGAATCTCTACTGTTCCACAGTGAGGAATTGGTCCTCTGTCCGCATGGATTCAGTCTTCATTACTGCCTTGGAAAGGGACTCTAGTAGGAGTAGTTGTTATCTGCTTGTTGATCATGCTAGGCTTCTGTGGACGATAATGTTGCTGTTCCCTCAAACTCCAAACCATTACAGTACAAAGGGTCCGAGGGAACTTGCGGAAGATCTTCGCGTAGAATGGAAGGACCCGTATACCATCTGGGTGGAGTGTGGGGGAACTCACGTTAGAGATGTAATATGGCTCCAGCAGCAAAGGCCTCTGGGAAATGATTATCTAATTCTCTGCCTGATGTTATCTGTTAACTTAAGAATGCCTTGTTCTTTCTGGTGGTCTACATGACGACCCACCATGTGGCTTTACTATTATCCCCCTGTGAAAAGGGATCCTGTCCTGGGAGGGTGGGGATTTTTCCTAGCCCACCACCGGGAAGCACCTGCTTTGCCCATATATGTAAGTTTCTCCTATTAAAGCTCTTATGAATGTGAAGAAGGCTACGTGTCAGCTCTTTGGAATTGATCCTGAATTTAGACTTTCGGGGCTTTGCCCCAACAGCAGATGTGATTAAATGAAGGATCTTGAGATGTGCAGGTGATTCTGGGTTATGCTGGTGGGCTTGGTATACGGGACGTCATGAGAGAGAGGCAGGAGGGGCAGTGTCAGAGGAGGGGATGTTGTAAAAGCAGAGGTTGGTTTCTGTATTTTGAACATGAAATGAGTCAATGAATGCAGGTGGTTTTTAGAAGTTGGAAAGTCAAGGAGAAGAATTTGCCCTCAGAGCCTCCAAAAAAAAAATCGGCCCTGTTTGGCTCATGCGGTTTAGTGGTTGAGCATTGATCCATGCACCAAGAGGTCACCAGTTCGATTCCCCGTCAGGGCACATTCCCAGGTTGTGGGTCCGATCCACAGTGGGGGGCATGCAGGGGGCAGCCAATCGATGTTCTCTCTCATCGAGGTTTCTCTCTCTCTCTCTCACTTCTTCTCTCTCTAAAATCAATAAAAGATTTTTTTTAATTAGCCCTGCCAGTACCTTATTACAACTATCTAAGACTCATGTCCGACTTCTGACTTCTAAGTGCTGGACCCATTGCAAGCTGTACCCACTAGCCCATCTGTTCACCACACTCACAGTTAGGGCCAAATCTCAGCATAACCAGAAGGATTGTTGTGTTGGCTAAAAGAAGGGGAGGGTCTAGACTACAAAGGAACCACAGAATCAGAGTAACATGGACTGGAAGGATCAGGAGAGTATTCCTGGGAGCCAGGACTCTGGCCGTCCTACAGATGAGGAAGCATCACCTGAATAAGGGAGAGTTAGTCAATAAAGGGCCAACTCTTATCACACAGAATTTAACCCCTTGGCAATGGCCCCAGGGAGTAGGGATGCTGAGATAGCCCTTGGAAGCTTAGAATACATGAATGCTAAATCAATTCCAAAGGTCCAGACTGGGGTTTTGTATAATGATTTATCTGTCTTTCTCCCTGGCCCCTTGGAGGTCACTTCTAAAACTCTTGGCAGCTTCTCACAATAGCAGTGTCTTTGTTGTATATGAACCTCTTAGATGATGCCTGAGTTTATACTAACATGATCCGGAAAAGGGCGGATCACAAGAAAGACTAACCAAGTACAGGAAGGTTGCGGCTCAGGCTCAGCCTGACTTCCACCCAGTGTAGACTGGGTTCCATCACATGGTCACAAATGAAAAAATCATGTCTACATGATGTAACCCCAGTGAACACTCTGAACACTGGGGCCAGGGTGAGGGTTCTGGGAGGTGAACACATCAGTGTGCCAGGAGAGGGCAGCGTCCCCACTCCACAGGGAGAAGACAACAGAGCTTGGCATTTGAGACTTTTCTTGACCCAGACGTTTGCATCGCTACCAAATGACCCTTCAGAATTGCTCAGGAAGATGGATCAGAAAGAGTTTGCATGGACAGGGGACCAAAAATACTATACATTCACGGTCTTGCCCATTGTAGACCTGAGGGATCTGGGCTATCTGGACACTCTGCAGAACATCACATTGACCCATTATATTGATGACACGTGATACTCAGACCTGATGAACGAGAAGTGGCGAGTGTTCCGAATGACTAGTGAGACGCCTGCTCCAAAGCGTGGAAGTGGATGCCTGCTAATGTTCATGATTGACAACAGTGGCATCCACTGATGACAGTGACACCAGTGATAGGCTTAGCAGACATCCTACCAGAGCCCAAGGCCCCCGAAGGCAAGGGATTGAGCCTTGCTCATACTTGTGGCCCTGAAGGCTTTGTCCCAGTCCTCTTCTGCTCTGGGTCCCAGGTGCGCATCAGAGCAGGACAAAATGCACATTCACGCTGAGGTCGGCAAGGTCAACAGGCTTTCGAGTGGTGAGCTGACCACTGCTGCTGGCACCACAGGTGATAACTGTCCCTCTTCTAGAATGTAAGGACCTCTTTCTTATCAACCCTTCCTCTTCTATAATTTCTCTCTTTTACTGCACGCGACACTTAGACCTACACAGGCAGTCGTATTATTGAAGGTGGCTGTGTCCCAGGGCGGACCCACTGCACACTTACCCGTTTGACATCTCCATCCTTGCAAAGGACAGGAACAACCTGGGCACCAGGGGAACAGGTGATGATTGACGGGCACAGCTCCTCCTGGAGGATGTGCTGGGTGTATGTGTTCCAGGAATCAGTTGTCAACAAGGTCACCTTGGGAAATGCTTCTGAAGAGCTAGAGAGTCATAGGTCACATCCTGACTGCCATCTCCGGCTGCCCTGGGGCAGCAGGCCACCTCTGCGAGGAGCCGGACAACACCTCAGCCAAGCTGAGCTGCGTGGTCTCCAATTTCTGTCTTGACAGGTGTCTGTTCCCTACACTTGACATTTCTAGCTACTACCTGGCAGGTCATCCCCACCCCCAGATATTTTTCAAATGTCCCTTCTTCTTTGAAAAGGAGTCTAAATTGGTGCCTTGGGAACTGTTGTAACCCAGGAGAATCAACCTCACTCGGACACAAAGTAATTTTGAATATTAGGAGCTTTATTACCTGCGCAGGGACTGCAGCCAACCTACACAGAGGAGAACTGCAGCCCCGAGCTCAGGGGGAGGGTTGCTTATATAGGACAGGGGTTACTCAAAAGTTTAGCAGAGCAAGCAAGCTACATGTACAGAAGCAGATATCAGCAGTTAGTAGCTGCACAAGTTGTTTATTTTATATTTCTTAACATTTATTAGACCCTAGCCTTGAATGTCTCATTGCCCCGCCTGGCATCTCCTGATTAGTTAAGCTCATAATCAATACCCTTGTGGTCATGGCTGATGCATACCTTCCTCTTCAAGAATTTTTGCAATAACAACTCGGGCTCAAGGAACCCAGGAGAGGTTCCTTCTTCTAGCAGATGGAGAATTACTGGGTTATAACAGGAACATGAGAGATATGACAAGACTCAGATGGACGGATAAAGGGAATGAAGTCCCAAGAGAGGGAGTGGAAGAGGAGCGAAGAGGAAAGAGGAAAGTCATGAGAGATCAAATCATCCCAAGACGGCGCATGAACTCCAGCACTTTGGGCAGAATAGATCATTGGGTCCCTGAGCTCCTGTAGGGACAGAACCTGAGAAATCACTGGACAGGCAGACTTCTGATGACTAAAGGAAAAGGAAAATTACACGGAATGCTCCTCACATACTTCCTCCCAAGCGCCAGAGATCAGAGAGCAACTACCTGTTGAAGAAGCCCACATACTTACCAGTTTTTACATCAGGGGGCAAAAGTGGTGGCACAATAATGTCAAAATGGGAACCTCCAAGAGGTTTCACCCAGGCTGACAAATGGGAGCATCTGCCTTTGCTTTCATCATAAAGCAAAGAGGATGACTCTTGAATCAGATGCCCCAAGGGGAGCTGCAGAAAGGATCCCATTAGGAGCTGGATCCCTCCTCCTCCACCTCACCATGGTCGACCAGCTGGCCCTCAGCCTCTGGACCACGTCACTCATGGGCTACTTCTCCTTGGTTGAATGAAAAAAGGGACCTTTCGCTGGCCAGCCCCTACACTAGGACCATGTGTCCCATAAGCTAATACAGTGTTTACATGCCTCTTGCTCAGTACCTTCCCAAACTCATGGCATCTACTTCCCATCCCTGGTCCTCTCCTGACCTCTACTGTCTGATGACATCTCTGATGTGTTTCTGTGACTTGGCTTGTTCCTCTTCCTTTTCCACACAGATAGGTCCTTCTGCTGTCCCACAGGACCACCTGGATGCTGACTACTGCCTCTCCTGAATGGGACTTTCCCTGTCCCTCACACCTGGATGAGGCCACCAGCCCACTGGGAGCCTCTGTCCCCTAGGATTGGGTCCTACCTGTGGATTCTTTTTTCCTTTTATAAGTTGCTGGGGTTGGAAAAAGACCTAGACCAGAAAGTATTCCCTGGGCAGTGAATGAAAATATAGATTGAAAAAAAAAAAAAAAAACTAGCTGTGACGAGAATTCATGAATTCTGCACATGGCTACATCTAGTCATCAGCACTTTGGAACACAGTGTGAGAGTTGAACGACCTTGCAACTAACTATCCACATCTGTGAACATTCAGAGGTCTGCTGTACCTATTGTTTTTAAGGCTCCAATAATCAGGCGTGCTGGACATACTCTCTAATAAAAGAGGCACATATTGTACCTTGTATCTCCTCTAACCCATGTTGGAAGGATGGGCTGTGGAATTTCTAGCAGGACCTAATGAGAGTAGAAGGCAGACTCCTTGGGCTCTGAGCAAGGCCATTCCTCTTCAACAACAGAGAAAAGCTCCTCGGGGTGGAGAGGGGTGGTCAATGGGGGAAGAAAGAAAAAGGAAAACAGAGGGGGACATCTGTAATACTTTCAACAATAAAGGAATTTTTTACAAGAAAGAAAGAAAAAGAACTCCTGTCAGGCTTCTAGGCCTTGGAAGTGATAATACATCTGAACTTGGGACATAAAGTCACCAGGTAACCAGAATTCATCATCATGATCTAGGTTCTATCAGATACACCAAATCATCGGTCAGGCAGGCCCAGCACACCTGTCATAAAACAGGAGTGATACGTACAGGCTCAAGCATGGACAGGGAGCTAACACCCTCTCAACTCACACCTATGAGCTCCCTGTGACCAGCTCTGGTAGTTAATTTTGTGTGTACCTAACTGGGCTACTGAGTACCCAGACATGTACCTCAACGTAATTCTTGGTGTGTCTGTGAGGGTGTGTGTGTCTGAATGAAATTAAATTTCATCATAAACAGAGACAACAATGCTGGGAACGTTGTGGGGGAGATCGGGAGGAAGGTGTCAATGGGGGGGAAAGGAGAAACATCTGTAACAAAAAAATAAATTAAAAATTTAAGAAAAAAAGAAATTAAAATGTGAATGGGTGGACTGAGTAAGGCAGATTGCTCTCCCCAGTGTGGCTGGGTCTTAGTCAGTCCATGAAGGCATGAACAGAAAATAGATTAAGCAAGGGAGCACTTTTTCTCTCTGCCTGATAATCCTTAGCTAAGACATCAGTCTTCTGCCTCTGGACTCAGGCTGGAACTTACGCCATTGGCTCTCCAGGGTCTCAGGCCTTCTATGTGCAACTCTTGGGACTCCTCAGCCTCTATAATCCTGAGAGCTAATTTCTATTTTTCTTAATGTTTTTATTTAGAGAGAGAGGAAGGGAGAGAGAGAAACATTGATGTCAGAGAGACACACAAGTCTGCCCCCTCCATACACACATGGACTCGCTGTATTTACTTAATTTTTTTTTTATTCTCACAAGAGGACATTTTTCCATTTTTTGTTCAGATAGAGAGGGAGGGAAAGAGAGGAAGAGAGAGAGGGAAACATCAATGTGAAAGGGACACATCGAGTGGCTGCCTCCCGACCCAACCAGGGCCGGAGACAAACCACAATGGAGGTACACACCCTTAGTGGGAACCAAGCCCAGGTCTCTCTGGACCGCAGGCTGACACTCTAACTGCTGAGCCAAACCGGCCAGGGCGTACTCACCTAATTAAAACAGAGTGGCAGAGGTCCCACCATTTTGTTCATGAGCCCGCTGGACAACATTGGCAGGGGAGAGAGGCTGACTGGTATCCGCAGAATGGGTCACCCTCCCCACTGGATTATTAAAATCCCCTGCTGAGTTACCTATGGTGAAATTCACATGGAGACGCACACATCTTTATGTCTTTTGCCCATTCAGAGAGGTCTGGCCATATGCCTTGCCCCTAAATTTCCTTTTCATCAACCAGGTACACTGCCTGAAGGTCTGTGCCCCGAGAAGTCTCCCCAGAGAGGGGCTGTCCTGCTCCAGCTGTCCATTTTGGGGGACACCTGCATTACATGTAGAACCATCTGTAAGCCAGACCTGAGCCTCTTTGCTGTGTCAACCGATTGCAGGGAAACCACCAGAGGTATGGCTGGGTGAGAGAAGTCAGTGTAGCAGGAATGGGGATGATGGGCTTTTAAGGCCACTTCTTTGTGTAACTTACTTGTGCCTTCTGGGCCTGCTTGGATCCAGTCACATATATACTACTTCCTTTGGACGATCGTGCGTTGCTGTGCACACCGACTTTACAGCTTGCTGAATCAGACAACATCAGTTCCTGATGGGCAGCTCATGTTGCATGGTAACTGGGTGGCCCGTGGTCAACCATTCAGTCTCTACCAGGGCCCCATAGCAGGTCAAGAACTCTTTCTCAAAAGGATAATGGTTATTTTCAGAAGATGGCAGGGCTTTGCTCCAAAATCCTAAGGGTGTGAGATGCACCTATATTGGCCCTGCCGGAGGCTCCAAACAGCATCCCTGTGTGCCACGGACGCCTCAGGCACCATTGACGCTGCTGCATCATATGGCCGCAGTGGAGAGCAGCTGGCACAGAAGCCTGGCCCTGTTGCAGAGCCTTCTCTTGTTCTGGGTACCACTCAAAACTGGCAGCTTTAGGGGTCATTCAGTAAGTGGGCTGGTGCCCAGCCGATGTGGTTCAGTGATCCATGCACCAAGAGGTCGCCGGTGTGATTCCCAGTCAGTGCACATGCCCAGCTTGTGCGCCCGATCCCCAGTGAGGGGCCTGCAGGAGGCGGCCAGTCGATGTTCTCTCTTATCGATGTTTCTATCTCTTTCTCCCTCTCCCTTCCTCCCTCTCTATGATATCACTAAGGAAGAAATAATAATAAGTGGGCTGGAGTAGCACCCCAAATGAGAAGTATGTTACCTCCAAAATCCAAAGACACAAACTAGGCATAGTAACTCTTCTTTGGTGGAGGAGGGGCCAGGTGCCACAACTCATCCTTCACCTGAGAAGGGATATCTCAACACGCCCCACATCACTGAACCCCTGCAAATTTCACTGGGGTAGAAGGCCCCTGAATTCTGGTCTGTTTTATTTCCAACTCGCTAACATATACATGTCTTACCAATAAGTCTATTATAGTGGCTATTTCTCACTCACTAGGTCCAATCAGCATAATGTCATCAGTGTAATGAACCCGTGTGATGTATTGAGGAAATGAAAGGTGGTCGTGATCTCTGCAAACTAACTTGATTTTTTTTAATCCTCACCTGAGGACATTTTTTAATTTTTTTGTTTGTTAAGATATAGTGGGAGGGAGAGAGAGAGACAAATATCGACGTGAAAGGTATACATAGAGTGGCTGCCATCCGCACGACCCAACCAGGGCTGGGGACAAATTGCAACTGAGGCACGTGCCCTTAGCGGGAACCAACCGCAGGTCTCTCTGGACCACAGGCCGATGCTCTAACCGCTGAGCCAAACCGGCCAGGGCTGGAAACTAACTCTTGACACAGCGCTGGAGAGTTGATATGCCCTTCAGACAGGACAGCAAACTGGCGTTGCCAGTCTTGCCAGCTCAAAGCAGACTGCTTTGACGGGATGGAGAAAAGGGCGTCTGCAAGATCAATAGCTGCACACCCACCACCAGGGGTCGTGTTGATGACTCAGGCCTTGAGCTCCATCTGGTACAGCATCTGCGGTCAGAACCACCACCTACTTAAGCTTATGATAACCTGCTGTCCTCCAACATCCCTGTGTCTTCCGCACAGGCCGGACAGGACAGGTGAACGGAGATGTGAGGAGAAGCTCCACCCCTGCATCTTTCAAGTCCTTGCTGGTGGCACTAATCTCAGAGCCAGTTCTATTGGCTTCCACTGGTTTCTCCCACCACAGGAGCTCTCACTCCACAGGTCAGGGGACCAATGTGGGGATTCTGCCATCTGCAGAGAACATCTTTTCCAGTCACGCACTCCAGAACTGGGAAAGAACCGCAGGATGGGTTTCGGGACCCTCTGGGCCCACTGTGAGATGAACCTGAGCTGCAACTCCATTGATCACCTGACGTCTGTAAGCCCCTACTCTAGCTGGTGGGCAACAGTGATGTTTGGGTCTCCTAGAAGTACTGTCAGTTCAGAGCCCACTGCACATGTGCCCGGCAGAGGAATTTCCCCTTGTGTATCCCCCACCACCACCACAGTCCAGGCGAGGTGACCGGCTGTTCCCTGGAAAGACTGAAAATCCAGTTCTTCCTCCTACACGGGAGAGGGGGGAGTGTCCATCCCCTTGCAGGTCATGCTGCGATCCCTGGACTGACTGTGACTCCCTGGAGTGACTATGAATCCCTGGGGTGACTTCTTTGTGCAGCAGGTGTATGCTCTCCCGTAGATTTGGCTTAACAATGTCTGCTTCCCTTTGCTTCCTTTCTTTCCTAATATCTAGCTACTAACGCTAACACAGCCACTTGGAAAACAGTCTATCGGTTCCTCAAAAAATTAAAGAGGCCTGTTCTCCCTCTCGGGAGCACACCCACACCCTTCTTCCCTTTCAGGTGTGCATCTCCCAAACTATAAGGGTCCCTACACACTCTCAACCAGAGGAGCAAAGGGCAGCGGGGGCTCATAGCGGGCTAACCCCCGAACCTGTCCCCAAGGCCCCCTCTTCTCTGACTTCCCGGAGAGCTGAGGCAGCCCAGCCGAGTCTCTCCTGTCGCTCCTTCTATCCTCAGCCCTTCCTGGTTTCATGTTGCCAGCTTTAATAAATGTATTCTCAAAATATTTTTAAAAATTAAACACAGAATTACTTATACAATCCAGAAATGCCACTTCTAGGTATAGACCCAAAAAGAATTGAAAGCAAGGACTTGAACAGATATCTGTACACCCATGTTTATAACATCAGTATTCATACCAGCCAAAAGGTACAAACAACCCACGTGTCCGTGGACAGATGAATGATAAACAGAATGTGGAATGTACGTACACACTATGGGATATTATTGAGCATAAAAAAGGAAGGACATTCTGACACATGCTACATGGATGAACCTCGAAGGCAGTATGCTAAGTAAAATAAGTGAGACCCAAAGGGACAAATACTGTATAATCCCACTTACATGAGGTTCCTAGAGTAGTCAAGTTCATAGAAACACAAAGTAGGATTCAGAGATGGCGGCAGAGTGAACGGAAGCTACACAGACCGTCTCCCAGGACCAAACTGGAATTACAAATGAAACACAGACACATCACCCTGGCCAGTTTGCCTCAGTGGTTGGAGCGTCAGCCTGTGGACCACAGAGTCCCAGGTTCAGTTCCCGCTAGGGGCACATACCAACAAAAACAAAAACAAACAAACAAAAACACAGACAAATCGACTAGAAAAAGCAACAGAAAAGCAGCTTGCGAGGATCATATAACCAGGGACAGGATCATATAACCTGGTAGGATTGAGGAGGCACGAGAGAGGGGCTGGGAGCCCACAGACAGCAGCAGCCTTAGCTGTGAGCAGCGACCTCGGGTTAAACTCCCAAGCAGCTCCACAGTGCAGAGCCGGGACAGACACTAAAATAGCCACAGCCACTCACCTTGGACTCCGGCAGAGGGAGGGCGGACTGGACTGGAACTGTGTGGGGACCTCGGGTTTTGGAGGGCACTGAGAGCTTTTGCTGAGTTGCAGCCACGCAGGACAGCAGCCATCTTGCTCCTTCCCAGGGCTCTGGGGAGAGGCAGGGGCCCCTCCCTCCGATATTCAAACCCATCCAGGTGGCCATTGAAATGCAAATTGAGGCTCACTAACAACCAGCATCTGCCCCACCCTCGGGAAATCCCCTTAAGCTGAGCACCTGAGGGAGTTTTTCATTCAAATGACAACCCAAAACTCTTCAAGTAACTGCTACTGATAGCCTCCAGGCAAAAAGCTAGAGGATAACTGTACCATTTCTGGCCTAGCAACTCTAACAGGAAAGTAAGACTTGACGGTGGTGTTTACTCACTCATCCAAACCCAGGAGAGGGAGCCACAAATAGCAGAACAACAACACCCACAGGGAAAATTTGGCAAGCTCCAAAGCCCACTATGATAGCCAAAATGGTGAAACACAGAAACAAAAGCCAAATGAAAGAACAAGAGACCTCTACCGAAGATGAGATAAATATGGAGCAGTTAGGCAACTTAACAGAGTTAGAAGTCAGAGCCATGATCTTGAGGAAGCTCAACAGCATGAGTAAGGACATAGAGATGTTGAAAATCAATCAATTGGGAATTAAAAACCACCAACAAGAAATGAAGAATGACATATCAGAAATAAAGAACACATTGAAAGGTCTAAACAGCAGAGTAGAGGAAGCTGAGAACTGGATCAGTGAATTAGAAGGCAGGGTAGAAAAAAAATCAACCAATCAGAAAACCAAAAGGAAAAAATGATTAACAAACAGGAAGACAGCCTAAGAGAACAGTGGGACAACTGGAAACGTAATAATATTCGCATCATAGGAGTCCCCAAAGAGGAAGAAAATGAGCAAGGGTTAGACAATATATTCGAAGTAATAGTGACAGAAAACTTCCCTAATTTGGTGAAGGAAGAAGGCATTCAAGTTCAAGAAGCACAGAGTCCCAAGTAAGAAGAACCCAAACAGACCCACACCAAGACACATAGTAATTAAAATGCCAAAAAGTATAGATAAAGAGAGAATCCTAAAAGCAGCAAGAGATAAGCAACACCCAAACAGGCCCACACCAAGACACATAGTAATTAAAATGCCAAAAAGTATAGATAAAGAGAGAATCCTAAAAGCAGCAAGAGATAAGCAACAGGTTACCTACAAAGGAAACCCCATAAGGCTATCAGCTGACTTCTCACAAGAAACACTACAGGCCAGAAAGGAATGGCATGAAGTAATCAAGGTCATGAAGAACAAGGATCTGAATCCAAGACTACTCTACCCAGCAAGGCTGTCATTCAAAATAAAAGGTCAAATAAAGAGCTTCCCAGACAAAAAAAAAAGGCTAAGGCAATACATTAGCACCAAACCAGCACTACAAGAAATGTTAAAAGGACTGCTGTAATTAGTAAAAGAAATAGAAAGAAAAATATAACCAAACTAAACAAAAATGGCAATAAATGAGTACATATCAATAATCACCTTAAATGTAAATGGACTGAATGCTCCAATAAAAAAACACAGAGTAGCTGATTGGAGAAGAAAACATGACTCGTGTATATGTTGTTTACAAGAGACCCACCTCACAACAAAAGACTCACATAGGTTGAAAGTGAAGGGATGGAAAGAAATCTTCCAAGCAACCAGAAAACAAAAAAAAAGCTGGAGTAGCAATACTCATATCTGATAAAATAGATTTCAAAATGAAGGCCATAACTAGAGACAAAGAAGGCCACTATATAATATTGAAAGGATCTATCCAACAGGAAGATATAACCTTGATAAACATATATGCACCCAATATAGGAGCACCAATATATCTTAAAAATCTTCTGGAGGACTTCAGAAGAGAAATCGACAGCAATATAATCATAGCAGGGGACTTCAAGACCCCATTGACAGCACTGGATAGATCCTCTAGACAAAAAATGAGCAAGGAAACAGAGACTCTAAATGAAGCACTAGACCAAATAGATTTAATAGATATCTACAGAGAATTACACCCCAAAACTACAGAATTCACATTCTTCTCAAGTGCACATGGGACATTCTCAAAGATAGATCACATGATAGGACACAAACGAAATCTCTACAAGTTCAAGAAGATTGAAATCATATCAAGCATCTTCTCAGATCACAATGGCATGAAACTTGAAATCAATTGCAACAAAAACATGCAAAGACATTTCAACACATGGAGGCTAAATAGCATGTTATTGAACAATGAATGGGTTACCTTTAATTTCAAGGAAGAAATTAAAAACTCCCTGGAAACCCATGAAAATGAACACACAACAACACAAAATCTATGGGATGCAGCGAAAGCAGTTCTGAGAGGGAGGTTCATAGCACTACAGGCCTACCTCAAGAAACAAGAAAAATTTCTAATTGTCTAACCTCACAACTTAAAGAATTAGAAAGCAAACAAAAAGAAAACCCCAGAGCAAGTAGAAGGAAGGAAATAGTAAAGATCAGAACAGAAATAAATCATATGGAAACAAACAAACAAAAAATTCAAAGGATCAATGAAACAAAAAGCTGGTTCTTTGAAAAGATAAACAAGATTGATGGACCCTTAGCTAGATTCACCAAGAACCAAAGAGAGAGAACACAAATACACAAAATCAGAAATGAAAGTGGAGAAGTAACAACTGACACCGCAGAAATACAAAAGATCATTAATAGCTACTATGAACAATTATATGGCAACAAATTTGACAATCTAAGCAAAATGGACAAATTTCTAGAAACACACAGTCTCCCCAAAACTGGACCGGGAAGAGACAGAAAACTTGAACAGACCAATAACAACTAAGGAAAGTGAAGAGGTAATCAAGACTCTCCCAGCAAACAAAAGCCCAGGCCCGGATGGCTTCACAGGGGAGTTTTACCAAATATTCAAAAAAGAACTAACACCCATTCTCCTCAAACTATTTCAAAAAATTCAAGAAGAAGGAAGACTTCCAAATTCGTTTTATGAGGCCAGCATAATTCTAATTCCTTGATAAACATATATGCACCCAATGTAGGAGCACCAACATATCTTAAAAATCTTCTGGAGGACTTCAAAAGAGAAATTGACAGCAATACAATCATAGCAGGGGACTTCAGGACCCCATTGACAGCACTGGATAGATCCTCTAGGCAAAAAATGAACAAGGAAACAGAGACTCTAAATGAAGCACTAGACCAAATAGATTTAATAGATATCTACAGAGAATTACACCCCAAAACTACAGAATTCACACTACAAAGAAAGAAAACTACAGGCCAATATCCCTGATGAACATAAACGCCAAAATCCTGAACAAAATACTAGCAAGTCAGATCCAGCAATACATCCAAAAAATTATTCACCATGACCATGTGGGATTCACCATGACCACGTGGGATTCATCCCAGGGATGAAAGTCTGGTACAATATTCGCAAGTCAATAAATATGATACACCACATAAACAAAATGAAGAATAAAAACCACATGATCATATCAATAGATTCCGAAAAAGCATTCGACAAAATCCAGCATCCATTTCTGATAAACACACTCAGCAATGTGGGAATAGAGGGATCATATCTTGACATAATAAAGGCCATATATGAAAGACCTACAGCCAACATCATACTCAATGGGCAGAAACTAAAAACATTTCCCTTAAGAACAGTAACAAGACAGGGATGCCCACTTTCGCCACTCTTATTTAACATAGTACTGGAAGTCTTAGCCACAGCAATCAGACATGAAGAAAAAATAAAAGGGATCCTGATTGGAAAGGAGGAAGTGAAACTGTCATTATTTGCAGATGACATGATATTATACATTGAAAACCCCAAAGACTCCATCAAAAATCTACTAGACTTAATAAATGAATTTGGCAACGTAGCAGGATACAAAATTAACGTCAAGAAATCGATGGCATTCTTATACACCAATGATGAACTCACAGAAAGAGAAACTGAAAAAACAATCCCATTTACCATCGCGCCAAAAAAAACTAAGATACCTAGGAATAAACTTAACCAAAGAAGTAAAGGACCTATTTGCAGAAAACTACAGGACATTGAAAAAAGAAATAGAGGAAGATATTAAAAAGTGGAAGCACATACATTGTTCATGGATTGGAAGAATTAACATCATTAAAATGTCTATATTACCCAAAGCAATCTATAGATTTAATGCAATCCCCATCAAAATACCAACGACATATTTCACAGAACTAGAACAAATACTTCAAAAGTTCATATGGAACCAAAGAAGACCCCAAATAGCCAGGCAATCTTGAAAAAAAGAAGGACAAAGCCGGTGGAATCACAATACCAGATATCAGGTTATACTACAAAGCAACTATAATCAAAACAGCTTGGTACTGGCACAAGAACAGGCATATAAAAAAGTGAAACAGGCACAAGAATAGAGAACCCAGAAATGGACCCAAGGCAATATGCTCAATTAATATTTGACAAAGGTGGCAAGAGCATACAGTGGAGTAAAGACAGCCTCTTTAATAAATGATGTTGGGAAAATTGGACAGCTACATGCAAAAAAATGAAACTAGACCATCAACTTACACCATACACAAAAATAAACTCAAAATGGATAAAAGACTTAAATGTGACCCATGAATCCATAAAAATTCTAGAAGAAAATGTAGGCAACAAAATTTCAGACATCATATGCAGCAAAATTTTCACTGATACATCACCTAAGGCAACAGAAATGAAGAAAAAATGAACACATGGGACTACATCAAACTAAAAAGTTTCTGCACAGCAAAAGAAACAACCATCAAAATGGAAAGGCAACCCACTGTATGGGAGAACATCATTGCCAATGATACATCAGATAAGGGGTTAATTTCCAAAATATATAGAGTACTCATACAACTCAACAAAAGGAAGACAAAGAACCCAATTAAAAAATGGGCAGAGGAGCTGAATAGACACCTCTCCAAACAGGACATACAAATGGCCAAGAGACATATGAAGAAATGCTCAACATCACCAATCATCAGAGAGATGCAAATAAAAACAACATGAGGTATCACCTCACACCTGTCAGAATGGCCGCCATCAACAAATCATCAAACAACAAGTGTTGGCGAGGGTGTGGAGAAAAGGGGACTCTAGTACACTACTGGTGGGAATGCCGACTGGTGCAGCCACTATGGAAAACAATATGGTGTTTCCTCAAAAAATTAAAAATTGAACTGCTATTTGACCCAGTGATCCCATTTCTAGGAATATACCCTAAGAAGCCTGAAACATCAATCAGAAAGAATATATGTACCCCCATGTTCATAGCAGCACTATTTACAATAGCTAAGATCTGGAAACAGCCCAAGTGTCCATCAGTAGACGAATGGATAAAAACGCTGTGGTGCATATACACAATGGAGTACTATGCAGCTGTAAGAAAGAAAGATCTCTTATCCTTTGAGAAGACATGGAGGGACCTGGAAAGTATTATCCTAAGTGAAACAAGCCAAGCAAAAAAAAAGTCATACCACATGATCTCACTTATATATGGAATATAATGAACCTAACAGTCTGAGGAATAGGGTAGACCCAGAAACATGGAAGTAGGGTACAGACTGACAACCCTCAGAAGAAGGGGTGGTGGGGGGAGGGAATAGAAAAACCACAGAACTTATATGCATGTATGCATAACCAATGGACATGGACAACAAAGCTGGAGACAGGGCGGGGGGGATGGGGAGGAGGGTGTCAATGGGGTAAAAAAAGGAGAAACATCTGTAACAAAAATAAAATAAAATAAAAAAGAAAGAAACACAAAGTAGAAGGGTGGTTGCCAGGGGCTGGGGAAGTGGAACTGTTTAATGGGTACTTTCATTTTTGCAAGATGAAAAGAGCTCTGGAGACGGATGGTGGTGATGGTTGCACAACAGTGTGAATGGGCTTAATTAACACTACTGAAATGTTCGCTTAAAAATAAAGTTGTTTATTTCAATGTATATTTTACCACAATTAAAAAAATCTTAAACAGGCGAAATTAGTTTTAGTAATATTTTATGTATCACAATATACTCAAGATATTATCATTTCAATATGTAATTAATGTTTAAGAGTATTGAAATGCTTTATGTTCCTATCATACTAAGCCTTTGAAAGGTTAGCATTCAGCGTGTCTGTTACACTAACAGTGCATCTCAGAGAGAAGTAGCCAATGTCAAGTGCTCACTAGCCACGTGGAGCCAGACGATGGCCTTGATCTAAAACCTCACCTGCCAGCGTCTCCATTCTACTTGCAAAGACCCACATCTCCCCTGTAGCACCCCTGCAGCTCATCTGCAAATACACCTGCAGTTTTTCTGCAAACTTCCCACATCGTCTTCAAACACGCCCACAGCTCACAGGCCAATCCCCGAATCGCATCGCAGGCATCTTCCGAACCTTCTCAGGGTGATCTGATCTGCAGATCTCCTCTCTTCTTTGCATAAATTTGCAAAAAATTCCATAAGCCAATGGGAAACACTCTGGCAGGGCCTCAGATAGTCATCTCAAAGTCAGGGAGGCGGTGGCCTGGGGCTGGGCAGACCTCCAGGTGTCCTTCCTCTTGCTTCCCCTCGGGCTCTTCATTCTCTTCCTCTTCCTTGAGGATCTCCTCTTCCTCCTCTCCCTCCTCCTCCTCTTCCAGGAAGTCAACCAACTCCTCCCGCAGAAGCCCCATCTCCAGCCCCAGGCTACACAGCTGGCCCAGCAGCTCAACATCCATTCTGCGAAGGTTCTCCTGCCAGAGGGAAGTGGGAGTCATGAGCATTCCACCCCAGAAAGCATGCCCCACCCCAACCTGGGTGGGAGCAAGGCCCAGCTCAAGACCAAAGATTCTTTGCTTGACCAAATTTTAGTCAGCCTCCTGAACCTTTCCTCATCTGTGCACTTCCTTGTAAAATCCAGTTTTAGCAAGAATCACCATCGTCCACACCTGAATGCTCTCCATATCTTATCTAATATCTTGTCTTCCTCACCCCACCCCACCCCCACAACTCCCAGGTGATGTCTGATCACCCTGGCCTGCCTTTAGCAGGAATCAATCCTGCTGAGTCACTTCCCCCAAAATGCCCCCTTCCCGCTGATGTAGTCTTCTAGCCACTGACCCCCAGCTGCTCCTAGGCCGTAAATTTCCACTTGGCCATGCTGTATTTGGAGTTGAGCTGATCTCTCTGCTCTACTGCAAAATCCCATCGCAATGGTTCCTATACCCATCACCCTACTGCCTGTAATATGTTCTTGGGCAGGTCCTCACTGTGTCCCTGGACACTAACTGCCATCCTGCTTCTCACAGTGTCTCTTGATCTGTCTGTGTCTCTCCATTTCATTATCCCTCCCTGTCTCTCTCTCTCTCTCTCTCTGAGTTTTAGTCTCTGTCTCTTGTTTCCCTCTCTTGTTATCTGTCTCCACCTGTCTCTGTCTCTCTGTCTTTCCATATCCCTGTCTTTCTCTATTTCTCTGCCTTGTTTCCATCTCTCTGGTCTCTGTCCTCAATCTCTGATTTCCATCTCTGTCTCTCTCTTTATGGGTCTCTTTCTGTGTTTCTGTGTCTATTCCTGTCTTTCACTCTTTGGGTCTTTTTATGTGTCGGGTCTGTCTCTCTTTCTCTGTCTTCAGTTGTGTGTATGTATCTGTCTTTATTTCTCTATTCCTATCTCTTAATTTCTGCCTTTACTTCTCTATTCTTGTCTCTCAATTTCTGTCTTTCAATCTCTGGCCCTTTCTCTTTTCATACATCGCCACTCATTCATTCACTCTCCCCCGATCCCTACTCTATCTCTTGCCCCTCCAAATTCCTCACTCACCAGCTCCTCCCAGATCCACAGCAGACTCTCCCTGGCACCTTCAGTGTCTGCTCCTGGGGACATGAGGGTCTGTCCAGCTCTCTCTGATGGGGGGGCACCCCTCAGGGCCCTGGGGGGTGGACCCAGCCCTGGGGGTACCAGTCCAGCCTGTCTCAGCTGCCTCCACAGCTCCATAATCTCTGAGCAGTGGCTGCCAGGAGCAGGAAGTAGCAAGGTCCAGAATGACCCTGCCCCCTGGGGATCTGAGGTGTGGGCCGAGTAAAGGGCAGTGGAAGGGTGGGGGAAGGGTCTGACATGGCTTCCCAAAGTCCATTCTTCAATGAGAATCAGCATTTTTTTCTTTCTGAAGTCTAACCTCAACTTTGATCACAAGGGTCCAACTCCACCACTCCTTGCCTCTTCTCAGGCCTAACCCCTCCCAATGTTTTGGTATCTATTGAGGCCTGGCCTCACCCTGTCTAGCCCTCTCCTGCGTCCCTCCCGCCACTCATCCTCAAACCCCAGCCTGGTTCTTGCCTTTCTTCACTCAGGCCATCCCAGGGCTTCTCAACCAGTGTGCCTGAGGAGCCAGGAGTGGCTTCCAAGAGAATGATCCCTCGCCGGCTGCCTCGGAGTCCAGGACTCGTCCACAGATACTAACACTCTCCGCGCTGGGCCCTGCCAGGGAAAAGGTGGAAACACATGGCGGGCCTCCCTCTGCTAGAGCCCCTCTGTCGGGCCCAGAGTGTTCAAATTCCTTCGACGTGTCAGTGGCTCCTAAGTCCCTGGCCCCAGTCCCAACCTCCCTCCTGAGCTTCAGACCCCTACTCAGCACCTCCACCCTGGATGTCTCAAGGTGAATGTGGTCAAAACAGAACTCTCAGTTGGGACCTACCCCACTGTATTAGTTTTCTGGTGCTGCTGTAACAAATTACTGCAGACTTGGTGGCTTAATACAGCACAAAGTTATTCTTTGACAAGTTCTAGATGTCAGAAGTCTAAAGTGGGCTCACAGAGCTGGGCTCCTTCTGGAGGCTCTAGGGGGGAATCTATTTCCTAACCTTACCCAGCTTCTAGAAGCCCCTGCATTCCTTGGCAAGCAGCCCCTTCCCTGCATCACTCCATCTTTTTGCATCTATCATCAGGACTCTCCTGCTTCCATTTTATAATACCCTCGTGATTATACGGGGGCCATCTCAATTATCCAGGATAATCTCCCAATCTCAAGACTTTTTGTTGTTGTTGTTATGCATACATGCATATAAGTTCTGTGGTTTATCTCTTCCCACCCCCACCACCCCCAAGACTTTTAATTTAAGCACATCTTTTGTTTACACAGGCTCCAGGGATCAGAACATAGATATTGGGGGGGAGGGGGTCGTTTTCAGCCTACCACACCCGCCCTGCCACACCTGCTACTCCCCCAGTTTCCCCATCTCTATGAGTGGCATCTCTGTCCTTTTAGTTTCTCAATCTGTTGTCAGAACAGATGCATGATTTGAGCACTTCTCACCATTCCATTGCCCCATCTGGCTCCTGTCCCCTCCATCTCTGGTCTGGATGACTACAGTAGCCTCTCTGCTGCCCCCTGCTTCCACTCTTACCCTCTAAGATCCGTTTTCAGCCTGGCAGACATGATCTTTACAAAATGTCAATCAGATGGCACTGTCCTGTAAATGGAATCAAATCCTACCAGGCCTGCACAGTCAGCTCCCTGCCCTCCTCTCTGACCCAGTTTCTTCCAGATGGTTCCCACCTCTGGGCCTTTGCACTGGCTGTTACTCTGCCTGGAACACTTTCCTCCCAGAGTTTTGAATGGCTGTTTCCTTCTTATCCTCCACTTAAATTTGTCACCTCTCTGGAGAGGCTTTTGCTGATGGCCCTATATTGCAGTCACTCCCCGTTAATTACCTGTTTTTATTTGTTTCTTATCAAATACTATCTGAAATTATCTTGCTTAGTCATGTTTCTTGTCCATCCTCTCCTTGCCTGGAATGTTGACTCCCTGAGAGAAGGGCTGCGTCTGTCCTGCTCACCATGGTAACCTCAGCACCCGGAGCAGTGCTTGCCCCATGGTACATGCACAGTAAGTATTTGTGGAATGAATCAACAATTCTATCCCCAAGACTTCACAATGGATCTTCACGCTGAGCTCCAAACTGAAATCACAACACATCACTAATCTTGAGACCTCACCATCAACTCTTACCCTTGCACTCTAACTTCGCCACCCACTCGACCTTTTCCCTTCCAGGGAAAAAACATCGGGCAGCTTCTCAGGCACATCATTCCCTATTGTAAGGAAGCAGCGAATGAGAGCTGGAGAACAGGGAAGCTCAGGGAAACTGCGGCTGCAGGCGGAGGAAAGGAAGGTACTCTAACAGGAAGGGCTGCCCACCCTCTCCTAGAGAAAGGATAGGGTCCCATTATAAGCCCTGGCACTCAGAGCTATGCCTAAACCCAGGAAGAGGAAAAAGTGTGTACGCCTTTAAGAGGAGAGCGTGACCTTAAAAAGGTATCTCAAAGCCAGAGCCCGGTGGGAGGGATAAGAAAGGACCGGCCCCTTCCGGTTAATCGCAACAAGATGGCGGCGCCCAGGGCGGTAGGTGATCGGAGTTCCTAGAGCCCCCAAATTGAAGTCTGTGTTCTGCTGCCTCTGCCTTCAGGGCCTCTGTCGGCGCCCAGGATGAAAGGAGCGTGGGGCAGCAGGAGGCCTCTCCGGCCAGGCCTCGCGCTGGCAGGGTAGACAGGTGGCTGTTGGGGCCCGGGAAGGACAGAGGCAGGTCGCAGGCTGCTGAGGCGCTTCCGAGAGGAAGAGGGGGCGGGGATTTGGCGGAGAGAAACCAATGCCGAGGCGGTGAAGGCGTTCCGAAGATGGCGCGCTCAGCCAATCAGAGGAAAGGAAAAGGGAGTTGATGGGCAGGCGAGAGTGAGGGCTTGGAAAGGCTTAGCCTAGGACGCCAAAGAATACGGGTGAGGGCAACTCATGGGAGAGTCTGGAATTTTGATGGAAAGCCAAAGGGGTGATGTGAGGTGGGGGAACCAAGGGGTAAATTTGAGATGTCCAAGGGAAGAACCTGGGGGGAACTGAGGAAGGAATTTGCACTATTCGTGGAGGGAATTTAGAAAGAATTGGGTAAAGTCAGGAATGAATTTAGGGAAAATTAAGAGGTTGGACGCTTCTGAGAAATTTTGAGGGAAAAGAAGGATTTGGGCAAAGTTATTGGGAGAATTTGGGAAAAACGAGAAGTTGGTTAAAACAAAAAGAAATTGGGGACAGGCTAAGAGAAGACCGAAGGGAAGGGAAGTTGAAGGAAGAGTTTGACAGTCATTTGGAAACAAATTAAAATTACATTTTGGGGAAAGAAATAGGTTATTTAAGAAGACTCCAGGGAGAATTGGGTAACATTAAGGGGAGAATTTGTGGGAAATTATGAGGTCAGATAATGGAGGTTTTGAGAGAAATAAGCATTTGAGGAAAAAATAGGTTAAGAATTTGGGAAAACCAAGAATGTTTGGCTAAATCAGAGAGAGAATTTAGGGCTGATTATGAGGAAGAACTTGGGGAAGACATGGAGGGAAATTTGGGAATCCCAAATGCAGAATTTGGAAGTCCTAGGAAACTTTGGGGAGCGCGGGGAGGGGGTGTTCATGAACCAAGAACAGAACAAAGGGGTCCAGCTCTCTCACAAGAGGCTCTCCAGGCTCAGCCTCTCCTCTCTTCCTCCCCAGTCCCTGCACCTGGTGGCCTCGACATGGAATAGGGGTACCAGGGGCATCCGTGGTCTGAGCAGTGCAGTGGCCCCAGAGAACAGTCAGAGGAAGGGGAGGACGCTGCTCCAGTTCCTGGCCAACCGCTTCTATGATGTGGAGATTCTCAGAGAGTACCTATTCCGAAAGCAGATTTCAAAAGTACACAAGGAAAATCGGTGAGAACCCTTGGCCTGCAAGACCTTGCTGCTCTGGCCTCACTAGTCAGAACCCAGATCTTGCCCTTGCTACTCCCAGGTGGCCCTGTGGCTTCCAATACTAGCCATGCTGACATCTCTTTGTCAATGGTTCATACCCTTCCTGAGGACTCCAGTTCATATAGGCAACCTGCTGCCCTGGTCTAGCTGGCACCTTGGTCCTAACTTGGTTAACACCAAACCCTTGATTTCCACCTAAAAAATCTCACCCCCAAGCCTTCCCCATCCCAGTAAATAGCTCCACTGCCCACCCAGTTGTTCAGGCCAAATTCTAAGGAGTCGTCCCTTGATTCCTCTCTTTCCTTCTCTGCCTTCTATATCCAGTCCATCAATAAAATACTAGAATATCCCAAATTTGACCAATTCTCACCTCCTTCACTGTAGCCAGGGCTGAGCCCCTTCGTTTTGTGGTTGGATTACTGCTGTAATCTAACTAGTCAGCGTTTGCCCCTTACAGTCTATTAATAAGCTACAAAGCAGCCAAAGGATTCTTATAAAAGTAAAATAGAGAACATTATCACTTTGCTTGAAACCCTGAAATGGTTTCCAATTGCAACTAGAATGAATGTCAAACTCCAAAGGCCAAAACCTGGTACCTACTGAGCTTTGAGATGCCTACCAGGGGTTCCCCTCACCCCTGCAACATGGCGTCTTTATTGCAGTTTGGTCAGCCAGTTTGAGCCTCTGAGCCTTCACTAGCTGTTCCCTTGGCCTGGCAAGTTCGTGCCTTGACCTCTGCATTCCTTCCCACCACTCAGATCTCTGCACAAGTGTCACCTCCTCCAAGAAGCATTTCTTATCAGCCAAACCAAACTAGCCTCCTCCATCCCCATCTCTGATCCAAGCCACTCCCAGTAGGTCCCTGTGTTCTAGTTTCATCCTGGAATTGATACTGTCTGCATTTCACTCTTCCTGGTTTGTTATTGTTTCTCCCTGTAAATTAACTTCTGAAGGGCAGGGACAGTTATCTGCCTTGGTTACCACTGCCTCCCTGTGCCCAGCACTTACTAGGGACTCAGTAAATATTTGCAGCCTGACTCTGTCTGTCTGTCTGTCTGTCTGTCTGTGTGCCTGTCAGTCCTGATGCTGTGGACTCTGACCATCAGCAGCACCGGGACATGGCAAGGGGTGCAATGTTCCCCAGGCCTCACCCTCAGCTACTGTTCTCTCGGCAGATCCTTCACCTACATCAAGGAGCGATACGGCCCGTACATCGCAGGTGCCTATTTCGTCCTGAAGCAGGGAGGCGCAGTCAAGTATGACAGCAAAGGTGTCAAAACCGGGGTGGGGGGAGGCCACAGAGCAGCTCTCGAAGCCTGAGGCTCTTCAGTTAGCCAGGCTTTCCTGTGAGTCCCCTCGTTTCTGCCCCCTGCTGGTTATGTGGCTTGGGGCTTGGTCTTGAGCTTCGTTTTGTCATTTGTAAAATGGAATGGTAGTTGTATCTACCCTACAAACACATTTTGCAATGTAAACACTTGTAACAAGGTCTGACAGGGCACACCTGCTCAATAAACACTAGCTCCTTTCCTTTCCTCCTTCCCCCTGACTTCCTGCTCCAATCTTTGGGGTCTTTTTTCTCCTTCTTTTTTTAAAATAATATATTTGTATTGATTTTTAGAGAGAGAGAGAAATATCAATGAAAGAGACACATCAATCAGCTGCCTCCTGCACACACCCCACTGGGGATTGAGCCCACAACCTGGGCATGTGCCCTGACCAGGAATTGAACCAGTGACCTATTGGTCCATGGCTCAGTGCTCAACCACTGAGCCACACTGGTTGGGCCCCTTTTTCTTCTTTTTTGAAAAGCACAATTCACGTAGACTTCATCTACCTCTCATCTTTGTTCTAATTTCTACTTGGTTTGAGCTCTCCCCCCAGCACCTTCCTTAGAAAGTGTACATGTCTGAAAATGTCTTCACTGTTGCCTGTCTTCAAAGATTCTTGTATTATAGCTCTCTCCTCATGTTATCAGTCATGTCTCCAGCCCTCAGCTTCCAGGTAAATAAAATTGGCCAAACATTCCAGCCTTTATGGGATTATCAGGGGATCCGATGAGACCAGACACGTGCACCCCTTAGAACAGGGCACAGACAAGTACCTTCATTGTATTATAAGGGACTACGGAGCGGTCTTAAGAGGATGGAGGCTTGGGGACAGACCGGGTACCCACTGACACTCTTTGTCTCCCTCCGTTCCAGGTTCCAGGGCAAGGAGTGGATTCGGTCCACCGGGCGTGGCTACTTCTCTCCCCAATTGTTGAATTTCCAGGCAGTGCCTATAGAGGCCGTAGATGCCAGCGACTGCGCCATCAACTACGAAGGCCTGGACAACCTCTGTGAGTGGGGTGGATGGGGTAGGGGTGAGCAGGGCTCTGCATTTTCCCTTTCATGGTGGGCTCCCCAAGGGCCCTCAGTGCCATCTGCTCTCTTCCTCCTGCAGTGATCCTGAAGGAGCTGCAGTCCCTGTCGCTGCAGCGCTGTCCTCATGTGGATGACTGGTGTCTCAGCCGCCTCTACCAGCTGGCCGACTCCTTGCAGGAGCTCTCGCTGGCTGGTTGCCCCCGAATATCCGAACGGGGCCTCGCCTGCCTCCACCACCTCCAGTGAGACCTCAGCTCAGTCTGGGCCCTGAGCCAGGGCAGGGGCTCCCACCCAGCTAACATCCGGGGAAGTGGGGAGGGGACAATGTCAGGCAGTTCCTCATCTCCCTGCCTCCTTGACAAACCTAGAGAGTTTGGGGTGGGTAAGCACAGATGAGCAGTGGCAGTGAGTCTCTGGAAGAATGAAAGGACTCCTAGGTTTTCCTCCTTTGGTTTGAATGAAAACTCCCTATTTACAGTGTTGCAGAACCATAGGAATCAGAGGTGTCTATTTGTAATTAACATGGTGGATTTCATGGACTTGGACAGCTCTAACATGTTCTGGACAGTTAAAGACTTTTAAGAAGCTAGGGTTTGAATGGGGGCCGGTACACCCCCTCCATACACTCACACAGATGCTGTCCTTATGCGGGCCTCCCCTCTTGCTTCCTCTCAGGAACCTCCGCAGGCTGGACATCTCAGACCTCCCTGCCGTGTCCAGCCCGGGACTCACTCAGATCTTGGTGGAGGAGATGCTGCCCAACTGCGAGGTTCTGGGAGCTGAGTGGGCCCAGGGCCTGAAGCCAGGGCCTGAGGAGCAGTCTCGGGACACAGCGAGCCCTGTCCCTGCCTAGCTGTGGCCCCTCCCCATCTAGCTGGATCTCTGGGCTGTGTTGAGTGTCTGCCAGTTCTTTTGGCTTCCAGTTGGGCTCACTCATCGTGGGGGTTGGGGTGGGATGAGGGGTTTGGCACTGGAGAGCAGGTGGCCCCCACCTCATGGGTGCCCTGACTGGCTGCACTCCGAAGGTCACAGCTCCTGCCATCCTGTGAGGCAGCCCTCCCCACACGCTTCTAGTTCTAGTGAATTCCTGCTGCCTCTCCAGGCCTGGGACAGGTAAGGATTCCCAGCTGCGAGTAGCCCCAGGGAGCTGCATTCCCCCTTGGGCCCTCCCCTCCTTCCCCACTACTGTGTCAAGAGTGTTCTCAGATTAACTTCATTTAGGTGTGCTACTGTTTCCTACTGGGACCCTGCTGATGTAGGGAGTGCCCCTGGCATCCCAAAGGAATGGTTATTCCGAGTGGGACTAGTCAGCTCACCACGGGGTACGGCATCCTTGGCCCACACTCAGTGCCAGGAGCAGCCCAACCCTATGGTGTTCCGGTTTACTGATTTAACTGAACTCCGACTTTTTGTCTGCACTTTGAAAAGTGATCTGGGCCCTGGTCGGTGTGACTCAGTGGTTTGAGCGTTGGCCTGTGCCTGGAATGGTCATGGGTTCGATTCCCAATCAAGGGCATGTACCTGGGTTGCAGGTTCGATCCCCAGTGTGAGCAGGAGGCAACGGATAGATGTGTCTTTCTCACGTTGAGGTCTTTCCACCACCACCCCCCAGCTCCCTCCCTCCCTTCCACTCTTTCTAAAATAAAAAAAAATTCAATGGAAAAAATATCCTTGGGTGAGGATTAACAAAAACACTGATCTGGGCCTTTGAAATACTTTTCCTTTGCTAACTGGCATCAGCCTTGTCAGTAGAAGGCGCTCAAGAGACACTGCAGGAGGCCAGGCTCTCGCTTCTGGCTCTGCGGGTTCCTGCCAGCCAGTGGCTTCTCCAGAGCCAGGCGGCCAGAGCCTCCCCTGGCGCCCTGCCCTGCCCTGCCCTGCCTCTGGCAGTTTCTTCGAGGAGTGTCTCCACTGAGCCACCTCCTGTGAATGACTCCACCACACCCCAGAGGTGATTTCCAGTCAATTCCCAGGCACCTTACCAATGAATCCCTTATCAATTCAATTCACTGTTGAAGTCAGTAATTCTTTACATTAAACTTTTCTTGTCCAAATAACTGGTTTTTCCCTCTCCTGATTGGATCCAAACTGATACAGCACTTGTATCCAGGGTTCCAGGAGACAGGCTCACAGAGATGGGGTTGGGCCGAGGCACCGGATGTCCATGGCATGCAGTGGCCTCACAGTCAGGCCATCACGGGTTTATTGGCATGAGGTTTATTGCCACGTGCCCCGGGAGCCCTCAGGCCACAGCACTTGACTTCTGTGGCAGTGGTGATCATCCTAAAGATGGATTCTCGCCTGGCCAGTGTGGCTCAGTAGTTGAGTGTCGACTCATGCACCAAGAGGTCGCCGGTTCAATTCCCAGTCAGGGCACATACCCAGGTTGTGGGCCCAATCCCCAGTGGGGGGCATGCGGAAGACAGCCAATTGATGTTCTCTCATCGATGTTTCTATCCCCCTCTCCCTTCCTCTCTAATATCAATAAAGAATAAATAAATAAAGACAGATTCTCTGCAGTGCCCTTGATTGCTTATATACAAGGACAGGCTCGGATCCGCTACCTCAGCTCCAGTCACAGTCTCAGAACTGGAGCACTTCTGTGACAGCCCCCAAAAGTTCTAGTAGCCACAGGGCTGTTAGTACTGAAAATAGAACACAGCATTTAAGTTTGCAGGTTAATGATGGTTGAATTCCGTCTCCTCGTGTGAAAGTGAGAGTGCTGACATTTGGAATGGGGTCATCTGGTTGGACCCAGAAGAAACACGATCTTGAACCCCCCGTCAGTGAGTCTCCTTAGCAGCGTTTGAGGAGACCACCAGCCTTCCTGTGCTTGAAAGCCCTGGGATGTGATGGGGCAGATGTCCACTCTTAAGAGTCATCACAAGCACCCTGCTGTCATTAGACCCATAAATACCTGGGGCCAAATCACCATGCCCCAGGGGACAGGTGCTCACTATGACATGAGAGGCAACAGCTTGTACACTAAAAGAATTGCAAGACTCAAATATACATCCAGTCGGAAACCTGGGGAACTCGTGCAGGAGTGGCTTCTAAGGGGGAGACCAGTGAGGGTGGACGTGAACGACTGGGCCGCGTTCACTGGTACAAGGGTAGAGATTCTGGATTTAGTGGATTAGCTTGTGCAGCTGCGGGTGGTTCTAACTGCTTTCTTGGTTAGGTGACGTGGACTTGGGCTCCACAGTGGCCTATAGTTCATGAAGCCAGAAGCCAGAAGGGATCCAAAGCCTTAGGGAGGCAGGATGTTGGGTTGGGTTGATCACAGTCAACTGGCACATCAATCCCCCCAACTCTGTTCCACAAGAAGGCCCTCCTTAATCATTCTTGATACTCAACTTTCCCTGTTCCCACTGCTGTGTGCTTTCCCTCCTGACTGGATGCAGACTGATGCACACAGCAACCAAAATGGTACCCTCAGGGATTTCCAAACAACCCAGGAGGGGCAGTGTCACCCTGTGGGAGTAGCTAGCTGAGCCAGGAGAGCTCAAGGACTGGACCCCTTTCTCTCAGCCCTGGGTGAGGGCTGGACCCCCACCCAGAGCGTTGAGGCCCACTCTAGTTTTTAGTCCATTAATATTCTCTACTTCCTCTGCACTGTCTTCCTCCAGCTGGTCCCATGGGCTCCATTATTCAAACTTAGGTGGAGGAAATCAGCACTGGACAGATAATCAACTGCTGTTGCTAACAGGCAGGGTCCCTGAGACAGTCCTCCCCAACCCTGAGTGCGAAAAGCTGGTCAGGGCAGGCTCAGCCCCACCCTGGGTCCCAGGAGGTGTGGGAAGAGGAGGCTCCACTGGCCGACTTCCCCAGACAGCAGATGCAGCCCCAACAGCAGAAGCCTCAGGAAGGCATTGGTGTAACCACAGGCAGACACCTCCTGCCCCTGGGGGCCGGAAGAGTGTTCCGGAGTCCCTGTGCAGCTGTGTGGGGCGCTGGAGTGGGGGCTGCGTAGGAATGGGTACCCTCCCTGTGGTCAGACAGCCTGTCTCCGAAGGGGGTGGGCGTGCAGGGTTGGCTCAGCTTGAAGGCTCCCTGTGCCCCCAACCCTCTATCGCCCTCTAGCGTGGCCCCACCTGCAGATGCCCCTTCTCCCTCCACCTGGTTCTCTCCCGCTCCTCCTGAGCTCCCTTCTCCACTTCTCCCTCAGTCTGGTTGTTTGCAGACTCCCTCCTCTGACCCCATTTGAGCTCCTCCACCTGCCTCTCTAAATCTTCCCCTCTATCCTTCGCCGTGGGGGCTTCCTGGCCACCCCTTATCTCTGGCTCACTGTCTCCATTTCTCTCCTCATCCTCTATCTCACCTTGCAGTGCTCTCTACTTGCATTTTTTAAAATATATTTTTATTGATTTTTTTTTTAGAGAGAGAGTAACATCAATGAAAGAGAAGCATTGATTGGCTGCCTCCTGCATGTTCCCTACTGGGGACAGAGCCTGCAACCCGGGCAGGTGCCCTGACTGGGAATCAAACCGGGATCTCTCAGTCCATGGGCCAGCGCTCAATCCTCTGAGCCATGCCAGCCAGGCCATTTGCATTCTTGAGTCTCCAGCTCCTTCCTGTTTCTCCTCCTGGCCTCCCCAGAGGTCTCTCTGCCAGTCTCTCCTCCTCACCAGCCCCATCCCACACTGACTCTGCCCCCCCTTCTGGCAGGCTGACCAGTTCCCTCTCAGCACATTCTCTGCTGCCTCCTTCTTCAACTAGGCACCAGCCCCTCGTCTCCCTCTCCCGGCCTTGCAACTTTGGGACTGTGCCTGTCCTTGGTCCATTCCAATACCACCCATCCCGGGGTTCAGGCCTGGCTGTCAGTCTCACCCTCTCTCTTGACTCTCCCAGGCCCCTGGTTCTCCCCTCCCAGGCCTCTGTGGGTGCCCCATCTGTCTGCAGCCAACCCTGCAGCCTTCCCTCCATCTCACCAGAAAACCAGCCCCAACACGCCAAAGCCCCATCTCTCAGGTTGGCCTCCTGCCCTCCCCTTCTCCCCCGCCTCCCTCAGCCCCGCCCCGGCCCCTCCCAGCCCCTGGGGCCCTCCCAGCCGCCTGCTCCCCTCCCCGCTCCACCCCTCTGGACGGCTGGGCTGGGCAGAAGAAAAACGACACGTGAAGAACAAGGACACAGCCAGCGCCGGCTGGACCAGGGCAGGAGCTGGGAGGGCCTGACCAGAGGCCTGGGGCAGCGGAGCCGAACCCAGAGGTAAAGAGAAGGGAGCAGATCCATGGCTCCCCAGTCCCTAGGGTGGGGACAGTTGGATCGAGGGAGACTGGGTTTCTCTGACACTGGAAGGAGCCGGCCCCAGGGATCCCGCTTCCTGGAAACGGGGATGAGTGGAGGAGTGGGAACAGGCAGGTGGAAGGGGGTGGGCTGAGAGTGGACAGAGCGGTGTTGGAATGGGACTGGAGCAGTGATTCCAGGTCCAGGAATAGGGAAAACTTGGGTCTTTGGTTAGGGCCATCGCAAGGGGTGGCGGGGACTGTGAGCCTCACCCTGCACTCCAAAGCCTCTGTGGCCCTTTGCAGCTCCCACAGCCGCCCCTTTCCCAGGCTGGGTCATGCGCTGCCCTAAGTGCCTTCTCTGCCTGTCAGCACTGCTCACGCTCCTGGGCCTCAAAGTGTACATTGAGTGGACGTCAGAGCCTCGACTGAGCAAGGCCTATCTGGGACCGCAGGGCACCCTGCCAGGCTCCACACCAGTCAGTCCCGAGCCCACCCTGCCAGCTAACCTGTCGGCCCGTCTGGGCCAGACTGGCCCACTGCCCTCGGCTTACTGGAACCAGCAGCAGTGGCGGCTGGGGACCCTGCCCAGTGGGAACAGCACTGAGGCGGGGGACTGTGGGGCTTGGGGGGCTGCTGCCGCTGCTGAAATCCCCGATTTCACCTCCTACCCTGAGGACCTGCGCCGCTTCTTGCTGTCAGCAGCCTGCCGGAGCTTCCCTCGGTGGCTGCCTGGAGGTGGCAGTGGCCAAGTGCCCAGCTGTGGGGACACCAACATCCCCTACCTGCTGTTGGCTGTCAAGTCAGAACCGGGACACTTTGCTGAACGACAGGCTGTGAGGGAGACCTGGGGTGGTCCCGCTCCCGGAATCAGGCTGCTCTTCCTGCTGGGGTCCCCAGTGGGTGCGGGGGGCCCTGACCTAGGCCCCCTGGTGACCTGGGAGAGCCACCGCTACCGTGACCTGCTGCTTTGGGACTTCCTGGACGTCCCCTTCAACGAGACGCTCAAGGACCTGCTGCTGCTGTCCTGGCTGGGCCAGCACTGTGCCAGCGTGAGCTTCGTCCTGCAGGCCCAGGACGACGCGTTCGTGCACACTCCGGCCCTGCTGCAATACCTGCGGGCCCTGCCACCCAGCGGAGCCCGAGGCCTCTACCTGGGTGAGGTCTTCACCCAGGCCAAACCCCTCCGGAAGCCTGGAGGACCCTTCTACGTGCCTGGGTCCTTCTTTGAAGGTGACTACCCGGCCTATGCCAGCGGGGGTGGCTACATCATCGCTGGGCGCCTGGCACCCTGGCTGCTGCAGGCGGCAGCCCGTGTGGCACCATTCCCCTTCAATGATGTCTACATTGGCCTGTGCTTCCGTGCCCTGGGCCTGGCGCCCACGGCCCACAAAGGCTTCCTCACAGCTTGGCCAGCAGACCATAAGGCTGACCCCTGTGCACTCCGTGACCTGCTGCTGGTGCGGCCCCTCAGACCCCAGGACAGTATTCGGCTCTGGAAACACCTGCAGGACCCTCAGCTCCACTGCTGAGCCTCAGTGGGGTTGGGAGGGGAGGGCTGACCCGGCCTGGGCCCTGGGCAGGGCCTCTGTGCCTGCCTCTTGCCTGCCCCTTGCTCAGCCTCTCCTTCTAGGCCTTCATGTGAAGGGGGAGGTCCCAGAATCACGGCTGTTTGAGCCCCTCCTGGGCTGGCCCAGGCTATGGGACTGGGCAGCAGGAGGCAGAGGACTTTGTGTCTACTTTATGTTTTCTCAAAATATGAACTTCCCACTCTGAGGTCTGGAGTTGTCTTTGTGCCTGTGGGGCCCCAGGAAGTTTAGAAGAGCAAAGCTCAGCCACCCATACCCTGCACACCCTGACCTTTACACTTAGATACCCTTCCCACCTTACTGAACAGGGCCAGCTCCAACAACCTCCTGGCCACCCTGCTGGATACCAGGTGTGCCTCATTCCACGGAAGAGCAGGCGTCCAACTCGAACCCCCCTGCTGAAGCTGGCCCTCCAGCTTGTGCAAGTTTCCAGGGGAAGTAGACATCGCAACAGCCTCGGCCTTTTTCAGCTAACTGAAGCGGCGGGGTCCAAACCAGTCATGCAGGACTCTCCTCCCACCACCAACACTCCAGGAAACAGACCAAAGGTGGCAGAGAGCCAAATGTACAGACACCATTTATTCACTGCCTGCCGACCCCTCTCACTGAGTGAGTTCCACAGGCTAACTGGCCGTACCTGCCCCCAGCCCAGAGGGCTTCCAGTCCTGGAGGCACCCCTGTCTAGCCCCTGGGAGAAGGCACTATAACCACAGTCAAAGTGGAGGCTGAGAGGGCCCCAGAATGTACTGCCTAGAGCAGCAGGGGTGGTGAGAGGAAGCCCCGCCCTGACCATCTCAGCACTGCCCTGGCCCCCGAGGATCTTGGAGGGAGCTGGCTGGGGAAGGGGGTGGTGTCCTGCCAGCTTCCCCCACCTCTCAGTCTGGGGCTGCCTCTTGGGGTACCTGAGATGGGTCGGGTGGGGTGAGCAGGCCTCACTTCTCGAAGTGGTCCAGGGGGTAGTGCTCGCCATAGGTCTGGAGGTGACGGGCCAGGGACTCCTGCTGCTTGCGGAGCTGGGCAGGCATCTCCTGATACACGTCCGAGAAGAGCAGGTTGGGATTAGGCTTCAGCTTCCGCTCCGCCTGCTCGAAGGCCTCCATCACCTGGGGACACGGGACAGTGGACAGGTAGCCGGCCTCCTGCCCAGGGTCCTGCCTCCTACCTATAGGACCTCAGTGAGGCATTAACCCCTCTGAGCCTTTGTGTTCCCAGCTGGACGATGACCATCACAGTGGTGACAGCTAACATCCCCATCAACACCCCCAGTCCCAGTATCTCCCTCCTTCGTGAGACCAGGCGTTGACCTAAGTCTGTGGAATGGTTTCAGGCTCAGCAGCCCTAAGAAGTGGGCAGCTTACAGATGAGGACACCAAGGCACAGAGGAGACCTGCTTGACAGTGCAGTTAGGGCAGAGCTGGGCGCACTGCTGCCCGACGCCAGGTCTGCCCCTACCTCTGGCCTACAACTGCCTCTGACTCCCGGTGACCAGAGCAGGAGGACAGCGGGCTGGCTGTGCATGGGACACTCCCACCACACGCAGATTAAGTCACCTCATCCCCAACCTGACGCTGGTACCCAGGATCCCTCTTCAGAGATGACAGCAGAGGGCAGACATCGTGCCAAGGATGTGGCCGAGGTCCATGTGCCCAGGCAGCCTGGCTCCATGGGCCACACTTACAGACACCACTGGGGTGATTCCCGAGTGTCTCAGTTCAATGTCCCCCAAATCCCAGCCGACACCTTTCCAGGGTTTCCCATGATGCACCACTGGACACACCCCTGGGCCGTAGCTCTCCAACAGAGGGAGGCCCTTACCTTCTTGCGAGACTGCTTCCTCCAGGCCTTCTCCTGCTCATTGTCCCACCAGCCACGGCTCTCCATGTAGTGCCGCAGCCGGGAGATGGGGTGGTCCTGCTTGTCCCAGTAATTGACCTCGTCCACAGAGCGGTATGCCGAGCTGTCGTCACTGGTGCTATGGTGCCCGATCCTGCCCAAGGGGAGGGGTGTGGACAAGGAATAAAGGCAAGGAAGGGGATACAACATGGGGTGATAGGGTCAGGCTTTGGGGACCCCAGTGATCGAGGTGGGAAAGATGGTAAGAGGGTGGCTGTCAAGGCTGGTTGGGGAATGAGGGGAGGCAGGCACCTATAGGTCATGGCCTCGATGAGGAAGGGCTGGTTCTCTGCCACAGCCCGCCGCCGGGCCTCCTTGGTGGCGTTATACACAGCGAACACGTCATTGCCATCCACGCGGATCGACAGGATGCCATACCCAGGGCCTCGCGCCGCTGTGGGAAGAGAGGCAGCTCAGACCTCATGGCTCAGATGAGGACCGTGAGCAGGGGATGAGGGAAGGAGGGAAAGGGGAGGAGAGGAGAGCAAAGAGAGCAGCGCTCTGTTCACGGTCTCCTGCGCCCTTCCTGTGCCAGACAGGTGGGGAGAGGAGCCGACGCAGGCCCATACCGATGCCGTCCCCGCGGTACTGCTCGGAGGTGGGTGTGGAGATGGCATAACCATTGTTCCGGCAGAAGAAGATGATGGGGCACTCAAGGGTGGCGGCGAAGTTGAAGCCGGCGTGGGCATCCCCCTCGCTGGCTGCCCCCTCACCGAAGTAACAGATGACAATCCTGTTGGCATCGGTCCGCTTGGCCGCGTAGGCCGCCCCCACCGCTGCAGGCAGGGGGAGGGTGGTGAGCAGGTGCGGAGCCCCAGCTGCTCCTCACTCTCCCTCACACTCACACTCACACGCCCCCGTCACCACAACCCCAGGCTCTGGGAGTTAGCTGGCTATCACCAAACGCTGAGGGGAAAGAAAACACCTGACATTAGCCCTGGCCAATGCGGCTCAGTTGGTTGAGCATCCTCCCATGCAACGAAAAGTCACAGGTTTGATTCCTAGTCAGGGCACATGCCCAGGTTGCAGGTTCAGTCCCTGGTGGGGATGCATATGGGAGGCAATCAATCAACGTTTCTCTCACATCAATGTTTCTCTCACATCAATGTTTCTCTCTCCCTCCTTCCCTCCCTCTCTTTCTAAAAGTCAATAAAAACATATTTTTTCAAAAAAGAAAGCTCTGGGCAGTGTGGCTCTGCAGTCAGAGCACTGGCCTGCACACCGAAGGGTCGCAGGTTCCATTCCTGCGCGAGGGTACATACCTGGATTGCAAGTTCGATCCACAGCCCCAGGCTGGGGCACTTGTAGGAGGCAACCCATCAATGTGTCTCTCTCACATCAATGTTTCTCTCCTCTTTCCTTCCACTCTCTCTAAAAATCAATGGAAAAAATATTCTTGAGTGAGAAAGAAGAAAGAAAGAAAGAAGGGAGGGGAGGGGAGGGGAGGGGAGGGGAGGGGAGGGGAGGGGAGGACCTAATATCCCCTCTAACTGACCCCTCTGACCTGCCCCACCCCTGAGGGTCTTCTCCCCTCAGCTGACAGCAGCTCTATCCTTCTAACTCCTCAGGCCCCAAAGGCCAGCATCATCTTTGACTCAACTCTTTGTCATCCCCACTTACTCCACCTTTAAAACAGAGCCAGAATCTGACCCCTTCTCCACATCTCCTTCACCTCACTGGTCCACCCTAGGCCCCTTCTACTTGGGGGCAGCCAGAGGACTGCTTGGTCGTGAGCCAGGCCAGTCATCGCACAGCTGACTCCCTCCGCCTCCCCACGGCCCCATGGCCCCCATTCCACTCCGGGTTAAAGTCAAAGGCTCTGCGGCCCCACCGATCTGCACCCTCCCATACCTCTCTGACTGACCCCCATCCCCATTCACAGCTGTCCCACTGGGCTCCTCTCTGCACCTCAAACATATCAGGCAGGCCCCACCTCAAGATCCCAGCTGGCTGCCCCCTCGCCTCCTGGTCTGTATTGAAATGTTAACCTATTAATGCCACTCCACCTCCCCATCACACACCCCTCCTTCCCCTCCTCATTTCCCACTGTGGGACTTATCAACCCTGACACACTCTGCAGGTCACTCCCCCTTGTTTACTGTCTCCCCTACCCCCACGTCAGCACCAAGCAGGCTGAGGGTGTTGCCTGTCTCTTGTTTACGGCACCTAGAATGGTACCCACACAGCAGGGACTCTGTGCGTTTGCGACTGAGTGAAGTAATGGTCACCCAAAAGGAAGGTGAGGGCCAGGGTCCTGCCTTCTGGAAATCCTACTACCTTCAGCAGAAATGCCACCTCCACCCAGAAGGCTGTCCTGCCCACCTCCCACCTCAGAGACATGAACGGCTCACTCCTGGTTTCCAAACAGAAGGCCGTGAGCGAACATGCATGAGGCCTTCTGATGCGCCAGGCACTCTGCAAAAACCCAGCAGACACAGCAACTCATGTATCTGGGTTGCCCTGAGCAGAGAGCCGAAGCCCAGACTGACCCTGGAGGGCGGTCAGCTTCCATGGTCCCTGTGCTGTACAGGCTCAGGCCCAGCCCTGATGAGTCTGCTTCCCACATGGTCATCTTTAACAGAAGCCACCCCATTGCCCTAGGTGCTGCGGACTTCCAGAGTAAGCTTTAGTAAGCTGGACTCGGAGGACTGAGGCAGAGAAGGGTTGGGGTCAAGAACCCAGGCTCTGGAGGCACACAACCCATAGTTTGAGTCCTGCTTTTCTCACTACCTGCTGGGTGACCTGCCAGGAAGCTGGGACACGCACAGTCACACGCAGCTGGCTGTGTCTGTGCACGGACAAGTGGGGTGGACACAAGTTTCGGGAACCAAGAGTGTGGTCAGGCTGGCTCAAGCCTGCCAAACAAGTGAGGATGCCACCACAGCCCTCCTCTGAAGGCTCCCAGACAAGAGAGGTCTTGCAAGTCCGGAGGCCAGACCAGGGCTCTGACTCTGACTCTGCTACCAACCAGGAAGCCCCGCTGGGAGGGAGGGCTGGGCCTGCACAGGGGTACGGCACTGGTCTGTGCGTCCTCACCCTGAGGAATCTGTGTGGCCAGTGGAGAGGAGATGGTGACGAAGTGACGCTCCTTGCAGCCGTAGTGAACGGGCATCTGGCGCCCCTTGCCCAGGTCGTTCACGTTGCCGTAACACTGAGCCATGAACTGTTCCAGGGGGAAGTCCCGATACATCAGCACACCTGCATGGGGAGGAGGCAGCAGTTACTGGGGGAGGGGAAGTCAGGGGGACAGAACAACCTTGTGGGGGACCCAGGGCAAGGTCCTTCCTGCCCGAGCTTTCATTTCCGTTTGTACAGTAAGGGAGCTGGACAAGAGCAGGGAGGCACACTGGCATGCGTAGAGGACCAGTAGGTGCAGGAACCGGGTGGGCAGACCAGAGAGAACAGACCTGTCTCAAGAGGGAGACCAGCCCTGGCCGGTTTGGCTCAGCGGTTAGAGCGTTGGCCTGCGGACCACTGAGTCCCGGGTTCGGTTCCTGCTGGGGGCACGTACAAAAAAAAAAAAAAAAGAGGGAAACCAACTGATTGCTACCCAGGGAAGCTAAATCATCCAATTCTTTAAAAAAAGAGAGAAACCTAGCATGCTCTTTGTTTTTAAATGAGAAACTACCTTATTTTTAAACACTTCAACTAATTTGATTACTTTTAAAAATCATCATATGAACCAAATAGAAGTATGGACCACTATTCTGGACTAGAGAGGAAATACTCAAACCTGTTTATGGCAGCAAAACCCTTTCCTTAAATAAAATCTCCAGTAGATGCCCCCCACCAGGCTCGACAGGTAACTGATGCTCGCCTCACCTGGCTGGTGGGGGCTTCCTGCAGGCAGCACAATCTGGGCACTGCTGTTCAGAGTACTTTGTTCTCCCCACTCCACAGCGGGGAGACTGCGAGTCAAGGACGGGCACAGGGCCTGCCTCACCTCACCCACCGCTAGGGTCCTCAGCAGCAAGACTGCACTGACCTGTGGTGCCAAGGGCCCAAACAGCCCTGTGTGGAGAGCCCAGCTGCCACCAGGATTCTAGGGCCCTCATGGCCCTGCCTGGAGCCCTCAGCAGAGACAAACATGCAAGAAGCAGTCAGCAAACCTGGCAGGGGCCTGGCTTGCAGCCCAGTGTCTGAGGAAATCTTCCTTGCTAACGATGTTGAACCATAGACTATCACAGGGCGTCGTCTGTCGTCCTGCAAGTGGGATGGGGGTCTGGTGCCACGGAAAGGGAAGTAGACAGTCCAAGAGTGGACCAGAACATGCTAGTCCAGGGAGGGTTCTGCACTGCCAGCCTGGCCAGGTCCTGCCTCCCTCTTGAAAAGCTGTCTCACGATGAGAGGCTCCACTCACACCTCACCTCCAACACTGAGTCCTCACCCCACGCCAGGCCCTGTACTAATGGCTTTGCATCATCTATCCCACAAACCCCCTCAACAGCCATGTTGAGAGGGTTCACCATCTCCCACTGTACATGGGAAAACTAAGGAGCAGTTAAGCAACATGCCCACGGTCATGAAGTATCTAAGAGGAAGGCTTAAGATTTGCCTCCCTGGCACCCCAGGAGAAAGGCTCCCTTGCAAGGCCCCCATACCAACAACCAGTCTGAAACCACCCCACTCAGCTCCCCAGGCTAACCCCTTTACCCCAATCACTCTTTTACGCATATTGATTTTCCTCAGCCCTAGCCTCTGATCCTTCCTTCCATGCACTCGATCTCTTAGAAGTGAGCTGGGACCCACCAGGCCTTCCCATCTGCTTCTGGTCCCTGAAGGCTGCAGCGCCGGCAGAGGCCAGCAGAGCCCGCACTGTGTGGATGGGCCCACCTGCAGCGAGGCCTGCCCTCACTGAATGCTCCCAGCAACACCCCAGTGCAGGAGTTACAATACCATCGTCATCTTGATTTTGGAGATGAAAAAACTGACATTCAGAGAAGGAAAGTGCCTTGCCCCGAATCCGACAACTGGTAGCCATGGACCAGTTAGGAGCACAGGTTCTTAACCACAACAGTGCCTGGCTCCACAGAGAGGAAGCCCACACCTACCCAAACTGCTATATCTGGCTTGGCTCCTTCTTGCTTGGAAAGTTCTTCCTCTAGCTCCTTGGACCTCCCTGGCAGCACGCCACTCCTTGAAGAGCAAGCACATGGGGTAACTAATGTGGGCCGGGCTTTCCTACCAGGAGGAACTGAGCCTGACCTGCCTCGGTGGGGGCTACAGACCCAGGCCTCTGACTTGTGCTCCCCAAAAGGCCAGGCTATAGGCAGACGTACCTGCCTCCCGATATTGGCCAAACACCAGATCCGTGTTGTCCAGGGCTGCTGCACTCCCCACGTGCGTCCCCTCCTCACCATAGTTGGTCATATAGAAGGAGATCCGGCCCTGGGGATAGAGAAGGGCCCAGAGGCCCGGGATCAGTTACACTGGACAACCACAGAGAACCATTCAAATCCTGACCATCTGATGACTCTATTAATCGGCAGATACTTCCTGAAGGCCACTCCGGGCCAAGCCACGCTGGGGTTTTGGCTTTCATGGAGAACTGCCAGAATGGTTAAAGTGAGGGGACTGTGTGGCAGGAGCCATAAGGACATACTCACCCCACCAGGGAGGAGCACCAGGAGCAATGCCTAAGCTGAGCAAAAGTGGCAGTGGGTGGAGGTTTCCAGGCAGAGAGAACAAAGGCCATGAAGTGGGAGGGGTGGGGAAGGATAAGGCAGGAGACAGACGCAGAACCCAGGTAGTGCAGGGAATGAGAACATCTGGACTTCACCGAGAATAGTGGAAACCTGCCCACAGATCTCTTTGGGGAGTAATGTTTCAGAAAGGTCTCTCAAGCTGCTCTGTGGGAAATGGATGGAGGAAACCAGACTGAGTGCAGCAAGCCATGCAAGAGGGGCAGTGGCCTGGCCTGGGAGTGCTGACAAGGAGGGAAAGGAGTGGATGGTTGAGTACCTTAAGAAGCAGTTAGCGTGCTCAACTTGACAGCACATATACTAAAACTGGAATGATACAAAGATTAGCATGGCCCCTAGGCAAAAATAACATGCAAATTCAGGAAGTGTTCCATATTTTTTATTGACAATAGCCGAGATATGTAAGCAACCCAAATGCCTATCAATAGACAAGTGCATAAAGAAGATGTGGTACGTATATACAATGGAATATTACTTGGCCATAAAAAAGAATGAAATTTGCAATAACATGGATAGACCTAGAGGGTATTATGTTAAGTGAAATAAGTCAGAGAAAGACATGTATCATATGATTTCACTTATATGTGGAATCTAAAGAATGAAATTAGTGAACAAACAAAATATAAACAGCCCTGGCCAAGTAGCTCAGGTGATTAGAGCATCGTCCCACTACACCAAGGTTGTGGGTTTGATATCTGGTCAGGGTTCATACAAGAAGCAACCAATGGCTCAGGCCAGTGTGGCTCGGTGGTTAGACTGTCGGCCTGTGCACCAAAGGGTCAAGGGTTCATTCCCCAGCCCCAACCAATTGATGTGTCTCTCTCACATCGATGTTCTTCTCTCTCACCCTCCCTTGCTCTTCCTCCATCCTTCCTCCCTTGCAGTCTCTCTAAATATCAAGTTTAAAAAATCCTTTGGTGAGAATTAACAAAAAAATATTTTTTAAAAGAAGAAGCAAGCAATGAATGCATAAATAAGTGGAACAACAAATCGATATGTCTCTCTCTAAAATTCAATCAATATGTAAAAAAATTTTTTTAAAGAAGGGTAAATTGGTAGTTACAAAATAGTCACGGGGATGTTAAGTACAGCATAAGGAATACAGTCAACAATATTGTAATAACTATGTGTGGTGCCAGCTGAGTACTTGAATTATTGGGCAGAACACTTCATAAATTACATGTTTGTCTGACCACTATGCTGTACACTTGAACCTAATATACTGAATATCAACTGTAATTGAAAAATTAAATTAAAAATAAAAGAGCCCTGGCCAGTTTGGCTCAGCAGTTACAGCTTCAGCCCGTGGACCTAGGAGTGGCGAGTTTGATTCCGGTCAAAGGCACGTACCTTGGTTGCAGTTCATCCCCATCCCTGGCTGGGGCCATGCGGGAGGAAACCAGTTGATGTGTCTCTCTCACACTGATGTTTCTCTCTCTCCTTCTCTCTCCCTCCCTCCTACTCTATCTGCAGATAAATAGAAAAATATCCTCGGGTGAGAATTAAAACAAAGAAAAGAAAAGCAGCAGTCAGTGGTACTAGGGAGTGGCAGACCCTCCTGGCTGGCTACACTGGTGCCCAAGCCCAGAGCCTGGAAAAGCCAAATGTTAGATTCCCTCAGAGCCACAGGACACAGCTCTAGACGGAGACTTAAGTGGAAGTCTGCTTTTGCTTTCTTGATAAAAAAAAAAAAAATACCACTGTAGCTGGTGCCAGCCCTTGCCCTGCCTTTCTTCCTGCCTGGCACACAGCTGTGAAGCCTGGGCCTGTGGCAGCCATCTTTGGACATGAGGCAACAAGCACACGATGAAAGCCAACTCACCCATGTTGGTGCCGCTGAGCAGCAAAATGGATTTCTAACTAAGTGCCTAGGGACAGAGTGAATGAGGGAGACAGTGATAGCAGGGGTGGGGGGAAGGAGGAGACAGGAATTAAATGCAGGTCTCCAGTTTGGGCAAATGGGTGGATGATGGCACCCTTCACTGAGAACTGGCCTAAGGGAGGAAGAGGAGCAGGTCTGGGGGGCAGATGCTGAGGCCAAGTTTGGACAGGCTGAACCTGGTGTGGGACATCAGGACAAGAAGCCAAATAGATCTGGGCTAAGAGGTGAAGTCTAGTTGGAGATCTGGGGAGTCCCTGGCATAAAGACAGACATGAACCCCCAGAACTACATGTGCAGTGAAAGAGAGACCCTGGGCTGGCACCTGTAGGATGCCCTCTGCATAGTCTTCATGTGTTCTGCAGGCCTGGCTTCTGTAATAGTGGGGGAACCAGATGAATAATGCTTCCTTCTAAGTGGGGAGCCAATTAAAAGGTAATTGACTTCCCAGAGCCAAGTTGAGTGGGTGGATGCCAGTGCTGGCCAGGCTGTGAGATTGGCGAGGGGAGGAGCCTGAGAGGAGCCCCCTGAGGAACCAGGACCTGGATTACTGGCAGTCACTGGCTGCCACCCAGCAGTCTACCCCTCTTCCTCTTTGCTAACAGAGATCTCATTCCACTGCAGGCAGCAACTGCCCAGACTACAGCACTACGTTTCTCCTCCCTTGTAGCTAAGAGTGACCAATGAAATGTGAGATATTAGGACCACCTGGAAAGTTCTATGCAGGTGGCTGTGGGAGATACCTGAAATGTGCCATGTCTGACTTTCCATCATCCCTCTACTTCCTGCCTGGAATGAGAGGTGATGGAGGGAGCACCAGCAGCCATTACATTATGTTCACGAGGGCCCCTCTAGGCTAGAAATCAATACTGGGTATCCAATGACATTGTGGTGCCACCATACCAGGCCAGACCAACTGTTTCCAGATTTCTTTTATGCAAGAGAAAAAACTTTTAATCTGTTGAAGCTGTTTATTTTTGTTAGGATTTTTTTGAAGGGGGAGGACTGGAAGAGGTCTGTTACTTGCATGTGGAAGTAATCCTAGCTAACAGACTGAACCCTGATGGATGAGTTGAGCTCACTGAGGGCTTCTTGTGTCAGCCAATGGGCAAGAGGCCTTACATGCTAGTTCTCACAGAATTCCTACCCCAACCCTATGGGGTGGGTTCTCTTGTTATCCCCATTTTTTTATTTTATATTTTTTATATACCAAAGAAACTGAGACAAAAACTAGAAAAATCACCTGCCTAAAATCAGTTGTTATTGGACCCATGGCCGTGGGTTCCAAAGCCTGTTTGTGCAGCCAACGTAGGGGCAGGAAGGGGCCTAGGCATGGTGAGGGTGGGAAGGTGGTCTGGCCTGGCCTGAGGCTGTGGAGAGGAGAGTAGACTGCCAAGGCCACAGTGGAATAGGAGACAGGATGGACAGGAAGGGCCAGACATGATCCTGTGGACATGGGAGCCAAAGGGAGTTTCTAGGGAGGGTGGAGCCACTACCCTAACTTGGAGAGCAAAGAGTCTGGGTGTAGGCTGCCTGCCTGGTCTGCTCAGTCCTGTCCTCTAGGCCAGTGGGCCTCATGCTTTAGATCCCAGCGGAGTCACCTGGGGGCTTGATGCAAATGTAAATTTCCAAACCCAACCACACTCCTCACCCAGGTGACATCTGAGGACCTACGTGCCCATATTCTCCCCCTTTTCTAACAGGAACCCAGCACTAATGCTCTCAGTCTGCTCCTCTACTCCCTTGGTTCCTGGGGATGGGCACATGGCCCCAGCCAGGCCTGTCACAGGGGCTGGTTCAGGGAAGGGTCTGTGACCAAAGCCTGGCCAATGAGCAGCAGCCCCGGGCCTTCTGCTGGAACATTAGGGAACAGACACTCTTTCCACCGCTAAGGGGAAGGTTTAATTATTGTGAGGCTGGTAAGATCACAACAAATAATAGCTAATATTTCTCATGGGCTGAATAAACACCAAGTTCACTGTTCCTAAGGCCACTCCATGTGCCACCATCAACCCTCACGGCAACCCCTCGCAGATCAGGACACTGAAGCGCTGAGAGGGTTGAGGAGCTTTCCCAGGGCTGCAAAGCCAGTGGAGATGAGAACTTTAATTGGACGCTGAACACTTTCTCTGACACCTCTCCATGAGTCTGGAGCTTCCAGAGACCACTGCTGCTTGAGAATGAAGGAAGCCAAGGCAAAGGAGAAGAGAAAAGACACTAAGAGAGAAAAGGGTCTGGTGACATCTTTTGAGCCCCCGGACCCAGCTGTGCCCTCTGGACTTGCAGTTACTTGAGTCAATAAATTCCCTTTGACTGGGTCTCTGCCGGCTGAGGATCACAGCGTGTCTGACATGGGCACTCTGGGAAACACCGAGGGCCACCCTGTTTCTCAGGACCGTGAGCTCCCAAGAAAGGGGTCTTCACATCTCCTACTTGCCTTCTCCCTACACAGCTAAGCCCCCAGCCTGGTGCACAGGTGTTTTCAATGATCTGGTCCATCCTGCTGTCCCTGGGCAGGGCCCTTCCCACATTCTCCCTCCAGAACCCCAAGAACTCTAAGGACCCCAAGACAAAGGCTCTCCATTCCACTCTCTTCATTGGGAGCTGTCTTTTGGCCCACATACAAGTAGGGGGACCTCAGGTGATTCCAAGCTCCCCTCCAGCCTGTCCCCACGCACCTGCCGCTGGGACTCGTAGAGGATGCGGTCCATGGTGTTGAGCAGCGTCATGCTCTTATAGAACTTGAGCACCTTCTCCTGTGGCAGCTGCGGATGGAGGCACAGAGAAACGTAGGGCCATTGGGACCAGACAGGACATGGCAAGGGACCTGAGCACGGGAGGCAGGGGGTGGGGGAGGCAGCTTCTCACATGGGGATCCTCGCTGGGGTTGATGATCTGGCCCTGCCGATCCATGACACGGTAGATGGGGATCCCAGAGATGACATTGGGCTGAATGAATTCCAGCTTGTCTACGAACTCCGCCGAGGCCCCGGGGAACTGGGGCTTGTCATCCAGGGATGAGAAGTGCTGCTGCTGCTTCTGGGGGTGCTGGGAGGGAAGGAGGGACACCTGAGTCAGGAGCAGCACCACGGGGACAGGCAGTATAACCTGATGGTTAAGCTGCTATGACCCAGGTGCACTCTGGGGCCTGACCCACAGGGTGTGAATTCCTGCTCCACCACTTTCCCATTGCATAACCTTGGGCAAGTTACTAGAACGTCTTTGTGTCTTAAGTCCTCATCCAACTGGGGTGAAAATAACATCTATCCCACAGGGTTGTTGTAAAGATTAAATGATTCAATAAAGTGACAGACAGTTCAAGAACTGGCAGCTATTATTATTATCAGAGTCCCAAACTCTTCACCCCAACATTCAAGGCTTCCCCAGTTTGGCCATAGAGACCCCTATAGCTCAATCACCCACACTACCGTAGGCACAGATACCCCTGCACGGTGCCCTCAAGTCAGCCAGATGAGCTCTTTACTGATCCCTGTACCCACCAGGAAGGCAACCCAGAATAGAGCTAAGTCTGTGAGTTCTTAAAGAGTCAGGCTGCCTGGATTTAAATCCCTTGTTGGGTGACTAAGGGAAAGTGACTAACCCTTTCTCATCTGTAAAATGGAGAACACCTCATGAAAATGTTGCTAGGCTAAAATGAGATCATGCATATAAAATGTTAGCAGAGCACTTATAAGTCATATAGTAAATGCTCAACAATATTATCATTTCTACACTGCATCACTGCTTTCATCTCTTTCCTACCTCTTCCCCCATAACCTGGAAAACTGCTCCCCATGCATCAACGCCCTCCACGCCAGGCCTAACTCCCTCCACAAGCCCCGCCTGACTCACTCAACAAATATTTGAGCACCTGCTTCATTCCAAGCCCTGTCAGGGTTCTGGGGACCCCTCTGGAAGACAGATGCTGAACAGTACTGATAAGGGTGAGTCAGAGTCACACTCTCCTAGAAGCCATGGGGCTTCGTACAGCAGAGTGGAAAGAGGGCGGGTTTCTCTGAGGAAGGGAAATGAGAGCTGAGACCTGAAGGACATCTAAGAGTCTGGGAAAGAGCATTCGATATCAGGGGAACAGAACATGCAAAAGGCAAAATGTGAGGAGTGGCGTGTCCCCTGTGGAACCTAGGAGGAGCTCAGAGCGGCAGGGAGAGTTCTGTGGGGAGCATCACGCCTGCTCGCACAGGAGGAAGACTGGCTGGGAAAGCCCGTGAGCAGCCTCCATGTGTGACAGGATGTGAACCAATTCCACCTCTTAGCTCTTGAGCTAACCTTGAACTGGCCTCAGTATGGAACAGCTCTCCGTGATTAAGCACTTGCTGGTGCCAGGTGAACTCTGCGTGCACAATCTTACTATTGCCCTTGAGTAGATGAGAAAACTATGGTTCAGGGAGGTAAAATACCCCGTACCGGGCCACAGAGCTAAAACTAAATCAGTCAGTCAGGACTGGCTTCACACCTGGGCAGGGCTGACATTCAGACCCCAAGACCCATGCTCCTAACCCAAATGCCATTGCTGGCCTGGTTTGCACATGTCCACCACATCTGTACCTCCCACTGGTCACCAGATCCCTCTCAGCTCATAATGGTGGCTTCACCTCCAACAGGAGCTAAAGAAGAACAACTGGGTTTACCCTGAGCTGGACCTCACACTGGGCGCCCAAGTGTGCTCCCTCTCCCTCTCTCCTTTAACTGCAGCGAAGAAGCCATCCAAGGTTCCAGAGGGCAGTGTGAACACGTGTGCATTTATCTGTGATTATACTTTATGAAGAAATCAAGGAAATTACACTCCCAACAGCAGGGCAGGTCCAGGCTTGACATCATGGCAGACTTCCCCTCTGCTTGTGAGGGAAGTAGCTAAACTCTACAGACCAAACTCCTCTGAGCAGGCTGTCCTTCCCACTTTGAGCGCTCACATGGCCGGACCTTTCCATCCACCTAGAGGATCCTTTTGTGTTGTTCTGTCTCCCACACACATCACAAGCTCTCGGAAGGCAGGGATCATGTCCAGGTCAGTTAGAGTGGGCAACCGACAGCAATTACTGAACAGACAGATAGATGAGTGGTTATTCACTGGCTCTGGAGTCCCACTGGCCTGGGTTCCAATTTCTTAGCTTAGCTCACTGTGTGGCCCTCTGCTAGACGCTGTGTTTCTTTAAATATCCCCCTCTGTGAAAAGGCTGCAGAGGGCTGCTGCAGGAAGCTCCTAACATAAGGCACACAAAGGGTTCAGTACAGGTGGGGGACATACTATGTGCTCGAAAACTGGTAGAAGGTAAAAGACAAAATCTAGAAGGTTAGGAAATGGGAAAAAGGGAAATGACTGGCACCCCAGTAGGAAGACAGGGCAAAGAGGAGTTGGGGAGAAGGACTGGCTGCACCTCAGACTGGATTGTGATGCCAGACGGTGGCCCCGGCAGACACTCCAGAGAAGGACTGAGGCCCAGGGGAGACCCAGATGGAACGAGGGCTGCAATCCAAGGAGGGCTCTAAGAGGATAGTTTAGAGGTCCACAGGGGTCAGGATCATAGGATCTCGGGTCTCAGAACAAGCCAGGGTGTCAGGACAGGACTCTGTCTCTGGAGACTCGACAGTTACTGTCAGGGCACCATGGTACACCCCACACAATGAAGCTGAGCCTTGGCTGTGCCCCTTCTCTCCTGGGCCACCCCAAGGTTACTGTGCTGATGCAGTGCTCCACGGGGCTCAGCAGTGCCGGGTCCTGAAGAAATGCTCCACAATCTATGGGAGAGGGTGGTAAATGCCTGCAGAGGAAGGATGCGACTCCACCCACTTTTTCTTTTGTTGGCCAAGGACTTACAGTGGCAGAGGCTACACAGATTAACACAAAGCCCTGAACTCACATCCTCTCCCACCACACAGGAAACAGGGAGGCCTGCTCTGGATGGTCCAGTCTGCCCAACAGGTGAATGTTGGGGTGGCCCCTCATGGAGACACTGCCTACTGCACTAAGGTGAAGGGCATGGACTTGAGCAGACCACTGTGTCCCCTGGCTGTGTAACGAGCTCCCTGAGCCTCAGTTCCCTCATGCATAAACAGAATGGTATGAGCACCTATCTCAAGGGTGGCTGTGAGGGTTGATGGGTACTCAGCATAGCACCTGGCACATGATGGAGACGCAATATACACAAGCAGATGACAAGTGTGTTTGACAACTGCTGTCAAACAGGTAGATATTTATTCCAAGTCGGGCCTGAACTGAAGGCTGGAGATGACAGGAAAGGATGGATGACAAACACTGAACACAAACTACAATCGAGAGGAGTGAGCTCAGCCCTGAGTGGTGTGGTTCAGTGGTTAGAGCATAGGCCTGAGGACTAAAGGGTCATGAGCTCGATTCCTGGTCAAGGGCACATACTTGTGTTGCAGGTTCAATCCCTGGCCCTGGTTGGAGCACGCACAGGAGGTAACCAATTGATGTATCTCTCTCACATGGATGTTTCTCTCTCTCTCTCTCTCTCTCTCTCTCTCTCTCTCTCTCTCACCACTCCCTCCCTCCCTTCAACTCTCTAAAAATCAATGGAAAAAATATCCTCAGGTGAGGATTTAAAAAGAAAAAAAGGAGGCAGGATAGTTGAGTAGTTAACACAGGGCAGGGCAGGATGAGAGACACTAGAGTTACACTGCCTGTGTCTGAATCCTGACTTTGTCCCTTTCCAGCTATGTTATCTTTGGCAAGAGACAGTCACCCTGACCCTGCGTCCCCTTGTGGAAAAATTAATTGCTACTCCACAGGCATGGTGGTATAAAGCCCTGCCATAGCTCTAGGGGAATCTTTCACTACCAACATCAGATGGAGCAGGAGGAAAATCTTCCTAGAGAAGGTGGAGCTGAGGCCTGCTGGACAAGCAGGGACAAGCCAGGCAAAGGCTGGGGGAAGAACACTTCAGTCCTTGGGAATGGGCTCTGAGGCAAGGGAAGAGAGCTTGGCACCCTGGCACGCTGGAGACCAGTATGGCTGCATCACATTAATAACAACAGTTAACTGGGAATCGAACCGGTGACCCCTCGGTGCACACGGGACTGCCAGGGCCTGGGCACTGTCTTTCTGCCTGTGTGCTCAATGAACCCACACAGCCAGGTGAGACAGGCACTATTATCACACCGCAGTAAAGCAGGTGGCCCCGAGGCTCACAGAGATCGTGAGTGGTGATGTCGGCATACAAAGCGAGGCAGCCTGACCACTCCTGCCTGAGGAGGCTGGTGAGGGAGGTGGGGTCAGCCACGGAAGGCATGGCAGATGGGCCAGTTAACCGAGTCCTCTGTGTGTAGGACGCTAAGGCCACCCAGACCAGCTCCCTCCTGGGGTCTGAGGCACTCTGCCCTCAAACAGCCCACAGTGCTGAGTCCTGGCTTTGCTTCCAGCTCGGAAATGTCAGCAGCCTCATCGGACACCTGGCCTCCTGGGAGAGCTGGTCAGGGAGGCCAGGGAAGTGTGACTAACCAGGCTTCCTCTAGTCTCTGGGACCCGGGAGCCCGAGCAGCAATATGCTCTCCCAGGCTCTGGAGGTGTGGAGCCCTGAAGGAGGCCATTGTTCCCCAGCATCGTCCCTGGAGTCCCTGAAGAGAAACCCTTACTGAGCACAAAGTATATGTGGTAAGTGCCTCCTAAGAACCATTCCCTTTCATTCTCACATCTCTGAAGGGGTATGACAGTGGTCCCTATTTTACAGATGGAGATGGTGCTGAGGGCGGGAAAGCTTCTCTGAGGAAGTGGTCTGTCAGCTGACATCTGAAGGAGTGTATCCCTACAGAGACCTCCAGGTAGAAGGGCTCATCCAAAAAAGGGGGAAAGGCCAGTGGGGCCGAGGGAGGGTGGGAAAGGGCTGAGGCCAGCTCTGTCCCCCAGCTTCCTACCAGCTGACCCGGGCAGGGACTGGTGATACAAGTCAAGACTAGACTAAGCAGGATGTTGCAAGACCTAAACCAAAGCCCTAATACTCTCCCCTTCTGACAGCCTGGTCCTATGAAAAGAAACTGGGCTTTGGGGTCTAGAGCTCCAGGTTCAGACCTCACCTCTTTGAGCCTCAGTTTCCTCACCAGTAACGAGAGAAAACTACCAGTAGATACCTTGCAGCGTGGCTATATTAAATATAATAATGGGGGGACAGGAAGAGATAAACTGAAGAACTTACATGCATATATGCATAACCAATGGACAGAGACAACAGTGTGGGGAAGGCAGGAGGTGGCAGGAGCAGGGAGGAGGGTGTTACTGGGGAAACAAGGAGGGACATCTGTAATACTTTCAACAATAAAAATAAATTTTAAAAAAGTAAATATAATAATAGGTGTGAGTGGGCGCTGTAAATTACAAAATACTTCATGATGTGAAAAGAGAGACTGGTTTCCTTAAGACACAAGCCAAGAGGGAGATGGACACACATGGTTAGGAAATCAGTAATGTCCATCTTCATTCACCCCACCATACACACTGGACACCAACCACTTGGAGACACTGCACAGGACACTGGAGCCCTTGGACAGGCTGCCTGAACAGCTGGGTCAGAAAAATAACATTACTGCTAATTTTCACAGACCAAGCTCTAGGTGCTCCCTGATTTCCAACAGGGCAGGGACTCTAGTCACCCACTTGCTAAGCTCAGAAAAGTGAAGTGACTTGGCCAAGGTTCCACTTGCTTCTTGGGGTGGTGGCTGAGAAACTGACTCAGGACACCTACACAATCAAGTTTTCCTTACTCCTCTTCTCCCTGAGTACTAAAACATCTGCCAGCAACTGGAGGGGGAGGAAGGGAAGCAGAATCAGGCAAACACCTCCAAAGTGAAAGGAGGGGCAAGCAGGCAGGGAGAAGGCAGCCTCAGCCTTCTTCCCAACCCAACCTGCCCCCAAAACCCAACCTGTCCACTACAGCACAGCCTCCCCACCTTCCCCCAAGCCACTATCTCCTGGCTCCACTTTGATCAAGATCAAACTGCACCATCCAATATAGCAGCCAGCAGACACCTGTAGCTTACTTAAATTTTAATTAATTAAAATTAAATACATGCCCACCCTGACCAGTTTGGCTCAGCAGTTAGAGCATCGGCCTGCGGTCCAGAGAGACCCGGGTTCAGTTCCCGCTAAGGGCACGTACCTCGGTTGCAGTTTGTCCCCAGCCCTGGTTGTGAGTGGCAACCACTCGATGTGTCCCTTTCACGTCAATGTTTCTCTCTCTCTCCCTCCCTCCCACTCTATCTGAACAAAATATCGAAAAAATGTCCTCGGGTGAGGATAAAAAAAAAAATTTTAATATATGCCTGGCCAGTGTGGCTCAGTGGTTGAGCATCAACCCGTGCACCAAGAGGTTACCGGTTTGATTCCGTCAGGGCACTTGCCAAGTTTGTGGGCCTGATCCCCAGTCAGAGTCTTGTAGGAGGCGGCCAATCCATGTTCCCTCTCATCAATGTTTCTCTCTCTCTCTCCCTCTCCCTTCCTGTCTAAAAGAAATCAATAAAGAAAAAAAATTTTTTAATAAAAAAAATAAAATGAAATACAGATGCTCCTTGACTTACAATAGGGTTATGTACCAATAAACCCATCGTAAGTTGAAAATAATCATAAACTGAAAATGTATTTAAAACACCTAACCTACCAGCCTGGCCCGTGTGGCTCAGTTGGTTGGGCATCGTCCCATGTACCGTAAGGTTGTTGATTCGATTACTGGCCAGGGCACATGCCCACGTTTCTGGTTTGATCTGCTCCATCCCTGGTAGCGGGTGTGCAGGAGGCAGCCAATCAATGTTTTGCTCTCACATAAATGTTTCTCTCTCTTTCCCTCTCCCTTCCTCTCAATAAACTATTTTTTAAAAGTAGAAATAGAGCCCTGGCTGGTTTGGCTGAGCAATTAGAGTGTCGGCCCGTGGATCAAAGGGTCATAGGTTCGATTCTGGTCAAGAGCACGTACCTTGGTTGCAGTTTGGTCCCTGGGCCTGGTCACGGTCGTGCGGGAGGCAACCGATTGATGTGTCTCTCTTACATTGATGTTTCTTTCTCTCTCTCTATCTCTCCTTCCCACTCTGTTTGAAAATAAATTGAAAAATATCCTCCGGTAAGGATTAAAAAAAAGAATAAAAGTAGAAATAGAAAAAATAGATATTAAAAAAAAACCCAACCCTAACCTATTGAACATCATAGCCTACCTTAAATGTGCTCAGGACACTTACATCAGCCTACAGCTGGGCATTATCTTGCGTTTCATCTTAAGAGTAACTGCCTTCTTTTTTTTCCTCTCACCAGAAGCAGGAGAAAATAGATGGACCTTTTGTAGACATAATGGGATGTGAAAACACAAAACAATATCCAAAATACGCTGGCCACAGTGTACACTACGGTTGTTTGCCCTCGTGATGGTATGGCCGACTGAGAGCTGTAGCCTCAGGCGGCTGCCCAAGACAACCAGACTATCAAACCACATATTGCTGGTCCAGGAAAAGATCAAAATTCAAAGTAAGGTTTCTAATGAACGTGTATCGCTTTCTCCCCATTGTGAAATCGAAAAACTGTTAAGTCAAACCACTGTAATTTGGAGACCACCTGTAAAGTGAAAAATTCAGTTCCTCAGTGGCAGTACCTATATTGCGAGTACTCAGTAGCCACGTGTGGTTGGTGGCCACTGTACTGAGCCCAGATATAGAACACTTCCATCATCACAAGAAGTTCTATACGACAGCCCTGGTTTAAAATCTTCTTTGACTAAATGCTCCTATTCCTTCCCTCCACTCAAAAAAAAAGGGGGGGGGGGTATCATTTTTAATTTTAGAAAGAATAAGTGGGAGAAATAAAAGTGAGGAAGAAAAACCAAGACTCCAAAAATACATAAATTTTAGATATACATACATAAAAAGCAGGATTCTGAAAGACTTACTCCTCCTTTCCCCCCACCCCTCCCCGCAAAATGAAGGAGGGAAATCAAGTGGGAAGGGCAGTAGGGAGACTGAACCAGAAGCAAGCTGATTTATTCGGTCACAAATGACCTTTCCCTACTCCTGCCCCAGTTCTGCCCACCTCCCGCCCCACTGGCCCAGCCAATAGGCTCCTGGGACTGAGATCAGCTACAGAGGATCTGACTGCTCAAAAAAATAACCGACAGAGACCAACCCCAAGGCAGGGGACTGCCCTACTCTCATCCTGCTCCAGTCACCCGTGCCTTCCTAGGACCCCTCCCCTCTTCTTGGCCCATTCTCTTCACCCTCCTCCCGTTTCTCCCAATTTATAGAGCTTCTTCCCACAACTTCTAGCTTTTCTTCCTTCTGGATTGGGGGGTCAAGGGTCAGGCCCAATCCCACAAACTTTTGACAGATTTCCCTCCAGGACCCTCATCAATCCAGGCCCTCTCAAAGTCACCTTTCTTCTCCTTCCCTTCCCTCCATCCTCACTTTCAAAAGCGGAAACATTCCTATTGCTCTTATCATACGCCAGATCCAGTTCTTAGCATTCTACATACTTAATTTCCACAACAACCCTATGAGGTGCCACTGTTAGCATTTTACAGAGGGGTAAATTAGACCCAGCGAGCTTGTGAACTAACATGATCGAGCTTCAGAACTGAAAGTTCCGCCGACGGAGGAACACACCTGGGTTCAGGCAAGAGAACTTTATTGAGCAGTTACCTGCCGGGCTGGCTCCTAAGGTGGGGTTAGCGCCGGTATCTCTAACAGGCAGGGTTACATAGGGGATTTATGGGTGAGCGGCTAGCAGCCCTTAGAGGGAGAGGACAATGTGATTTGGCTACTTGGGTAGGTATAACCGCAAGGAGACCAAGGGGGCTGGGGGGAGGGGGGGTCTCCGCTCCCAGGGTGATTCAACCTGGATACCTAGGGTAGCGTTCTGTAACATCCTGTTTCTCCGAACTCTTCATATATCAAGGGAGGAGGGAGTTGGAGACGTTGGCTGCAACCCAATCAAGAACAACTACTCTCTGTGGACTTCTTTCCCTCCTCTTCTCTCATGAGTTCAACAAATATCTATTGATCATCTCCCCTGTAGTGTGACCACCACAGACAACGTCCCTGCCCTAGCATTTGACTAGGGGGCACAGGATCAAACGACTTTTTTACGCAATTCATTTTAAAATCAGGATTGGAGCAAAGGAGCAAAGAACTACAGGGCGCTATTTTTAAAAGCCCAAGACGGGAGACATCTCTCTAGTCTCCTCTTTGAAGTGGGGGAAGGGGATCTTAACCCAGAAGAAAGTCCTTCCTCTTAATGAGGCAGTTGTGCTCCCCAATCCCGGTGGCAAAGGTCTAGCCTTCTTCCCAGGTCCCTCCATGCGGCCACCGCTCCCCTGGGGATGGGTGGCAACTCATGAGGAACCCCCTCACTCTCTCCAAGTTGAACCCGCGTCTCTCGAGTCCCCCAAATGAGCTGCTTCACTTTTCCTCTCCTAAGGAAGTGGTAGTTCTTCCTCTGCTCGTCCTCTCCAAGTGGTTCTCCCAACCCTTGTCCCTTCTGTGACAGCCCTTCCTTCACTCTCTGCAGGGACCCCACATTCTCAAGACAGCGGTGACATCCCTATTCCCCCTGGGGAAAACTCCCCGGTGCCTCAGGTACTCACAGATATAGCCAGCCCCCGAGTCCCAAGCCGCCGCAGGAGCAGAAAGCCAGCCTGGCCCAAGCCTCGACTGGATCCCCAGAGCCGCGCCGCACCAACCGACAACGCCATCTTGACTAACAACCCCTTGCTGACCCGCCCCTCTTCTAGGCGAGACTGGGGGCTGCCCCTTCATGGGCCTGACTCAAATGCCGGCACCACCCTAGCAAAGAAAACCCCTGCTACTAGTCCTGAGGTCTCTAGGATACATGTATGAGTGGATAAAACAACTCCGTTTCCCAAAAACGACTCTAATCGCTTCGTCGTAGTTGTTTCTGTAACAGGCAAAGAAGAGGGCAACCTAACCAGAGCCTCAGGGTTTTAAGGCCCGGGGCCTCGGGTAGGACGAGCCCTTGCCAAGGACCCCTCCCTCTTCTCTACTGTCCAATGGATTTTCTGGAATTTAGAGGCGGGAGTGGGCGGAGTCAAATTGTTAGTAAACGCGGAGACACGTGCGGGCCCCCGGTTCTGGCGAACGTGGTTTGGCGCGTGCGCACTGGGTACGCAGCCTGTGCGGCAGCGCGCGCCTCTGTGCGGAAGCGACTGCGAGCGTGGTGACCGACTGGAGGGAGCGATGCAGACTGAGTCCAAGATTCGCGCTGAGTATGGAACAGATTCCGGCCCTCGGGGTCCCGGCTGCAGCCTCCGGCACTTTGCTTGCGAACAGAACTTGCTGTCCCGGCCGGATGGGTCTGCCTCATTCCTGCAAGGTGAGAACTTAACCCAGCTAGATACTGCCGGGGCCACGTTCCTCTAGGTCGTATTTGTTTTAGGGAACGGCTACGGCGTACCATGCGGAGAAGTGCCCACCTCCTCCACACTAGCCGGTAAATGTCCTTCCTGGACTCATACAGAACTTCTTGCCCAGATGAATACTACTGGATACTCTAGATTACATATCTCTCTCGCTCTCTCGACTTGAGGCGAAACGATATCAGGAGACAGGGGCAGATCTTCCTATAAACATGAATAGTCCAGAATAGGGATAATCTCACCAGAGTAAATAACCCCCTTGATTAGATTCCTCCTTTGCCTTATGGGAACACACATATCCTGGGTCCATACACCCCAGACTGAGGCAAAACTGCCTATTTGCATAAATACCCCATAGACTGGCAGATCACCACTACTGGCTTCATTACTCCCTGCTATGGCAGACCTTTCACCTAAGTACATACTTTTAAGATTGAGGGTGATGTTCACACCCTGGGTTGAGAAAGATTTTCCCCATCCCTACCCCACCAGTTGGGTAAATATCCCTTTGACTGGGATGCAGCTCTCTCTGTAAGATTGGGGTAGATCTTACCTGTTGGGTAAATATTCTCTTCTTCTAGCTAAATACATTTCAAACTCCCTGACCCAGGTAAATATTCTTCTGGAGGTAGACCTAAGGATCACCCCTATGGATGCTTTAGCCCCCTCCTTAAAGCACTACTTTCTTCCCAGTTACAAACCTGTTTTCATTCATCGAATAGGTATGTATTTGTACTAAGGACTGGTCTAGGCATTGAGACTACAACAATAATTGTTTTTCTTAAATGCCTGACCTTGCCCTGGCTGGTGTGGCTCAGTTGGTTGAGCATCATCCTGTGCACTGAGGGGTTGCCAGTTTGATTACTTGTTAGGGCACATGCCCAGTTGCAGGCATTCCCTAGTGGGGGGCGTGCAGGTGGCAGCTGATTGATGTTTCCCTCTTACATCAGTGTTCTCTCTCTCTAAAGTAATGAAGAATCTTTAAAAAAAAAAAATCCTGACCTAATGGAATTCTTGACCTAATTACACTCTAATCAAGAATGTGGACAGTAAATAAGATAACTAAGTAAAATGCTACAGAGAAAATATAGTAGGGAAGCAGAATAGGGTGTGTCAGAGAGGGTTACAATCTTTTTTTTTTTTTTTAATTATCACCTGATAATATGTTTGGTTTTGTGTTTTTTTGTGTCGTTGATTCCAAAGAGAAAGGAAGGGAGAGAGAGAGAGAGAGAGATCAGTGTGAGACAAAAACATCCATCAGTTGCCTCCCATACATGCCCCAAATGGGGATCAAACCTGTAACCTGGGTATGTGACCTGACTGGGAATCAAACCTAGGACCCTTCTGTACACAGGATGATGCTCCAACCACTGAGACACACTGGCCAGGTCAAGGGTTGCAATTTTAAATAGGATGGTCGGGAAAGGTGTCAATGAGATGATAACAGTTGGATAAAAACCTAAAGGTAAGGTAGAACATACTGAAACTATCAGGGGGGAAGGTGTACCAAGCATGGGGAACAGCGGGTGCAAAGGCCCTGCAGCAAGAACTTGCTTGGTATCCTTGAGGAGGTCAGGAGACCAGTATGGCTGGAGCAGTGAGAGGTTTTAAAGAGAGGTAAGGAGGCTTGCCCATCGTATAAGGCCTAGTAAATGAGATGGGAGCCATTGGAAGTTTTGCTCAGAGGTGTGACATGACCTGAATATGTTTAACAGACTCTCTCTGTCTTCAGTGTTGCCTGTAAAGGGTATGGGGGGCATGGGGAGATGATGGTGGCTGAGACCAGAGTGGAAACAATGGAGGTGGTGAAATTCTAGGTGTAATTTGAAGGTAAAACTGACACAGTTTGCAGATGGTTTGGTTTTGGAGAATGAGAAGAAAGGGACAGTGTGAAGGTTTTCTCCCAGATAAGCTGTGCGGGGGGGGAGATGAGGCATTCGGTTGGAATATGAAGTTTATGGTGCCTAGTAGATATCACAGTGGCAAGATAGACTGGGCAAGTTGGACATACGAACCTGGAATTCAGAAGTGAGACCCAATATGGACATATAATTTGAAATCCTCTGGCTATAGATAGTATTTTGAGCTCTTGACTGGATGAAATCGCCAACAAAATGAATGTAGATGGGAAAGAAAAGAGGTCCCAGGACTAAGCCCTGAGTCTTCTCCCTTGAGAGGAGCTAGCAAAAAAGACACTGAGAAGGAGCCAGTAAGGGAAGAGGAAAACCGGGAGAGGGCAGTGACCTGCAGCCCAGAGAACATGTTTGAGAGGTGAGGGCCAAGGAGTTGGAAGATGGCAGCGGAATAGGTGAAAGCAACACACACCTCCTCCCAGCGCTGAACCAGAGTTACAGTTAAAATTTAGAGCAATTAACCTGAATTAACAACAGAAGGACCCCTGGAGTATTATATCCAAGGATTGAAAAAAAGAAGCTACACAGAGACTGATACGAAGGATGGAGATGCAGAAAGGGCTGGCCCCTGCACCCAGGGGCAGCTGCTGTGAAGCCGGAGATTTATTGCAGCTGCAAAAGGCGCCCCCAGAGAAAAGTGGGGTTCTACTCCAGGACCCCAACCCAGAACACCAGGGCCTGGAAGAGCCTGCATAACGTTTTAACAGCAGAAATAAGCAGGGACTTTGTCCACTGGAAAGAGGAGGGAGTCTGTTTGAATCCCAGGCGATCTCCTTAAAGGCTAATGCGAAGGAACTCACTCTTGGGCATTCACCCAGGGCTCTGGTAGACAGAAGGAGACACAGGGCTTATGAAAGCCATAAGAAGATGTGGGTGGTATAGCACCGGAGATCAGGAAGGCAGGCTTCTGAGGTCCCAGTCCTGTGCCAACATCCCACACTGTCCTCAGATGCCATCTCCCAGGGTCCAGCACTTCTTTTTTGTTGTTGTTTTTAATCCTTACCCGAGGGTATTTTTCCATTGATTTTTAGAGAGAGTATAAGTAAGGGAGGGAAGGAGGGAGGGAGAGAGACAGACATTAATGTGAGAGAGACACATCAATCACTTGCCTCCCACATGACCCTGACCAGGGCCGGGGAGTGAACCCGCAACCCAGGACATGCCCCTGACTGGAAATCAAATCTGCAACCCTGTGACCCTTTGGTCCACGGCCAACGCTCCAACCGCTGAGCCAAGCTGGCCAGGACAGCACTTCTATTCTTTTTTGTTTTTTTAATATGGTTTTTAAAATTTTTTAGAGAGAGAGAGGTAGAAACATCAGTTGGCTGCCTTCTGCACTGGGGATCAAGCCCACAACCTGGGCATGTGCCCTGACTGGAAATCGAACCGGGACCTCTCAGTCCATGGAACTATACTACAAAGCCATTGTAATCAAAACAGCTTGGTACTGGCACAAGGACAGGCATATAGATCAATGGAACAGAACAGAGACCCCCCCCCCCCAAATTAACCCACACTATTATGGTCAATTAATATTTGACAAAGGGGTAATAGCATACAATGGAGTAAAGACAGTTTATTCAATAAATAGTGCTGGAAAATTGGACAGGTACATGCAAGAAAATGAAACTAGACCACCAACTTACACCATACTCAAGAATAAACTCAGAATGAATAAAAGACTTAAATGTAAGTTGTGAAACCATAAAAATCCTAGAAGAAAACATAGGCAGTAAAATCTCAGACATTTTTTTTATCCTCACCCGAGAACATTTTTGCATTTATTTTCAGATAGAGCAGGAGGGTGAGAGGGAGGAAGAGAGAGAGAGAAACATTGATATGAGAGAGACACATCGAGTGATTGCCACCCACACGACCCCAACAGGGGCCAGGGACAAACTGCAACCGAGGTACGTACATACCCTTAGCGGGAACCGAACCTGAGACTCTCTGGTCCACGGGCCAACGCTCTAACCGCTGAGCCAAACTGGCCAGGGCAAATCTCAGACATCTAAAGTAGAAGAATTTTCGCCGATACATCTCCAAGGGTAAGAGAAACAAAGGAAAAAATAAATGAATGGGACTATCTCAAACTAATAAGTTTCTGCACGGCAAAAGAAACGATCCTCAAAATGCAAAGGGAACCCACCATATGGGAGAACATATTTACTATGATACCTCTGATAAGGGGTTAATTTCCAAAATAGACAAAGAACTCTTACAACTTAACAAGAGGAAGAGAAACAATCCAATTAAAAAATGGGCAGAGCACCTGAATAGACAGTTCTCCATAGAAGACATACAGATGGCCAATAGACATATGAAAAGATGCTCAACATCACTAATCATCAGAGAGATGCAAATTAAACCACAGTGTAGTATCACCTCACACCTGTCAGAATGGCTGCCATCAACAAACAGGTGCTGGTGAGGGTGTGGAGAAAAGGGGACTCTAGTACACTGCTGGTGGGAATGCAGACTGGTGCAGCCACTATGGAAAACAGTATTGAGGTCCCTCAAAAAATTAAAAATGGAACTGCCATTTGACCCAATGATCCCACTTCTAGGAATATATCCTAAGAATTCCAAAACACCAATCAGGAAGAATGTGTGTGCCCCTACGTTCATAGCAGTATTTACAATAGCCAAGATCTAGAAACAGCCCAAGTTCCCATCAGTAATGAGTGGATTAAAATGCTGTAGTACATTTACACAATGGAACACTATTCAGCTGTAAAAAGGAACGCGCTCTTACTTTTGAGACAGCATGGAGGGACATGGAGATTATTATGCTAAGTGAAATAAGCCAATCTGAGAAGACAAATGTCCCATGATCTCACTTACATGTAGAATCATGAACAGAATAAACTGATGAACAAAATAGGACCACAGACATGGAAGCATGAATCAGTCTGAATAGTCTCAGAGGGAAGGTAGGAAGAAGGGCGGGAAGAGATTAATGAAAAAACTTATATGTCTGTGTGCATAGCCCATGGACACAGACAATAGACAGGTGAAGGCCTGGGGTGGAGTGGGAGATGGGTGGAGCGCAGCAAAGGGGGGGAAATGGGGGACATCTGTAATACTCGGCAATAAAATTTTAAAAAGAAAATAAAAAGTATGAGGGCCGACCAGCTGCCTCAGTCCTGAGAGGTTGCATCACATGAGGGTGAATAGAACTATGGGTTGACAATTTAGACATGTCATTGGTGATGCTGTCAAGAGCCACTCCAGTGAGTGGTGGGGTCAAGGAGGAAAAGGAGACGGTGAGTGGAGACAGCTCTTAGGGATCAGATCCGTGGGGCAGGAGTTGAAGATGGATGTGGGTCCAGAGAGGGCAGCATTGCTCCAGGGACCTGTTGGGGCTGTGTATTGGAGAAGGTGAGAGCAGAGGGACTCGGGTACCACAGACAGCTCCTCTGGGGTAACAGGAATGAAGACCCCAGCGCAGAGCTAACTCTTCTGGGTAACCTCCCACCTCGGGGCAGATTCTCTTAGAGCACAGAGAAGCCCTCAGTTGTGCAGCAGTCCCTCCTCCAGCCCAGGAAAAACAGCCCCAGCTGAGGACCTTCTCAGGCCCGCCCGCAGGCTTAGCCCTCTGGCTAAATTCAGATGCCTTGAGTCTTAGAACTTAGCAGTACGGGGAAGAGTAGCCTCTTCGGTGTTCTAAAACCCCAAAGCCCCAGGACCCGGGCACAAGGTCCTTGAAGACCCTTACAAGTATGTTCCAGGTGCTTCTGGCCTCAGAGTCTCAGGTCAGCTTAAAATGCAGAACCCAGAAGCCGCCCACGCCTGCTAAGGCTGGCCCTCTGCCTTCTGCCGGAAGTGCTGCGGTGGCTCCGATTGCAGAGCTGTGTTTGGAAGCCCTGCTCGACCTCGTTTCTTCACACTGAGGTCTCAGGTTCCCCTCCCTCCCACACATCAGAACGGCCTGTGGAGCGCTGAGCCCCACCCCGAGCAGCTGAATTCCATTCTCTGGCAGAGGGCCTGGGCATCAGCATCTTCTTTTTTTTTTTCTTTATTGATTTTGGAGAGAGAGGAAGGGAGAGGGAGATAGACACATCGATGAGAGAGAACACTGATTGGCCGCCTCCTGCATGCCCCCCACCCCCCCGGGAATCGGGCCCACAACCTGGGCATGTGCCCTGACCAGGAATCGAACCGGAGACCTCTTGGTGCACGAGTCGACGCTCAACCAGTGAGCCACACCAGCCAGGCAGATCCGCATCTAAAGCTGTGGGGTGATTTTAGCGTGCGATCAGGGTTGACAAGCGTCTGTTTTCACTGGAATCGAGTAGGAAAATACCAGTATGTCAGAGCAGTAACGATGAGGTGTTTTGTGACGCCTTTGTTCCATTTACACTCACATAGCTCTGTGGGCATCTTGAGTCCTGCTGTAAAATGTATTTCTTGGGAGCTATGGTCAGGAAAGTTTGGAAACCGCTGCTGCAGCCAGTCTCTCCATTTTGCAGATGGTACAACTGAGGTCTAGAGAAGCGAGCAAAATCAGCCAAGGGTGCAGAGCCAGGAGGAGGCAGACAGAATTAGAAGCTAGGCTTTTTACTTCTCAGGTCTGGTCTCCTCATCTCTGGTATTTACCCACTCTAGGAAGTAAGCAGGAGTCAGGACCCACACCCGGAGATTTCTTTCTTTCCCGGGTATCCTGACTGCTGCAGAGTTTAGGGACAAGAGCCTGAGCGAGGGAAGAGAGGGGCTGGGGAAGCTCTGGGAGAAGTCGAGGCCAACTGCAGTAAGAGGGAGGATGGTTAGCTCTTGGGAAGAACTTCCTGTTAAAGTTAGTAACATTAGCTAAAGTGTTTTGTACTCAGCATGTACCAGGCAGTGTCATGGATTATCTCATTTAATCCTCATGATGCTGTGAGGTAGGTAACTGTTATTGTCCCCATTTTACAGATGAGGAAGTGGAGGGAGAGACTAAAGGGAATGCTCAAAGAATCACTGCCAACAAATGGTGGGCCAGAGTGACTGGGGAGCAGGGGGAACCCTGGCCATCTGGCTCTGCGCCCACACTAAGTATCTCGAATTGGGCCCCAGAGGCAGGGCACCTATGGGTGAGGCTCCATGCTCTCTCCGCAGGGGATACCTCCGTCCTGGCAGGCGTGTACGGGCCGGCCGAGGTGAAGGTCAGCAAAGAGATCTTCAACAAGGCCACACTGGAAGTGATCCTGAGGCCGAAGATCGGGCTGCCTGGTAACGGGTCTCCAGATGTCCGTTCTGTGGGGACTCCCGCCTGGCTCCTCCCTCACTGCTGTCCCCAGTCTCCTCTGTCCCTTCGTTGCCCCTCAGCTATGTCTGTCTCTTTCTCCAGCTCTGCCTCTGAGTCTCCGTGTTTGTGTTACTTTTCTCTTTGTCTCTCTCTCTGTCTCTTGGAGTCTTCCCTTCCCCTCCTCTTTCTGGCTCCATGTCCCCTTCTTTCCATTAACTTGTTTTTCTACCTATTACCTCCTGTCTCCCTCACTTCTGGGACTGGGCCCACTGAGATGGGCCTGGGCAGCAGCACAGGACACGGGAACTCGGGTTTTCCTCCCTCAGGAGGCTCCCTTGCTAGATGCTGAAGGTGGCAGGGGTGGGGTGGGGTGGGTGGCAGCCAGGCCCTGCCTCCTGCCCACTTGGAATCCTGTGTCATCGAGGCAGGGTTCTGCACTGACCCAGGCTGAGTCTGCAGGTCCTTCCCAGAGGCCTGGGTGGGCCATATGGAGGAAGAGAAGAACCTGACCCCTCCCACCCCTGACTTCCCCAGGTGTAGCTGAGAAGAGCCGGGAGCGGCTGATCAGGAACACGTGCGAAGCAGTGGTGTTAGGGGCGCTGCACCCCCGCACCTCCATCACCATCGTGCTGCAGGTCATCAGCGATGCTGGCTCTGTATCCTTTCCCTCAAGCTGCCTCCTCCAGGAAGTCCTCCAGAATCCCCTAATTGCCTCCCTTGCTGATGGCCATGTAGGTGCCCTCCGCTAGCCAGAAGACCTCCAAACACTTGACAGGCACCAACTTGTTGAAAAAGAATAGCAAACAACTTGCGCGCTTACTGTGTGTCACTATTCTAAGTGCTTTACACGTGTTAACTCATTTAGTCCGCACAGCAGAGTTACCTCGCATGAGCAGTAATTGGCAGAGCCAGAACTTGAACCCAAGCCATCTGGTTCCATAGCCTAAGGTCCCTGGCAGATGGAGGTTCTTATGTTCCCAAGTTTCAGGTGAGGAAACAGGCCCAGAGAGGGGAAGTCATTTGTCCAAGGTCACACAGCTGAAGGCAGCAAAGACAAAACTCAGGCCCACCCCTGATTCCAAAGCCTGAGCTACTGACCTCTATTTGGCCTGAGCTTATATTTAAGGTTCGTGCTGGGGGAGCCCTGAGCAAGCCGAGTAGTTGGGCCCACGGCTCATGCTTGAAATATCCCTATGGTCTGGGCGACAGGTTGAGGCTGAGGACCAGAAACAGGCATTTCTAGGAATCACTGGTGCAGGCATTTCATAGGCGGGAGGAGGAAAGGGCTGTCGTAACCCCATTTCCCAGAGGGGGAAGCTAAACCTCAGACAAAGGTAATAGAGGGTCAGTGGCAGAGGTGGGACGGTTGATTCTAAAGCTGGGCCCTTGCTCGCTGTGCTGGACCAGTGGAGCAGACTGGGGGCCAGTGTCTGACTCCGCCCTGTGCCTGCTTTGTACCTGCCACGGCCACACCCCACCCTGGAAGGTGGGCTCCCTGAGGGCAGTAATGACCCCTCCCTCCATCTCTCTGCCAGTACCTCCCATGTGATCTGGAAGGTTTCTCCCCCTCTCTGCACTCAGTTTCCCTACAGGTGCTTGGCACCTGCCATTACATATCTGTTGAATACCATGATCCCTGATGGAGGCGCAGAGAAAGTGAGTCGCTTGAGGACACAGTGAACCCAAGATTACTTGATCCCAGAACCACTTAGAACTCTGCCATGCTGCCTTCCTGCGCTGTTAGTGATGCTGCCACAGCACTGGCCGGGATGGCGGGGCATCGAGGGTTGGGGCACACTCTGCTGGCCAGCCCTGCAGTAGAAACTTTAACCACTCCCTGCGGCACTCAGCTCCTGGCCTGTTGCCTGAATGCCGCCTGCATGGCATTGGTAGATGCAGGTGTGCCCATGCGGGCCCTCTTCTGTGGGATCACCTGTGTCCTGGACTCAGATGGGACCCTCGTGCTGGACCCCACAGCCAAGCAAGAAAAGGTGGGTGTGAAGGGCCATGGGCAGACACTGCCCCTCTCCTCCTCTAGGCCGAGCTTCTCCACACCTATTGGCTTGTACCAGCTCAGTCCCAACTGGCAATCTCTGCTGTGCTCCGCAGGGCGAGCGCGAGAAACCCAAGTCAGACTGCTGGAGCAGAAGGAATGTATTGACCTTCAGTGCCAAGCTCAGAATGGAGGTCAAGCCAGGGCCAGGGCCTCAAACACCATCAGGATGTCCTTGCTTCTTTTCTTAGTCCTGCTCCTTTCTGCACAGCAGCTCCATTCTTTCTGGCCAGCATCTCTCCTGAGGCTGCGACTGGCCCCTTAAGCTCTGTGCTTACATCTTAAGAGGCTCAGAGGCAAAGGAGGAGAGCCTTCTGCCTCGGCTCAAGTTCACAGTGTCCTAGGGCTGTGGTTACTCTGAGTTAATTTGCCCAGTCACATCCAGTCAGGAAAGCAGAAACCACCCGGGGGAGTTCCCATGGAAAGTTCGTGCAGGGAACTGGGAACAACAGTGTTGGAAGAGCTAAGGAGCAGAAAGGAAGAAGGGGGGTCACCCAGAGATCAGGAGCCCATAGCCAGCTCCCACCTGTGCTGTTGGCGGCATTGCCACAGCCAGTTCCGGGTGCAGGCTCCAGAACCCACCGCACCCCACAGCCTCTGTGGCCGCTGCCACGACCACAGCACCTTCCACTGTCGGAGTGAGGGCACAGAGAAGCTAGGAGGCCCCAGGTTAAACGACGTGTGCTGTGGCTCCCTCTACAGGGCAGGGATATGCTTGGAAGCCCGTCAGAACCCTGTGGGTGGAACCAGGTGTAGAATCCAGAGGAAAGGCGAGGGAAGCTGGGGGCTGGTAGTGCAGACACAGCTACACTCCGCGCAGGAGGGCCTGGCTGCGGGACAGGCGAGTCCCGTTGGGATCAGCCAAGATCGTGTCAGAGGGGAGAGTTCGGGTCCCTCACCTTCTGTCCCTCATCCCTAGGAGGCCCGGGCAGTCCTGACCTTTGCGCTTGACAGCGTGGACCAGAAGCTGCTCATGTCCACCACCAAGGGGCTCTACTCCGATGCTGAGGTACCAGTATGCGGGTGCGGGTGAACCCCAGATCCTTTGTGATGTGTCGTCCCAACTCTGCTCTGCACTCAGGTTCAGGGAGAGCCCCCCTTCGCATCCCTTCTGTAAACAGGAGTTTGTGCACTTTGTAGCCATAGAAACCTCGGTGGAAATTTTAAAAGGGAAGACCCAGTTAATGAGCTAAGAAAAAAGAGGAGCTCAGGTTGAAATCAGGAGGTGGAGGTGCCCCCAGCTTCCAGCTCAGAGCAGGGTCCCCCTCCCCCATTCCAAGTCTGAAGGGTTTGGAAACTGTTAGGCCAGATAGCCTCCAAGAGCATTTCCCATCTGGACCTCCTGAGAGTCTAGGAATATGTGCACATCTGGGCTCTTGGATTCCTGGCACTTAACGTTGTTTGGAGTCCCGGGGCCTGTGGCTCTGAAGTTCTGGGGTCTCTCGGGCTCCGTGAGCTGTTTCCAGAGCTCCGGTCTCGTCGAGCTGTCAGGATGCCCGGTCCCGTTGGTGCCAGGCCCCGGAGCTGCCGGAAGCTAGCCCCCGAATCCCTCACCTTCGCTTTCCCCCTCCTCCCCTCTAAGAGACCCTGAAGTGGAGAAGGGGGTGCGCTTGGAATAATCCCCTTCTCACCTGTCTCACCTGGGGGACCGGGGTGGGGGCAGGAGGTGGTAGATTTGGAGGCCCTAGAAGTAAGGTGGGCCAGCCAGGCCTTGTGAGGGTGCGGGGATGGGCCCCGCACTGACCAGTCTCTCCCCGCGCAGCTCCAGCAGTGCCTGGCCGCAGCCCAGGCTGCCTCGCAACACGTCTTCCACTTCTACCGGGAATCGCTGCAGAGGCGGTACTCCAAGAGCTGAGGGGCTGGGGGACGCCCCCCTGCTGCCACCACCCGCTACCGCGGTGCGAAATAAACCAGCGGCCCAGCCTGGCCTCTCTGTCCTTGTGTGCCCAGGGAGCTGCAGGACCCCTGACCTGACCACCTGAGAGCCTGGACTGCGGGCCTTGGGTTGGGGGGCACAGACACCCCACGCCCACTGGGAAAACACTTCTAGGATTGCACATTTATTGAATGAATTCATTTAGTCTAACATATCTGTTGAGCACCCACTTGTGCAGGCCCTGAGAGGTGCTGAGGACCCAGCAGTGAACAAGAAACCCAGGTCCCAGGTTCAAGGAGCAGTGGGGTGATGGGCAAATAAAACTGGTGTTTGTCAGATGATGGTAAATGCTGTGACCAAAAAAAAAGCAGGAAAGGGAGGTTGGGGCAGGTTTGTTTGGGGAAGGCAAATGTAATACATCAGTTAGGGACACCTTCGCAGAGAGGGGGACATCTGAGGGAAGCAGGAGGAGACCAGGCAGTGAGGTCACGGACAGGCCGGGGGACGAGCCCCAGAAGGAGACCTGCGGAGGGGGAGGACCAGCGAGGCAGCAGTGTGGCTGAGCTGAGCGCGGGAGGGCAGGAGAAAGATGGCCCAGGAGAGAAGGTGGGCTCGGAGCGGGACCTGTCTCAGCCCAACAACCCAGTGAGGTGGGGCTGTTACCGCCCACATTTCAAAATAAAGAAACAAGCTCAGAAGCCAGTTAGTGCCAGAGGTCCCCAGCTGGTCAGCAGTGGAGCCTGGGCCGCACTCAGCCCAGCCCCAGGCCCACGCTCTGGACCGCCGTCCCCATCTGTGCATGGAAGTGACAGGCCCGATGGTTACCAGGGCTGGTAGCGCCCCCTAGGGGGCATTTGGAAATACAAGGGGACTTTTTCAGTTGCCATTGACTGCTCCCCTGCCCTTTTATTTAGTGGGCAGGAGCCAAGAATGTGTGAGCATCAACCAAGGAATAACTTCCACAACTGGGCCACATGGTCGCCGGATCCCGTCAGCTGCCGGTGTTTGGGGGTTTGTGATGGGCCCTGTGCTGCGTGCCTCACGTGCCCGAACCAGCTCACAGTTCCACAGCTGCCCCTTTGGGTGGTATCGCTTTCAGCCCAGGAACGGGGGAAATGCATAAATAGATTTCGCTTGCAATTACGCTCCACGAACTGCTCAGCAGAATGCCAAATGGGGAAGTGTTCCGGGAAGACCCACTGGGACGACATTAAGCAGAGCGAGAAAACCAAATTGTTACTCCATTACTTGGTAATATCAAGACCCATTTAGTGACAAGTCTTTGCTCATGGCAGACACTCCGTTTTGCCTGCTAGAAGCCAGCACTTTGCTATTACCTTAAGGCATCATTTCCCACCCCCACGACCAATGTCAGGCTGTGTGATCCAGCTGGGGCTGCTTCTGAAAGGGCCTCTGGGAAAGAGGACCAAGAGGATGGAGTGACCAGACCATTTCATTTGAGCCCCTGAATCCTGCTCTGCCTCATCTTCCCCCATTTTTGAGTATAAGACGATCTGAATTGAGTTTCTGCCACTTGCTGTCGAAAGACCTAGAGGGAAACTTCCTTTTACACGTGTGACCCATTTCCCAGGTGGGGAAAAATGAGTCCGATTTTGCAAATGAGAAAAAGTGAGGCTCAAAGAGGAGTCACTTGGGCCAAGGACACGCAGCTAATGTGTCAAGGAGTAAGTCCTTGGCACCTAGCCCTGATTTCTCTGCTGACCGCCCTCAGTTGTAAAGAGAACATTCTGCAACTTGGAAACCCTCTGCCCCTGGAGTCCCCCTTCAGTTCTGAGGTATCCAGGAGCGCCTTGGGGACAGCCTGTCAGGCGCCCCCAGCCCACCTCCCCCCACACACAGACTGACAGGTTTGACTACAAGAGTGTCTGGTGTTTAATCTCACACTATGGCGGCCAGGAAGGGGAGGGGTTTCCAGCTTGGTCCCATTGCTAGAGGCTCACACTGCCACATCCACCCGGAGTCTCCACTCTGCCCGTGTACACTCTGGGCCACTGGCCTCTGGTGCACAGTGGGGACCGAAGGGGCAGCTAGAGTGGGTCTGGGGAGGTGAGGTAAGCAGCGAGGCACTGGGGCTGCTGCGTATGTGCACACGCCCTGCCCGGTGGCCAGGACTCCCAGCAGGAAGGCATGGTGGGTGGCAGCCCTGCCTCCTGGACGTCCCCCTTGGCCCAAGCCTTACTGGTCTGGAGGTGTTGGGCATCGATGACTCAGGCACCCCCTCTGCCCTCCCTGCTTCCTGAAGCCCAGCCCCTTCCCCACGGGACATGCCCATGCGTTCATTCGTCTGTATTCTAAAACCAGGCAGCATCACTGGGTCAGGCACAGCTGGACACTGGGGGTACTTTATGACAAATAAAATATACATAAATTGGTGTGTGCTGCTGTTCTAACTCGTTGGATCCTCACAATGACCCTGAAGCAGGAATCATTCCAGTTTCACAGCCGAGGGAAATGAGACACAGGTAAGTTAGTGGCCTGCTCACAGGGAGTGGCAGACCTCAGATTTAAGTTCAGGTTTTTAACCACCACTTGGCAGCCCTCTGTGAAATGCCTCATTTCACCCCTGAACGGTTCCATGTGACTCCTCTCCATCTCCCCCCTCCCCTCCAGGCATAGCTGCTCTGTTTTGTTTCCTTATATTTTGAATGCATTTTTCTCCTTCATGCTCAATCCCCTCCCACCCCCCACACACAGACTGACCTGGGCCAGGCAGAAGGCAGCGACACCCACAGGCCAGAAATAGCGCTGTGGAGGACGGCCAAGCCGAGGTGGTCGTGGGATAGGAAGTGGTCATGGGATAGGAGCGGGGAGAGAAAGCTGCCCTCATTCCAGTCGGAGAGTCACTGTCACTTGATGATGCATCCCGCAGGCAGGAGAGGGCTTGTGTGGGTGTCTCCACCCATCTTCCCTGCTCCCCATTGCCCTCAAAGACCGATACCAGGGCCTGCCCAGGAACACCAAGATTAGAAAAAATGTTCCAGAAGACAGGCTCTTGCCTTTTCTGTACCCTGGATCCCTTTGAGGGGAAGCTGCGGACCCTGTCTCCAGAGAAGAGTCCCACCCACAAACAAGGCTCTGAGTTCAAGTTCAAGGAGTTCACAGCTCCAATGCTAGATACAACTGTGTACACTCTCTGAGTTAAACAGCCCTGAAGTGGAGCCCACTCTGGTGGCTTAGATTACTCAGACAAACCTGCCTCCTGGAACTATTGATTCTAGATTATTAAAAAATATTTTTTTAATCTTGCATCTAACAACTCATAAGAATAAGGAGTCACGGTAAGGCCAGAAGTGAAATGAAAATGAAAGTTAACTGAGAGGTCAAATGAACAGAGAAGACCTCTTCTGCTCTTTCTGGGAAGGCATCTGTCAATCCCAGAAAAACTAACCTTTCAATCAAACCTTGAACTAGATTTAAAATGATCTTTAACTGCTAATGCCCCAAGCAGCTTACAGAGAAGCAAACTAAAATCTCTCTGGAGAAAGAGGTACCTTCATTCTAGGCCTAAAAATAATTTTTCAAATATGATGGCCAGCATGCAGTCAAAGATAATCAGGCACATAAGGAACCATGAATGAGAATGAGCAAGAAAAAAAGACCTTTGCCCTGGCCAGTTTGGCTCAGCGGTTAGAGCGTCCGCCTGCAGTCCGGAGAGACCCGGGTTCGGTTCCCGCTAAGGGCATGTACCTTGGTTGCAGTTTGTCCCTGGCCCTGGTTGGTTGTGCGGGTGGCAACCACTCGATGTGTTCCTTTCACATCGATATTTCCCTCTCTCTCTCTTCCTCTCTCTCCCTCCCACTCTGTCTGTACAAAAAATGGAAAAATGTCCTCGGATGAGGATTAAAAAAAAAAAAAAGACCTTCAAAACCTTCAGACACATACAATGTCAGAGTGACGCCTACTGCTACGACAAAAATGGCCACAGCCATCTCTCCCATCCCACATGTTCTTAAAGTGTGACTGATACTCTTCCCGTCAAGGGAGAGGTCTGTGTCCCCTTTCCTTGAATCTGGACAGGCTGTGACTCGCTCAACTGGTGAATGTAGTGGAAGTCATGCCACCTGATTTCCTAAGTCAGAGAGGTGAGGGAGCTCCTGCTTTGTTGAGACACTCGTGATGGAGACTGGAGGCGCATGGGTCCAACTGCCCTGAAGCCGACGTGCTGGAAGGAAGCCCAAACCAGCCCACATGGGGAGACACATGTAGAAACCCGGAGACTACGTGAAGAGAGATACCAATCAGCCCCTGACTTTTCCAGAGCTGAGCCACTGGCTCAGTGCAACCTCACGAAAAATCCTGAGGCAGAACCACCCAACTGAATCTTTCCCAAAGTCCTGACCCAAAGAAACCATGAGTGATAATAATGATTGCCGTTGTCTTAAGCTACTAAGTTTTGCGGTGATTTCTTATACAGCAACAGTAACCGGGAAACCATGTTTAGGAAATAAAAGACAAGGAACAAGGAATGATAGAAGTGACCATTTTTTAAAGAGGCCAGAGATGCATCAGCTCTGGAGAGAGATGACAGAGAAGGAGCAGGAGAGTCAGAAATCAGAGGGAAGACAGCCAAAGGCTAGGGAACAAAGATGAGAGGAAAAGCTCAAGAATCCAGGGAAAAAGGAGAACAAGAAAAGCACAACTGACATCTAAGAAGCCCACATGCAGCTCAGAGGTGAGATTTCAGGCCAAATGCAGGCACCCCAGCCGCCAGCCCATCAGATATTGATTAGAGCTGGAATCTCCTCCAGCCCCCTCCACCTGCTCCCACTAAGGCCTGCAGCTCCTAGCTCAAGTTCAGGGGGCCCTGGCTGCCCCAGACCAGCGCTCACAGAGGGAAGAGGTGGTGGGAGAAACTGCTAACCCCTTAGGGACTCTGCAAAGGCTTTGTCTCCAAAGTGGGGCCCCAGCTCAGGCTCGCCAAGCTTCTCCACAGGGGGGTTGCAGCCTATACCTGCCCGCAGAGGCTGTTGGAGCTCTTGAAGACTGGGGCTGTCCATGGCTGGGGAGAAGCTCCCGGAGGGGTTGCCTGGGGTAGGGGAAAGATAAAGACAAGTTGTAAAAGTCTCACCTTCGTACTTCCCCTGACCCCTGACTCCAGAGAGACTCCAGGCAGAGTCTAGTTAGTTCAACAACCCTCAGACCCATTTTACAGGTAGTAAAACTGAGGCCCAAAGAGTAAGCCCAAATTGTAAAGAGAATACAGGGAAGGAAGGGGTCTGGACATTCAACTGTGGGACACTTATTCCAAACTATGCCTTACTTGCCCCATAAACTACATCCCCATCTGGGGTTCACATGTTATCCCTCTCTGCACTGACATTTTGCACTTTACTCTCGTTCAGCCTCCTGTGCCCCCTAGCCTGCACACTCTCAATACCCAAGTACCTGGCCACAGGTACCCATTCAGACAAGCCCCACCCCTACCTCCATCTATATGCGTTCATCTCCCCAGGGACTCCTTGCATACTTGCCCCGGGCAATGTCAGCTCCCAGAAAACACCGTCTGGAGCTCCCAAGCTTCTTACACACTCATCCTAAATGGTTCATTGCACACTCCTAAACTCCCCAGCATCAGATCCCCCCATATGCACACAAATGCACAAGCTTCCCACACATGCATCCTAGGACACTCTCCCGTTCCCATCACTTCCCTTGCACATCTGCCCCAAAGACCGGGTCCATACACCCCTCGCCTACTCCACCCACATCGATGACCCCACACAACCCCCTGAGCACCCATCAGCTCCCCAGGCACCTCCTGTTTCACTAGAATCCACCTTGGCACACCTACCCCATAACGCACACACACACACACCCAGCCCCACCACACACTGGTACATACTCAACAAAGAATATTCTCCTCGTCCCACGGGCCCCTTGGGGGTGGGGGGCACCCCCAAGCCTCCTGCCTCACTCCAAACCTGGTTCGAGCCTATTTTCTCACCAAGGATTTGCCTTCCCATCCCCAACGCCAGGACCCCGAGGAGAGGCAGTGCCCGCTACCTGCGCCCCTCATTCACCGCTCACAGCCGATGTCGGGCCTCCGGGTCTCTGCACCGACACACCCCCCGACCCTGCCGCCTGCGTGTGGGGACCTCAGTGAGCCCCACGCTCCCGGGGCCGGAGCCTGGGGGCGCGGGGTCTGCGCGTTCCGCTCAGCTCGGCTCCCCCGACATCAGCCCGCAACGCGCGGGGGCGGGGATGGGGCGGGGCGGCGGCCTCGGGGCTCCTCCCTCCTCCCTCCGCGGCGGCCGGGAAGGGGGCCTTGAAGGCCGCGGTCAGCGCCGGACTCGGGCTCCTGCCTCCCGGAGTGTGCGGCAGCAGGCGGGGGTCGCCAGGACTCGAGCCCTGAGCCCCCGAGCCCAGGTCTAAGCGCTGCCGGGCGGAGAAGGGGGCCCCCCGATCCTCCAGGACCTTACTGGCTTTCCTCCGCCTCCACCCACCCCGTTCCCCCGTGCTCATTGACAACAGCAATTACTGCTAACTGTGTGCACGGTTCTTGGTGCTTTACATGCACACGTGCATATGTATCCTCAGATCGACCTACGAGGCGCTCTTACCTACTGTCCTGTTGTGCACAGGAGGAAACCAGCACAGACAGGTTTAGGTGTTCGGCTGAGAGCGCGCCGCCTCCAGGTCACGCAGTGCAGGCCACCTGGTTCCCGGGTTAAGTGCTTTACACGCATCAGCTCATTGATTCCTCTCAGTAGCTCCGTCTTTGTCTCTATTTTGCAGATCCAGAAACCAAGGCTCAGAGGCGTGTGCGCACTTGGCCAAGGTTAACTGAAACTAGGCCTCTGGAAAATAGCATCACTTTTCTGAACCCCAATTTTTTCATCTGTAAAATGGTGTAAATACTCCTTGCCACTTAGAGGTGATAACATACATAAACCACTTAAATTAGGTGAGATAAAAATGCCCAACATTTACCCAAAAGCAAGGGAAGCACTGGAAACCTGCTTGACTGTATTTATGAATATTATTATGTATGTCCATCTCCATCAGTCTGATTAGGGGACTCTCCACACCCCGCTGGCATCCACCCCCTTCAGGGAGCCCACCCGGCTTGCACTGGCTCTCCCTTCCCTAACGCCCTCCATTTCACCAGTCCAGGCAGCCAAACTGGAGGCTTCCCCTGCCTGATGCGGGGCCAGCCAGAGTTTCTTCTCTTGAGGGCTTCCCGGGCCCTGTGCCCAGAGTTCAGACGCTGGAGCTGGCACCAGCCCCACTCCCAGAGAGAGCGCTTGAATCAGCCAGAGTTCCTGGCAAACCACAGGCAGGCAGGGGAGATCCACGGGAAGGTAGACAAGAGGGAAGAGGGAGCAGAATTGTTTTATCTGGGAGAGATACCCTGTTATTGTATCTCCAGAACCTCTCTCTTGGTTTTTCATCGCATTTATCATTACAAAACATGTTACAGTAGTTTCCCTTATCCACAGGGGATATGTTCCAAGACCCTAGGCCGGTGCCTGAAACTGTGGATAGTACCCAAACCTATATATACAATGTTTTTCCCTATATGCACATACATACCTATGATAATGTTTAATTGATAAATTATGCATATTAAGAGACTAACAATAACTAATAAGAAAATAGAACACATAACAATATGCTATCATTAAAATTATGTGAATGAAGTCTCTCAAAATATCTCTTACTGTGCTCATCCTTCTCGATGAAGTGAGATGATGGAATGCCCGCGTGAGACCAAGTGAAGGACAAAGGCGTTGTAACTTAACATTAGGCTGCTATTGAACCTCTGATGATGAGGGTTTCTTTTCTTTTATTTTTTATATGGTTTTATTTATTGATTTTTTTAGACAGAGAGGGAGGGAGAGATAGAAACATTGAGGTGAAAGAGAAACATTATTCGGCTGCCTCCTGCACGCCCCCTTCTGGGGATGGAGCCAAAACCCAGGCATATGCCCTGAGTGGGAATTGAACCTCTCAGTAGTGGAATGACACTCAATCCACTGAGCCACACCGGCCGGGCATAAGGGTTTCTTGAACACAAGCACTTTGATACTATGACAGTCTATCTGATAACCAAGAAGGCCACTAAGTGACTAATGGGCGGGTAGTGTATACAGCGTGGATACACTAGATGAAGGGATGATTCACATCCTGGGTGGGATTTATCACGCTATTCAAAACAGCGCACGATTTAAAACTTATGAACTGTTTATTTCTTGAATTTTCCACTTAATATTTTCAGACCATGGTTGACCTCAAGTAAACGAAGCAGCTGAGAGCAAAACCAGGGACAAGGGGCAGACTACTGTATATGTTTCTGTGTTTTATAGTTTGAACCCTCCCACATCACTGTCGGCGACAGGGGGGCTGAAATTGGATTGCTTTTGTTCACTGCTGTGTCTCAGGGCCTAGAACAGTATCTGGCACGAAGTAGGCCTTTATACATATCTGTGGGATGGGGGCATGAATTCCCACCAGCCTCAGTTTTTCACTGAATCTCTAAGCCCTGTGGGCTCTCTCGTCCTCCTAGGCCACTCTAGTGATTTATTCATTTCCATTTAGATCTCTCTGGCCACCATCAGCCTTGTACTGTCTCCTCAACCCCACCCCTTTCAAGAGGTCACAAGACGCGGGCCTTTTAGGGTTTGTGATGGTCCTGTAATATTAAACAGGAGATCCCACCCAGAATCATCAAGGGAGGCTTAAACCATTGATGAAAGTTCAGTGAGGACCAGGATATTCATCTAGTCTCAAAGTGTCTTCCCACAGATTCTTTTTTTTTTTTTTTTGGTACGTGCCCCTAGTGGGAACCGAACCCAGGACTCTCTGGTCTGCAGGCTGACTCTCCAACCGCTGAGCCAAACCGGCCAGGGCCCACAGATTAATTCTTTTTTTTTTTTTTTTAATCCTCACCCAAGGACATTTTTTTCATTTTTTGTTCAGATAGAGTAGGAGGGAGAGAGAGGAAGAGAGAGAGAGAGAAACATGGATGTGAAAGGGACACATCGAGTGGCTGCCACCCGCACAACCCAACCAGGGCCAGGGACAAACCGCAACCGAGATATGTGCCCTTAGCGGGAACCGAACCTGGGTCTCTCTGGACCACAGGCCGACGCTCTAACCACTGAGCGAAACCGGCCAGGGCTAATTCAATTTTTTTTTTTTTTATCCTCACCCTAGGACATTTTTCAATTTTTTGTTCAGACAGAGCGGGAGGGAGAGAGAAGAAGAGAGAGAGGGAGAAACATCGATGTGAAGGGACACATCGAGTGGCTGCCACCCGCACGACCAACCAGGGCCGGGGACAAACTGCAACCGAGGTACGTGCCCTTAGCGGGAACCGAACCCGGGACTCTCTGTACCGCAGGCCGACGCTCCAACCGCTGAGCCAAACCGGCCAGGGCGGCCAGGGCTAATTCTTTATTATAAAGGAAAAAATAATATTAGTGGAGAATACTGGCAGACATCACCTGAACCAGGTGACCGAAGTTAACATCACCAGTGATGGGACAAACTGACACCATGTGCTTCCTGATAGGCACCGAGAAGGACACAGCATCAACTCCGTGGGTTTTCCTGCCAAAGACTCGATCATCTGATCCCTGGTCAAGGGCACGTACCTGGGTTGCGGGAGGCAGCCAATCGATGCATCTCTCTCACATGGATGTTTCCCTCCCTCCCCTTCACTCTGTCTTAAACATCAATGGAAAAATATCCTCAGGTGAGGATTAACAAAAATTAAAATTAAGCCCTGGCCGGTTTGGCTCAGCGGTTAGAGCATCGGCCTGCGGTCCAGAGAGACCTAGGTTTGGTTCCTCCTAGGGGAACGTGCCTCGGTTGCAGTTTGTCCCCAGCCCTGGTTGGTCGTGCAGGTGGCAGCTACTCAATGTGTCCCTTTCACGTCGATGTTTCCCTCTCTCTCGTCTTCTCTCTCCTCCCACTCTATCTGAACAAAAAATGGAAAAGTGTCCTCGGGTGAGGATAAAAAAAAAAATTGAAATTAAAAGAATAAAGGTAGTTAAGGAAACATAACAACAAAGTATGACCTTGGCAGACAGTGATAAAATATGTTATTGGGACAGTGGGGGAAATTTGAATATAAACTATAAATTAGATGATAGTTTTGTATCAATGTTAAATTGATACAAGGAAAATGTTAAATTGGTATTATGATTATATAGGTAAATCATTTCTTGTTCTTAGGAGAATTTGACTTCTGAAAATAATAAGTTGTGGATAATATATATACAGGGTGGGGCAAAAGTAGATTTACAGTTGTTCATATAGAAAATAATACAATAGCCCGGCCGGTGTGGCTCAGTGGACTGAGAGATCCAAGTTCGATTCCCAGTCAGGACACATGCCTGGGTTGCCAGCTCAATCCCCAGTGGTGGGCTTTCAGGAGGCAGCCAACTGATGTGTCTCTCTCACATCGATTCTATCTCTTTCTCTCTCCCTTCCTTTCTCTCTAAAAATCAATAAAGAAAAAAAAGACATTTTTTTAAAAAAGAATACAATAATTAATAAATAATACAAGAATAAACTCACAACGGTAAACCTACTTTTGTCCCACTCTGTATATATACATATATATAATATATATAAAGCAGGCAAAAGAACAAAATTTCAGAAAAGAGGAAATCCAAGGAAACAATGAACATTAATAAAGGCACTCAACTAGTCATCCTGGAAATGCAAATTAAAATCTCAAAAAAAATCAATAAAACATATTTTTAAAAATCACAGTGCAATACCAATATACATCCACCAGAATGGCTAAACTGAAAAAGAACACCACCACCCAGTGTTGGTGAGGATATGGAGGAGGGGGAACTCATACACTGAAAACTGGTCCAACCACCAGGAAAACTCTTGGGCATGTCAACTATAGCTGACCATATCCTATGACCCAGCAATTCCACTCCAACCAGATGTGAACACATGTCTGCCAAAAGACAAATCCCCGTTAACAAATGGATAAATAAATTGTAGCATCTTCACACACAGGAAGTTATATAGCAACGAGAACGCAGCCCCATGCAACAGAGTAGATGGATTTCACAAACAAAACTGGGCAGACAGCAGACATGAAACAATACATACTGTGTGTGTTTTTTTAATATAAAGTACAAAAACAGACAAAATTAACGCACGTTATTAGAAGTCCAGTTAGTGGTTATCCTTGGGGGCACCCTGGGGAGCTGCTCATGTTCTTTTCTTGAGCCGAGTTCTAGTTACCAATTGAATTCAGTTTATGAAATTTGTTCCAGCTCTTCTTTTATGATTTGTGAACTTTCTGTATATATATCGTACTTCAAAAGTTATTTTTGAAAAATAGTGAGTTAGATCTTTATATACAGACATAGATAAATTCCCAAGATGCACCACTGAGTGAAAAAAGCAAGCTGTATGTACACTCACTACGGAAAACAGTATGGCAGTTCCTCAAAACATTAAAAATAGAGTTAACATATGACTTCCACTTTCAATTCCACTTCTAAGTATAGACAAAAAATAACTGAAAACAGGGTCTTGAAGAGATGTTTGTACATCCATGTTCATAGCAGCTTTATTCACAATAGCCCAAAGATCAAAGCAACCCCAGTGTCCATCAACAGATGAATGGAAAAAAAGGGAGTGTATATATACAATGGAATATTATTCAGCCTTTAAACGGCAGGCAAATCTGACATGTGCTATAATATAGATGATTCTTGAGGACATGAAAGAAAGACATAAATGAAATAAGCCAGTCATAAAAAGACAAATACTAAATGACTCTACTTATATTAGGTACATAGAACAGTCAAATTCATAGAGACAGAAAGTAGGATGGTGGTTCCCAGGGGCTGGGGGGAGGGGAAAGGGGAGTTGTTTTTCCATGGGTATAGAGTTTAGATTTTGCAAGATAAAAATAGTTCTAGAGATGGGTTGCACAGTTATGTGCATGCACATAAATGCCACTGATCTGTACATTTAGAAATGGTGCAGATGGTGTCCTAGCTGGTTTGGCTCATTAGTTAGAGCATCGCCCATGGACCAAAGAGGCTCAGGTTCCATTCCGGTGAAGGGCATGTCCTCAGTTGCAGATGGATCCCCAGCCCTGGTCAGGGTCACGGTGGGAGGTAATTGATGTGTCTCTCTCACATCGATGTTTCTCTCTCTCTCTTTCCCTCCCTCCCACTCTATGAAAATCAATGGAAAAATATCCTCAAGTTAGGATTTTTTTTAAAAAATGGTTCAGATGGTAAATTTTATGTTATGTATATTTTACCATAATTTTTTAAAACATTTTTCCTTTATTGATTTTAGAGAGAGAGGAAGGGAGAGGGAGAGATAGACACATCGATGAGAGAGGACATCGATTGGTCACCTCCTGAATGCCCCTCACGGGGGATTTGGCCCACAACCTGGGCATATGCCCTGACCAGGAATAGAACCAGCAACCTCTTGATGCATGGGTTGACGCTCAACCACTGAGCCACACCAGCCGGGCTTTACCATATTTTATTTTTACTTTTTAATGTTTTTGAGTTTTAGAGAGAGAATGGAAAGGGAGAGAGAGAGAAACATCAGTGAAAGAGAAACATTGATAGGCTGCCTTCTGCACAACCCCTACTGGGGATCAAGCCCACAACCTGGACTCGTGCCCTGACGGAATGGAACCAGTGGAATTGAACTAGCAAATTCGCAGTACATGAGTCGACACTCAACCACTGAGCCACACTGGTCAGGCTACCACAATTTTTTAAAAGTAAGAATAAAAAGTACATCAATATTCAGTGTGCTTCTCATAAAAAATATGTAAAATATGCAATTTCAGTAACAACAACAACAATAAAAACCATCAATAATAGCAAACATTATTGTCCTATGTGCCGGGCACTGTCCTAAATTCATTACATGGTTGTATTAGTAATCCATTGCTGTGTGAGAAATTATCCCCCCAAACTTAGTGGTTAAAACAACAAATATTTATCACTGACATCGTTTCTGTGGGTCGGCAATCTGGCGATGGGTTAGCTGAGTGGTTCTGGTTCCGGGTGTCTCATGAAGTTACAGTAGGCATGTTGGCCAGACGCAGTGGTCATCTGAAGATCTGACTGAGGCTGGGAGAGCTGCTTCCATGAGGGGTCACTCACATGGTGCTGGCTGTTGGTAGGACGCCTCAGTTCTTCCCCATTTGGTCTCTTCATTCACAGCTTTACTGTTGTTACAGCAGGATGGCTCCCCTCTCTCAAAGTAAACCATTCAAGAGAGATCAAGGCGGATAATTTTTATGGCCTGGTTTTGGAAGTCACAGCAACACTTCTGCCACGTTCTATTGGTTAGATGCAAGTTATCAAGTGCAGCCATGCAAGTGGAGAGGAATTAGGCTCCACCTACTGAAAGGAGTGTCAAAGAACCAGTGGACATATTTATTTTATTTATTTTTATTGATTTTAGAGAGAGGAAGGGAGAGGGAGAGAGATAGAAACATCGATGAGAGAGAACATCAATCGGCCGCCTCCTGCATGCCTCCACTGGGGATTGGTGCCACATGCTGGGCATGTGCCCTGACTAGAATCGAATCAGCAACCTCCTGCTACATGGGTTGACGCTCAATCCACTGAGGTACACCGGCTAGGCCTGTGAACATATTTGAAAACAGCTTCATACACTCATTAAATGCTGACAACAATCTAACAAGGTGGGTACTATCATTCATTCTCATGTCACAGATGAATAAACTGAGGCATTGAAGATCACACAGAAGGGGCAGAGCCAAAACTAAAATCCAGCATTGGCCGGTTTGGCTCAGCGGTTAGAGCATTGGCCTGCGGTCCAGAGAGACCCGGGCTCAGGGTTCAGTTCCTGCTAAGGGCACATACTGCGGTTGCAGTTTGTCCCTGGCCCTGGTTGGGTCGTGCGGGAGGCGGCCATTTGTTGTGTCCTGTTCACGTCGATGTTTCTCTCTCTTTTTCTCTCTTCCTCTCTCTCCCTCTATCTCCCTCCCACTCTATCTGAACAAAAAATGGAAAAATGTCCTTGGGTGAGGATAAACAAACAAACACAAAAAAACAAAACTAAAATCCAGGCAGTCAAACAGGGAAGCATTTTCTTAATCATTAATATCAACTAGTAGGGAAAAAACCAATTTAGAAAAAATATTTAAGGCCCTGGCCGGGAATTTCAATTGGTTAGAGCATTGTCCTCATACGCCAAAGTTACAGGTTCAATTCCTGGTTGAGGAACATACAAGAATCAACCAATGAATGCATAAATAAGTGAACAACAAATTGATGTTTCTCTCTCTCTCTTTCTCCCTCTCTCTCTAAAGATCAATAAATTAAAATTGTTTTAAAATTTTTAAATAACCTTGTTGGTGCAGCTCAGTGGACTGAGCCTTGTCCCATGGACTGAGAGGTCCAGGTTTGATTCCTGGTCAGGGCACATACCCAGGTTCTGGGCTCGATCCCCAGTGTGGGGACATGCAGGAGGTGATTAGTAGATGTTTCTCTCTCTCTTTTAAAAAATACTTAAGAAGAACCGTAGCCGGTTTGGCTCAGCTATTAGAGCATTGGCCAGAGGACCAATGAGTTGCAGATTTGATTCCAGTCAAGGGCACATACCTCGGCTGCAGTTTGTCCCAGGCCCTGGTCCAGGTTGTGCAGGAGGCAACCAGTCTATGTGTCTCTCTCACCTTGATGCTTCTCTCTATCTTCCTCCCTCCCACTCTATCTGAAGATAAATGGAAAAATATCCTGGGGTGAGGAATAAAAAAAAAAAAGGAGCACGGACAGGACTTGATAACTAGCTGGCTGTGGGAAGTGACAGCTTCTAGGATGACGCCCAAGCACAACCTCCAGCGTCCTTGGCATCTGGGAGACCCGGGTCCAAGAATGGCAGGATAGCAAAGAGGTTAAGAACATAAAGTGTGCCCTGGCCGGTTTGGCTCAGCGGTTAGAGCGTCGGCCTGCGGTCCTGAGAGACCCGGGTTCGGTTCCCGCTAAGGGCATGTACCTCGGTTGCAGTTTGTCCCTGGCTCTGGTCAGTCGTGTGGGTGGCAGCCACTCGATGTGTTCCTTCACGTCGATGTTTCTCTCTCTCTCTGTTCCTCTCTCCCCCTCCTACTCTACCTGAACAAAAAATGGAAAAATGTCCTCGGGTGAGGTTGAAAAAAAAAAAAAGAACATAAAGTGTAAGGCCAGGGTCAGACAGAACTGCGATCAATGTGGCTGAAGGCAAACGATTTTGCCCCAATTTCTTCATTTTTAAATAAAGCTGGTAATAGTACCTACGAGGGTGGGATGCCTGCGAGGATGAAAGGAGATGGACATGCAAAAGGACCATTTTCCGGGGGACTGGTACAAAGAAAGAACTCGGTAAATGGTGGTTTTCAAGTAGACTCGTTCGTGAACTTCGCTACTGAAGCCGTGTCTGTACACAGACGTTATCCTACTGAAACGCTGCCCCGCAGCTTTGGGCGGGTGGCTCCGGCGGCCTGGAGGACGAGGGCCTGCGGCCCGGAAGGTGCCCCTGCCCTCGCGCCCACTGCACGGGGGAGAAACCTGAAACTGGAGCCGGGCAGGGTCACAAGACGAGTTACTGGCAGAGTCCAGGTTTTAAGAAGCGGATTTTCTGCAGATAGAGAGGCCTCGGTTCCTCATTTCTCAGGCCTCCTCCCCACGCCCCCGTCCTTGCTCAGAAGCGGCCCGGAGAAGAACTGGGCAGTTTTTCTGAGAAGGAAGCGTGGGGAACTCAAAAAAAAAAAAAAAGGAAGGAAAACCCTCCTCCCCAGCTTCCTGAGCATCTCTGAATGAGGAAGGATTTTTTCCCAGTATGAGGCAGGAGGATGCACTCGCCTTGGTTCTGGCTCAAACCTCTGGTTTGTGGTGCACGTCGGGGTGAGGTCTGAGGGTCACGGGGCAGCGATGGATGTGTTTATTTTGTGCAGGAGGCACCTGGAGAAACAGTCGGCACTCACACGCCCTCAGCCGCACTCCCGCGGGCGGCGGCCCCGCCACGCCCCAAATGGCGGAACCGCGGGACCAGGCGGCAGAGAAGCTCTTCCCAAAATGGAGAGAAGACAGAGAACATCCATCACGAGCTTAGCCCCGCCCCCGCGGGCAGCTAGGGCCAATGAGCGATCCGCAGGGCGGGTGCAAGGCCAGGGGAGGAGGTGGCTGTTGCCCCAGCAACAACCTGGGAGAAAGAAGGCGGGCGAGGCCTTGGAGGGATCGCGGCGCCTCGGATCTCTCGCTGCGGGAAAGGTCCTGAGAGAGGCGCGAGCCGGCCTGGGAAGTCAGCGCCCGCGGAGAGAGGGACAGGTCAGGCCCATGAACTCCAATCCCGGTGCCGCTTTCGCCCGCCCTAACCGTTAGCTGTTCTGAGATAGGAATAGCGCATGCGTACGCTTAGAGGCGGGGCTCTCGAGCTTGTGGGCGGAGCTACTAGCGCCGGGGCGGAGTTTTCCTCACTGAGCGAGAAGTTATTTTTGAGTTAGACGCCAGCTCTTCAGCCCAGCGCTCCCTACTCCCCTCATTTTTTCGGGGCTCTCCTCGAGGCATTTAGGATCATGGTGAAGACCCTAGCCTCAGTGGTTTGAGGAAACTACTTAGAATCCTAGTTTGGAGGGCCTCAGTTTCCTCATCTGTCAAGGGGGAATAATCGTGTTCTTACCTCACAAGGTTGTGATTCTGTTTTTACCCTCTCAGGAGAGCATGGCTGAGGTGCACGTGATCGGGCAGATCGTAGGGGCCACCGGTTTCTCAGAAAGTAGCCTCTTCTGCAAGTGGGGCGTCCACACAGGTATTCCCACCCAACTCCCAGCCTAGAGGTTCCACCCTGCACCTTGACCCCCTGGCCCAGCCCCTGATCCTCATCTTCCATCCACTCTCAGGACCCCTAGCCCTGACTACAGTGTGTCCACGTGTCTCGTGTTCCCTTCTTACCCTTTCCCATCCCATCCCCGGGGGCTCTGGCTCCTACTCTGAACACACAGCCCCTCAGGACCTGAGGCGACATAGGCCAGACCTCACCCACACTCCCAATCCTCAGAACACTGGACAGCCTTAGCCCCATTGTGTGGACTTCTTTCACTGTCGTAGGGGTGCCCTGGGCCTCTCCCCTATCTTACTTCTTTGCTTAACAGTCTCCGTTTATTGAGTTCTTACTGTAAAATGGAAGTCTCCATCCCACATTTACAGAGGAAAGGCCACCTTCCTGAATTCATAATTCTCTGTGAGAAAGTAGGAACCTGGTTCTGGTTCCATCCAAGCCCATCCACATGGCCCAGGAGGGTCGTGCCTCCCCATGTGAGGCAGGATGATGTTGTGGCGTAGTGTAATGGTCAGCGCCGCCGGATCTGGGCTCAGATACTAACTCTCCCACCTATTACATCGGGGGGCCTTTGGACTCAACCTCTCTGAGCCCCAGTTTCTTTGTCTGAAAATGAAGCTAAGAGCTGAGAGACAGCCCAGTGTTGAGGTTAAGAGCACAGACTGCCTGGGTTGAAAACCAGTTGTTTATTAATTGTGTGACATCGGACACTTGTCTTTGCCTCTATTCCCTGTCTGTACAATGGCAATAACAACAATACTTACCTCATGGGGTGGTTGTGTGAACTAAGTGAATCACAACGCACTTAGCAGGGGACCTGGCTTAGTCAGTGTTCAGTAGGCGTTTATTCGGCTCATGGAAAAGTTGTTTGAAAAGCCCTGGGTATGTTGAGCAGCACAGATAAATGCACACGGAACGAGTGTGGCTACTGCCATCATCCTCTCTTCAGGCCCTGGGTCCACTGGTGGGTAGGGTGATGGCTGAGAGTCCCTGGGAAATCGTGGTCCTCCAGCTGAGCACATGAAAAGGCAGGCTCTGGAGTCAAGCTTGGTTTTCAGTCTAGGCACCACCTGCTGTGTGACCCTGGGCAGGTGCTGTCCCCTCTTGGATGGAGCCTCAGTTTCCTCATCTGTAAAGTGGGATATATTGTATGTGAAAAGCCAGACTTAAGGCCTCGTGCTTTCCTTCCCTGGACCAGAGAGAATAAATCATTCGGTGTTTACGATTTCAGGGGACTGCTGGGGAAGGGCGGTTAATCCAGCAGAGAGCCCAGAGGCAGTCAGATAAAGGGCTTGGGCTCTGCAGTCCGACAGAGCTCAGTCTGAGTCCAGCTCCACCATGGGACCTTGGTCTGCTGCGGTCCTGCTGTACCCCACATGGAGAACAGTGCTTGGCGCACAGTAGGGGTTCAATAAATGTTCTCCGAATGAATGGACAAGTGACTTTCCTTCTTAGAATCTGTTTCTTTACTTGTAAGGTGGGGCCTATATTAGCACCCACCTCCCAGGCCCACTTTGCCCAACAAACATTTATTGAGCACCTTCTGTATACTAAGATCTGGGTTTAGGGTCCTGGGGGTCCAGCATTGTGCAATATCCCTGCTCTCCTGGGCTCACAGGAGGGGAGACAGAATAAATAAGCAAATAAGGAAATGAGTGTAATAATTACAGATGGTGGTAGGTACTCAGAAGAAATTAGGTGAAATAATGTGATAGGGCTTAGTTTTGGTTGGGAGGGGGGTCAGGGAGAACCCCTCTGTAAAAGTGGCCCTTGAGCTGATCCCTGAGGGATGAACAAAAGCCAGGCATGGGGACATCCAGGAGCACAGCTTTCTAGGCTGAGGGAACAGCCAGTGCAAAGGTCCTGAGGAAGGAAACAAAAATAGGACCAGCGAGGCTAGAGGTAGTGAGGGATGAGGAGAGTGATAGGAGATGAGTTCAGGAAGAGGGATACAGGCCAGTTACAGGGCTTCGTGGGCTTTGCGGAGAGTCTGTAGCCTGGGGATGGGGTGGGGATTAAGAGCCCTAGAGCGCGGATTAAATGAATTCATCACTGAAGTGCTTAGCACAGCATCTGGCATTTGGTAAGCATTCAGTGCATATTTGCTATTATTATCACCCTCAGTAGGACTGTATTATGATGTGCCTTTCATGGTGTGCTCGTGCTCTCTGTTGAAGGGCACCCTTGGTCCCATCTTAGCCCTTGGACGAGGCCTCTAAGTGCAGGGTGAGAATACTAACAAAATGATACCCAACACGTATCCAGCACTCACTATGTCCCAGGCATAGTGAGTGCCTAATATATCCAGGCCCTGTTCTAAGTGCTTGTGTGTATTAGCTCATTGAGTCCGCTCACAAAATGACAAGGAATGCCTTATTACACCCACTTGACACATGGAGAGACCGAGGCAGGGAAAGGTAACTTGCCCGTGTGCACAGGCAGGAAGAAGTAATGCCAGGATTTGAACCCAGTCATTTGGCTCCAGAGTCCATGCTTTGTAACCCTGTCCCCCAGTGCCAGGGAGAAACAGGATCTTCCAGCCACAGTGGCATCCCCTTCCTGATGGCTGCCTCCCCCCCTTCCCTGCCCCATCTGTGTTCTGGCTCTCATTGCAGGGGCGGCATGGAAGCTCCTGTCAGGCATACGGGAGGGCCAAACACAGGTGGACACCCCCCAGATAGGGGACATGGCCTACTGGTCCCACCCCATTGACCTGCACTTCGCCACCAAAGGCCTCCAAGGTGGGTTCCTGGCCTGGGCCCTGAGCAGGACAGGGTTAGCAGCACCCCACGGGTTGGGACTGGGAACACCAAGTCTTGTCCTTGTTGTCCTGCCCTTTGGGTTCCTTCCCCAGCCAGGCCTTGCCATGCAGAGGCTGAGCGGAGGCCTCCCGTGGCTGGCTCTAGTGTCAGAGGCCAGGGTTGGAAGGGGAGAGGGGAAGGTGGAGACCAGGGAGGAGAGGGGAGGCGGTTTTCAAAGAGAGAAACCGAGAAAGTTCAATCAGAAGGAAGCTGGAGGGGTTATGAGAGAAAGGCAGGCTGGTGGTTGTTCTCAAGCAGGGCTCCCAGGCTGTTCAGAGGAGAAATAAGTATGTGGGGGAAGAAGGGTATCGGAAATCTTTTCTAGTGGAAAACTTGGGTCATTGGAGAGAAGTAGGTTCCAGGAAATAGCCTAGGTAAATATGTTATGTATTTCAACAATTTAAATAGTATTTACTGAGGGCCTTCCCTGGGGCAGGTGATATCAGGGAGATGTCAGTGATTGAAACAGCCCCCAGCCGTGTCCTCACAGGGTTCACCATCCTCTGGGGGAGACAGAGCTATTCCCAGAAAGTGGCAGCCCAGAGTGGGCAGGGATGGGATGGAGAATTCTAGTGGGCTATGGGAGCCAAAAGGAGGCTCCTGACTGCTGGGGAGCTCAGGGTGGGCTTCCTGGAGGAGGGGATGTTGAGTTTTGCTGTGAAGGGCCAGTAGGAGCTAATAAGGCAAAGGGAAGGAAGAGGGATCAAGGCAGAGAGCTGTATGTGGAAGGCTCTAAAGGTAAAGTGAGGCAGGACATTTGCAAGATGGAGGGAAAGCAGGGAGACTGCAGGGGGTGAGGTGGCAGGGGACAGGGGACAGGCCATGCAGGGCCTTGAATTCCAGGCTGCGGAGCTGAGGTCATCCTCCGAAGGCACTGGGGAGCCACAACACATGACTGACAAATCAGAGTTTGCTTCTAACAGACCCTCCTAGCTGCTTGTGGTGATGGATTAGAGGGTGAGGCAGGCAACTGTCCTTTCACTCTTCAGACCCCAGGTCCTCCCTTCACTGGTCCCACCAGGCAGCTCCCACCTCAGGACCTTTTCACAGGCGATTCCCTCTGCTGGGAATGCTCTTCCCTATATGTCCACATGGCCCACTCCCTTCCCTCATTTAAACATTCACTCAGATGTCCCCTTCTTAGTGAAACTTCTCTTGATCATCCCCTTTCTAAAACTGTATCCCACCCCCACCCTACCTAGCTTTGTTTTTCTCCAGAGTAGTTATCACCATCTGACATACCCTATAATTTGCTTATTTACTATGTTCGTTGTCTAGGATGTCAGCTGCACAAGGGCAGGAATTTTGGTCTGCTCTGTTCACCTCTGTGTCCCAGCTTGTAGAACAGGGCCTAGCACAGAGTGGCTCAGACAGGAGAGTAGAAGGGGGCTCGATCTCCAAGGGCTTTGCCTACCAGGTTCAGGAGCTGAACTGTATTCTTAGGACACTGGAAAACCTATGAGAGGAGAAAGATGCTCCCAGATGCCAGGTGGAAGGTGAATTGGAGGGGGCAAGAAAGAAGTCCTTGAGCCCAGAGAGGACAGAGTGGGTCACAGGGCGGGAATGGGGGAGACATCTAGGACAAGGCTCAAGGTGCTCGCTCACCTGGGGAATGGGCAGCCCTGGGAAAGGGACATGGAGGAGGAGGCCACAGAGAGGGAAATCAGCAGAGGCTCGATCCAAAGGGCCTTGAATGTTGAGGTTGGATTTTATCCTGAAGGCACTGGGGAGCCATGGAAGGGTTTTGAGCAGGGGAGAAACATGGATTTAGAAATATCCTTTTGGCTGCTCGTGGGGAGTGGGAGTGCAGAGAGGAGACTAGGGCAGAAACCCAGGGTAGAAAGGACTGAGCCTGGAGCCGCCAGTGGGGATCAAGGAGGTGGGGACTCAGGATGGGGAGATCGAGCTGTGCCCATCCCTCTGTCCCTCCTGTCTTACAGGCTGGCCCCGGCTCCATCTCCAGGTGTGGTCCCAGGATAGCTTCGGCCGCTGCCAGCTTGCAGGCTACGGCTTCTGCCACGTGCCCAGCAGTCCAGGCACCCACCAGCTTGACTGTCCCACCTGGCGGCCCCTGGGCAGCTGGCGGGAGCAGCTGGCACGGGCCTTCGTAGGTGGTGGGCCTCAGCTGCTGCATGGGGATGCCATCTACAGTGGAGCTGACCGCTATCGCCTGCATACAGCCGCTGGTGGCACTGTGCACCTTGACCTGGGCCTGTTGCTGCGCCACTTTGATCGCTATGGCGTGGAATGCTGAGGAACTCTGACTCTGTGGCCCCCATCCACATCTCTGGACACCCATGAGGGGCAGGATGTGCAGCGGTTTGAATTGCAGGCTCTGGAGAGTGCCAGACCTGACCCCAGCCAAGTCATGGAGTGGCTTCTGTCCTGGCCCGCACCTCAAGCTGTCCCTCTGAAGTCCTGTTCACCCATTAGTGAAATGGGGATAGCAAGTGTGTAGGGCAAGGGGTGTGGGGTAGAAGAGGCTCCCTGGCACGTGGAAGTGCTGAATAAAGGAGAGCAGTTCTGATGGGTGTGGGTGCCTCCCTGAATGCCGGCCTGTGCCCCGTTCTCCCACTGACACCCTTCTTTATCAGACCCCCATCTTCTGACTCGCCTCCTATCCTTTGCCTCAAACTCTGACCCCTTCCCACTCTGGGTACCCCCTAATGAACCCTTCCCCTTGGGGGTTTACTTCCTCTGCCCCTCTGCACCAGTCACCCACTCTCTGTTCTGGGTCCCTTCCTCTGATCCACTGTACTCTGTGTCCCCATCCTCTGACTGAGCCTTCCCCCAGGTCTTCATTCTCTTGGTAACCCCCCCAAACCCTGCACAGCCATCAAAGCCACGCGCATCCGGGTCGCCCGCTTTGGTAGCTGTCAGCCGCCAGGAGGCAGCACCCTGTTCGTGGGGCGGGGCCGGGGTGCCCGCCCCCTCCCGGGCGGTTTAGGGGACCCCCCTCGGAGCCCGCCCACGCGAGCTGAGGACGGTGGCCCGGCCCCCCCATGCCCTCCCCTTGGGGGCCGCCCCCGCCCCGCGCGCTTCCTGGGTGGGGCCGGGGCGGCTTCAAAACCCCCCGCCACCCTAGCCGGTCCTTGCCGCCGCCGCCCTTCGCGCCCCGGGCCGTCCCACTCCCTCCTCCCGCCGCGGATCCACCAGACAGCGAGGCCCCCGGCCGGGGGCAGGGGGGACGCCCCTCCGGGGCAGCCCCCCCGGTTCGGAGCCACCCTCGGGGCCGGCCTCGGCCAGGAGCGGAGGAAGGAGCAGCCCGAGGCCCCAGAGTCTGAGACGAGCCGCCGCCGCCGCCCCCGCCGCCGCCGCCGCCGCCGCCACTGTTGGGAGGAGGGGGAGGAGGAGCGGGAGGAGGGACGAGCTGGTTGGGAGAAGAGGAAAAAAGTTTTGAGACTTTTCCGCTGCCGCTGGGAGCCGGAGGCGCGGGGACCGCTTGGCACGACGCTGCTCGGCGAGGAGACAGGACTTGGGGACCCCAGATCGCCTCCCCCCTCACTGCCTCGGACGCTTGCTCCTTCCCTGCCCCCTGCGCGGCGTCCCCCAGCAGCCCCGGTTCCTGACCAGCCCTCAGGAAACGCAAACCCGACTCCCGCGAAGACCTGACCCAGGACCTCGGGCGCACCCCCTGCACGCTCCCCACCCCCAGCCTCTCTCCTGAGCCCCCACGCATCCGAGAACTCTTCCCCTCCAGGATCCGGGAGACGGGATCTCTCAGACCTGTCTCAGCTGCCCTGTTCAAGACCACCCACCTCTGGCACCAGCTCGCTCCCATCTCGGATTTTTCCGTGGGATAACAAGAAGCCACGCACCAGAACCTCCCTTCCTTCTCCTTGAAGACCTAACTCTACCCCCACCCCGCCCCCAGACTCTCCTACCTTTCGTCGGAAGACCCACCCCCCCAGCCCCGGTAGGAGTGGGGCCTCCCTTTTCCCACACCAGCCCGGCTCGCGCTCTCGGCAGTGCCGGGGGGCGCTGCCTCCCCCATGCCGCCCTCCGGGCTGCGGCTGCTGCCGCTGCTGCTGCCGCTGCTGTGGCTACTAGTGCTCACACCCGGCCGGCCGGCCGCCGGACTGTCCACCTGCAAGACCATCGACATGGAGCTGGTGAAGCGGAAGCGCATCGAGGCCATCCGCGGCCAGATTCTGTCCAAGCTGCGGCTCGCCAGCCCCCCGAGCCAGGGGGAGGTGCCGCCCGGCCCGCTGCCGGAGGCCGTGCTGGCCCTTTACAACAGTACCCGCGACCGGGTAGCCGGGGAGAGCGCCCAGCCGGAGCCGGAGCCCGAGGCGGACTACTACGCCAAGGAGGTCACCCGCGTGCTAACGGTGGATAACAGCCACGGTGAGCTCGGAGGCTCAGGGGACCCTGGAGGGGAGCCCTCGGCGGGCGCCGGCGCGCTGGGGTCGGGGAGGAAATTACCGAGGGAGGAAACTGGCTGGAGGAAGAGGACCCCGGGGGGCACCGGGAACATGGGAGAGGGGTCCCGAAGAGGATAGGGCCGAGCTTCCTACCCCCCAGGTATCTTGTCTTGAAAAGGAGGAGATAGAGAGCGAAGCTGACCTCTTCTAGAGGCGACAAGAACATGAGGGGTCGTGGGGAGAGTCCCCCAGAGAGAAGGAAACAATTGGGGGGAGGGGTAGAAGACGACTTTATGCTCCAGGGTGCACCCGAGTGCGGGGGTCGCAGGGGGGGGCTGCAGCGAGGGAGCCCGCTTTGGGAGAAGCGGAGACCCCAGTTTGGGGCCAGGAGAGGCAGTGGGGAAAGCTGACCCGGAGCTCAGGGGTCGTGAGGCGGGAAAATTCAAAGACAGAAAAACTAGGTGACGATTAGCTCCCCAGTGCACTCAATGTAAAGTCCAGCCTCAACATTCAAAGCCCTTGGAGGTGCAAGGACAACGGAGGGCAGACCCGCTTGCAGAGGGCGCGAGGAACACGCGGGGTTGGGGGAGTGCAGAGAGAGGAGCGACGAGGGGTGCGAAGTTCCGGGAAGAAAGGGGCGCGAGGTCGTAGGTAGAGAGGGGGAACTAGCAGGAGAGAAGCTGAGACCCCAGGGGACGCCGGGGATGCGCCGTGAGGTGCTCACAGTATTTCGCAGATGGACGTGCGAGGAGGAAGCCAGCGGAGGAAGCGAGCCCCCGGGAAACCTGCAACGCCGGGTCGTGGGAAGGGGTGTTACAGAGAGAGGGGAGACGAGCGTGGGAAAGGTGGACCTGGAGGGAGGTGGGGAGATAAACGGTGCCCTGCAGGGAGCAGCGAGCCCCCTCCCCACGCCGCGAGGCCCAGTGGGAGAGATGGGTGGGTGCGACTCTGCAGGAACCTGGAGGAGAAACCCCACGTGGGCGCCACGCGCGGGGGGAGGAGCTGCGCGTCCGGAAGAGGGGAGATGGACCCCGCCGAGCTAAAGGCTGAGAGGCTAGACCCCACAGTGTCAGTTCCTCTCCTCGAGGCTGGGGAAACCCCAGCGTCCGGCCGCCTCGCCCGCCCGCCCTCTCTTCCCTTTCCTTCCCTTGCCCCGAGGGGCGGGGATCGCGCGCGGAGCCTGGGGCGAGATGAGGCAGGTCCGGTCCCCGCCCTCGCGGCGGCGGCGCCTCCCGCCCTCTTCACCCCAGTTCCGGGCGGGGCTGCAGTGGGCCCGCCCCGTCGGCGCCCACGCGGGGACCCAAGCGTCCTAAGTGGCCCGGTGACTTGGGGCGGCCCCCCCTGCTCTCACTTTCCCACTTGGGCGGTGGACTTGTGGGTCTCCAGCCCATTCTTTTGCCCAATTGTGGCTCCAGCCAAATAATGCCCATTCCCACCCACATGTCCATCTCACCTCTTCAGTCGCCTCACCTTTGTGGTAGAGATTTCACAGTGATATCTTCAATATTCTCCACCTGGCCCCCAAACCCTGTCTCCGTGTGTGTCTCTCCCATCTCTGTCTTTCCATCTCTCCCGCATCCCCACCAGTCTCCATCTCTCCCCTCTTTCTCCTCCACACCTCCTCCCTACCTCTCCCTGGCTCTGCGGTCTCACCCTCTCTCCTTCCGTGGGTCCCTGCCCTTTCTCTCTCTTCTTCCCTATCTGTCTCCCCACCCTGGCTCTACCCTTCCTCTGGGGTTTGCTGAGTAACCCCTGGGTCAAGATAGTGCTTATTTGCAGGGGGCGAGATTGGCCTGGCTAGAATGGGGAGTAGAGGACTGGGCCCCACAACATTTCTTTCTTTCTTGTTTTTTTATTCCTCACCCGAGGATATTTTCCTATATTATCAGACAGAGTGGGAGGGAGGGAGGGAGAGAGAGAGAGACAGAGAGAAACATTGATGTGATAGAGCCTCATGGACTGGTTGCCTCCCACTCGACCAGACCACGGCCAGGGACAACCGCTAACCGCTGAGCCAAACCAGCCAGGGCACCTCTGACATTTCTGTCTAGTTTTTAGGACACCCCCCCCCCAGGCCTAAAGCAGATAGATGCCCCAGTTCCAGGAGTTCATGGCCTGCGCCCTCAACCTCAACCCCAAACTTTTCCTAGACTAGAAAACACTTCCTAATTTTCTCCCCCCACCCCCAAGCCATTCTTGCCTAAAATGAACTTTGCCTTTTCTAATCAGCGGAGGGAGGGAGCAGTTAATAATACCAATAATGTCTCTGGAACCAGAATGCCCGAGTTCGAATTTCCATTCTGCAGCTTCCTAGCTATGTGACCTCGGGGCAGATTACTTGATCTTGTTATGCTTCAATTTTACCACCTATAGAATGGGTATAATAATAATACAGTAGAACCTCGGTTTTCAACTTAATTCATTCCAGAAAGCTGTTTGAAAACCGAAACAGTTTTTCCCCTTAGAAATAATGTAAATTGAATTAATCTGTTCCAGACCCTCAAATGATTCCGGGTTTTTTTTGTGTTTTTTTTTTATCCTCACCCGAGGACATTTTTTCTATTTTTTGTTCAGATAGAGTGTGGGAGGGAGAGAGAGAGAGAAACATCGACGTGAAAGGGACACGTCGAGTGGTTGCCACCCACACGACCCAACCAGGGCCAGGGACAAACTGCAACCGAGGTACGTGCCCTTAGCGGGAACCGAACCCGGGTCTCTCAGGACCGCAGGCCGACGCTTTAACCGCTGAGCCAAACCAGCCAGGGCAATGATTCTTATATACAGTACATGTCTAATGTACTGTTTAATCTATAAATAAACACTTTAAAAACAAAAAGGACATGAAATGTAGATTGAAATTTAACAAAAAAGAAATGACATGTACAGTAATAAGTGAAAATTTAATAATAATAAGCAGCAACAAAAGCAGAAGAAAAAACCATTAAAATATTTACAGCACAATTTCCTGAGATGTTAAAAGCGGTAAACTGACTCATACTTGTGCATTCTTTCCATTGTTTGTCACCTGAGAGACCTGTGACTGATCACACAGGATCAGCGTGAAAGGGTTGTGGGGTTGAGAAGCGAATTGTTGAAATGGGAGACGTTCGAAAACCAAGGTTTGACTGTATCTTCCTCATGGGTTTGTTGCGAGGTTTAAATGCAAAGTGCTTTGAATAGCGCGTTAACATACACTTTAGAGCGACCACTGTGTGCAGACTCTGTGTGACATGCTTTATCTGCATCATCGCTCTTATTTCACACTCATGCTGCAATCCGTCCTTGTTTTACAGGTGAGAATTTGGCACAGAGGCCAGAGTTACTCAGAGCTTCAGTTAGGACTGTGGGCTGCAAGGCAGGGAGCTTGATGTGGTTGCCATTCTCCAGGAATAGCAGGAAACTGAGGCTCCCAGAGGGGACGTGACTTGCCAAGGTCACGGAGCCCTAAGGCAGCCGGGACAGGGTCTGCTCCAAAAGCCCTTGACCCTACACCGCCGTGTAACTCGCTTTTGAGGCTCCAAGCACTGGGGACCTCTGCGCAAGCAAAGCAGACACCTCGGGTGCCAGCCTGGACTGAGTGGGCACTTTACGGATGATAGGCGAGAAAGGTTTTACAGAGAGGGAAACAAACCCAGAGAGGGCAAGCGCTCGCCCAAGGTCAGGGTCAGACCTCTGCCCAGGGCTGTCAGCTCTGCAGTCCACACGTTTACACCAGGTGTGCATCAGCTCCCTGCCACACCCCTGACATCCTCCTTCTCTTCTCCTTCTGCCTAGAAATCTATAAGACATTCAAGCATAACTTACAGAGCATATACATGTTCTTCAACATGTCGGATCTCCGGGAAGCAGTGCCCGAACCCGAGCTGCTCTCCCAGGCAGAGCTGCGCCTGCAGAGGCACAAGTTGAAAGTGGAGCAGCACGTGGAGCTGTACCAGGTGGGGGCACAGGCCAGGTGGGCCACTGGGCCGCAGGTGCCTGCACGGTCCACACAGGTGGAGCGTGAAAGGTGGAGGAGCACAGACCGTGGAATCACAGGGCTCTTGGGAACCAGACTCCGAGCACCCTAGAACACGAACCACTTAAAAGGCTGGAATCTTAGCCACTGGATTCTAGAACGCAGGACTCGAGAGCTGAAATCTCTAGAACGGTTCAGAGTTCTCAACCTGCTCTGTCCTGTGCGGAAGCCACTAGTCACATATGGCCATTCACGTTGATTACAATTGCGAGCAAAAATGCAAGTCCTCTGTCTCACTGGCCGTATTTCAAGTGGCCGTAGTCACATGTGGTTAGCGGCTATTTTGGACACCACAGATAAAGAACATTGCCATCGCCACAGAGGTCTCTTGGGTAGCTCTGTTCTAGAAAAGTCGGAGTCTTCAGGAAGATTGGGACCTCTGGAAGAGCAGGGGTCTCTAGAAGGTCAAGTGGCCTAGAATCCATGTCATAGGGAACTTGAGATTCTACAGTAGATGGTAGACTCTTACAAAAGGGAAACTGGTCTGATGTTAACTTCTTGGCATCTAGAGAACCCGGCTTCACGCTACCAGCCCTGGAGTGTTCTGTCCAGCCCCAGGCGATCACTCCACATGATATCAGATGTCTGCGGCTTCTAGGTTTGTGGCATGCCAGAGTCCTGGACTTGTGGAGCATTTGTCTCTTAGAACCTTGGAGGCTCATTGACCGTGTAATTCTTGGAATGCTGTCAAACCCTGGAGTTATACAATGACATCTAACATAAGCCCCCAGAAAGTTATAGTCTCAGAATTCAGGGTGTCAAATGTGCAGAATTGTATGCTGAGTGAAGCCCGAGATGTCTGCAGGAAAATCTGAGCACTGGGTTGTCCGGGCTCAAAGGGGCCTGGCATTTCGCCAGCAAGGAAACTGAGGCCTAGAGAGAGAAAAGCACGTCCACGGCCCCAGAGGGGGTCAGGGGCCCGGGCTGAGCAGTTCAGGTGCCTTGACCCCCAGCCTGGGGCTCGCTGTGGCACAGGAGGTTCCTGCGGGGCCCCACAGCGTGGGTGTCTGGGAGGGGACTGTCTGAAGGCCCATTTAGGGGAGCAGATGGAGTGGGGGTACAGGCCGTGGATGTGGAGTCTCATGGCAGCATCTGCCCACCATCTCTCTCCTCCCATTCATCATCCCCTAGACGTACAGCAACAACTCCTGGCGCTACCTCAGCAACCAGCTGCTGGCCCCCAGCGACACGCCCGAGTGGCTGTCCTTTGAGGTCACTGGAGTCGTGCGGCAGTGGCTGAGCCACAGAGGTGAGGACCACTTGTCTGCCCCACCCTATTTTGCAATGGGGTCAACCCCATTGTTTGTCCTGGGACTGCCCTGCCTAGCACCCCCACACTATATTGGTGCCAAAGGGCTGAGACCTGGCCTTCCTCCCAGACACTCAAACCTGGGTGATTAATGGATTGATCTATTTCCTGAGCACTGGCCTTGTGCTGGGTGATTCTGGGGACACAGCAGTGACAAAAACAACCCTTTCCTTGCCCTCCCAGAGCTCGTGGTCCATTGCTGGGGTGGGGGAAGGGGATGAAAGACCTGTAAACTGGGTAGTAATGACCCAGAGTGGGCAGGCCTGGAATGGGGAGCCCGGAGGCGGTGGCTGCCCAGCCTGGGATCAAGGAGGGCTTCCTGGAGGAGGGAGGGGACATCAGAGTCGATGTCTGAGGGGTGAGTGGAACCAGCCCCGGAAAGGAGGAGGGGCAAGACTGTTGGAGGCGGAGGGACAGGCTATGCAAAGGCTCTTACTCCAGGGACAGCCTGATGCATCGTCTGTCTGGAAGAGGGTGGTGTCTGTCCTGTCCCAGCTGAGTCCACAGCGCCCACATGTCCCTTCCTGGTCTCCCTCCTGTCCATGCCTCCATTCAGTAAATGCCAGTAGGTCCCTGCTGTGTGCCTGGGCCTGTGCCGGTGAGGCAGGGGAGACCGTGGTAACCAAGGCGACTTCTAGGTCCTGTCCTCACGGGGCCCACTGTTACTTCTAGACGCCTAGGAAGTCTTGTCAAAGCCCTAGTGAGGACCAGAATGATCAGGGCCAGGATGGGGGAGCCCAGAGCAGACACCCCAACCCATCTGGAGGAGGTGCTCTGGGAAGGCTTCCTGAGGGTAAGGGTGATGGTGTTGAGTCTCACGGGACAGGTGGCGGCTTGGCCGGATGGGAAGATGGGGCTTAGGGAGCAGGTGGGCGCTGGGAGGAGGGTCTGGGCTGCTGGACAAAGGCCCGTCTTGGTCACTGTTGAGCCCAGAGCACCCAGGACAGGGTCCAGCACATAGTAGGAGCTCAGAAAATCCACTCATGCATTCAAGAAGCCTGTCTCCCACAGCTGCCCTGGGGCAAGCGGCCCGAGTGGGGTGCATCCCAGCCCTGACCTTTCCCACTTTGGCAAGCTGGCTCCTCTCTGCGCCTGGGCGTCCTCTGCCGGGTCGAGTGGCGTTGGTGGGAATGGAGGACTCAGTGCCCACAGACTGTTCAGAGCAGGCCTGGCACCCAGTGTGCCCTCCTGCTCACCGTAGATGTTTGTTTTCATGAGCGCGGGCCAGGCCCTGCAGGGAACAAGAAAACAAGGATCCCTGCCCCCATGCATCCTGCTCTCCACCGAGAGAACAATGAGGGAAATAAATAGCCAAATACAAAGGACCCAGAGGGTCAGTGCTATGGAGAAAGTAGTGATGTTACCGGGGGCGTGGGGCCTGCGTCCTGCAGGGCCTCTTGGAGGAGGTGATGCTTGAGCTGAGACCTGAGGGCGCAGGAGGCGGCAAGGCAAAGAAGGGCGGCGCGGCGGGGGGCAGCGGTTTGCTCCTCCTCCTTCTCCCCCAGGCCGGTGAGCAGCACCCTCACACTGGCTCCCCTCTCCTCTCCCCACAGGTGAAATCGAGGGCTTTCGCCTCAGCGCCCACTGCTCCTGTGACAGCAAAGATAACACACTCCATGTGGAAATCAACGGTGAGGCCCACCCCTCTGTTCTGGTGCCGCATGTGTGTGTGTGTGTGTGTGTGTGTGTGTGTGTGTGTGTGTTCCTCCCCCTGCCCATCCCTCCATTCACCATCTCAGAGTGTGTGTTTGTCTTCTCTTCCACCTGACCCCCCGACTCCCAAACTGAAACAGGAATCAGTGTTGGCCGCCGGGGTGACCTGGCCACCATTCACGGCATAAACCGGCCCTTCCTGCTTCTCATGGCCACCCCGCTGGAGAGAGCCCAGCACCTGCACAGCCCCCGGAACCGCCGGGCCCTGGACACCAACTACTGCTTCAGGTGAAGACCGAGGCGCTCCGGGCTGGGGGCATGGCCAGATGCCGGAGGGTGGGCGCCTGGCTGGTACTACACTTGGGCTGGCGTCTCCTTCAGCCTGGAAAGCTCAGGGGTTGAGGTTTGGGTCCTAGAATCAGGGGTGTGTGACCTGGGAGTCCCAGAATGTTGAGATCAGGGTGTTTTCTTGCTGGTGTGTAGGAATCAGGCTACTAGAATGTCGAACACTGAGAATGTGGGGGATTCAGTGTTGGAAGGTCTTCGATGTTATTGACAGGTTGGGGTCCTAGAGTGCTGGGGTTCTCGGATGCCAGAGTCCCGTGTTAATTATTGAAATCTGACGGGGTTGGACTCAAGAAGTGTCGATTCTAGAATTTGGGAATTCAGAATTTAGAAGGTTGCCCTTGTTAGATTCCTATACCTTGGACGGATTGGAGTCTCCAATGTTGGCAGATTGCAGGCCTCGAATCTTGGGCTCAGGGTGATCGAATCCTGTGTTAAAATACAGTGAAACCTCGGTTCTCGAACTCAGTTCATTCAGGAAGGCTATTTGAAAACCAAAGCAGTTTTTCCCATTAGAAATAATGTAAATTGAATTAATCTGTTTCAAACACTCAAATGATTCCCTGTTTTAACCTTTCTTATATACAGTACATGTCTAATGTACTGTTTAATCTATAAATAAACACTTTAAAAACAAAAAGGACATGAAATGTAAATGAAAATTTAACCACAAGGAAATGAAATGTACAGTAATAAATGAAAATTGAGTAATAATAATAGTAATAAGCAGCAACAGAAGCACAAAACACAAAAATATTTACAGCACAATTTCCTGAGATGTTAACAGCGGTAAACTGACTCATACTTGCGCATTCTTTCCTTGGTTTGTCGCATGAGAGACGCGTGGTTGATCACCCCGTTATCAGCGTGAAAGGGTTGTCAGGTCGAGAAGCAAATTGTTGAAATGGGAGCCGTTCGAAAACCGAGGTTTGATGCGTTCACAAATGAAGCGGGAGAAAGCCAGGTTATTGGTGTTTTAGAGTGTTGGGCTCTGTTGGAATGTTGCGTTCTTGGAAGGCTGGGGTGTTAGAAAGTGGCAGGTTGGCCCTCGAGTGATGGGCTCAGAACTGTGGAATGTTGGAATGCCGTATTGAAATATTGGAATTCAAGAATGCCAAGATCCTCGAGAGTTAGAATGTGGGACTCCTAGAAAGTTGGAAATGCTGTAGGCGTGTGGGAGTCTTGGGATGCTGGCGTATTGCAATCCAATGAAGTTGAAAAGTTGGATTTTTAGCATGTTAAAATTCAGAGTTAGGATGTGGCAAATTTAGAATGATAATCTGACCCTGTTCCTCCCCTGCTTAATATTGTAATGGTGCCTCTGGGCTTTGTCCCATGTTAGCCCCAGCTGGAAAGTCAGCTCTTTTCCCAAGTCCCTTCCAGATCCTACCCTCAGCCCAGCAACTCTGTGAATGAATGAACAGATTAAGGTCTTGAGTGCCAACATTATAAAGAGAGGCAGCCAGCCATGTGAGCCTCTGTTGAGAGGAATACAGTATCACCTGGGAAGTCTTGCGGTGGTGGTGGTGGTGGGGATTGGACCTGAAGCTGACCAAGTTGGTAGATCCAACTACCTATTTTCCAGAAATATTGGGATAGTGGAACGTGTTAAACACCACCACAGGTGTGCAATCAGCAACATCTAGACTGGAAAACCTGACTCAGTTTCTTTAACAAATACCATGCAGAGGCAGGAAAGACAGATGGTTTTTAGGTTTTATTATTTATTTACTTATTAAAAAAATTTTTTTTCTTTATTGATATATTAGAGAGACAGAGGAAGGGAGAGGGAGAGAGAGATGGAAACATCAATGAAAGAGAACATGGATTGGCTGCCTCCTGCATGCCCCCCACTGGGGATCAGTGCATGGGTCAACACTCAACTACTGAGCCACACCAGCCGGGCGGTTCTGTAGGTTTTAAAGAGAATCTCAAGAAATACATCAACTAACTGCAATGTGTAGACCTTATTTGGATCTCTGTACAGACTCAAAAAAGGAAAGATGTTTATGAGACAGTTGGGGCAATGTGAACTCTAGATATTTGATGATATCAAGAAATTCTTGTTAATTTTTCTGATGTGGTATTGTGGTTATGTTTTTAAATAGTCCTGAATTTCTTGGAGATGCATATGGAAATATTTATGGGTGAAAAGATACGGGGAGAGGAAGTGGGTAGGGGTAGAGATACGTGAGGTTGGCCGTGGCTTGCTGAGTGTTGACGCGGGGTGATGGAGACATGAGGGATCAGTGGAATATTCTCTGCTTTTGTGTATGTTTGAGGTTCAAATACCATCTTGTTCTTAGCTCAAACAACATCTCTATTGGGAAGCTTCCGTAACCCCTGCCTCAGCATCCACGGTGGCCCCTCAGCCTGCCCTGTGGGTTTCTTTTACCCATCAGGCCCTGTCGGGTCCTGAGGGACTAAATGGGAGAGAGCTGGGCAAGGGCCCGCAGGCCCCTGGGAGTAAGTGCCTCAGGGTCACTTGGAGGGCTTGTGAAACCTGGCCCGCTCTTCTGGGCGCCCACCACTATTTTTGGTTCAGGAGGTCTGGGTTCAGGTGAGGTCCAATAATTTGCATTCCCCACAAGTTCCCGGGTGATGCTGCTGCTGATCCTAGGACCCCACATGGAGAAGGGCTGAGTTGGATAATAGAATCACAGACTGTCCAAATCTTAGCACCTCAGAACCCCAGCGAGAATTGGACCACACATGCAAAGATGATCCTGGACAGTGGCTCTTCCACTTTTGTGAGTTCAGGACTCCCAAAGCCAGTAACCTTCCCGCTCCCGAAGTATGTGCGTACGGCTTGGGGGGGCTCAGGACCCTCCCGGAGCCCATACAAGACGTCCTGATATCTCCTTGGCCCTTGGGTTATCAACACCTTGTTTGATCCAACGTCTCCTCCATCTTCGATGGGGAAACTGAGCCCTAACCAGACTGTACAGGGACTGGCAGGGCTCAGAGCTCTCATTCCCTGACTCCCTTCTGAGGACTCTGTGGCTCGCAAGAAGGTCTTGCCCTAGGGGATCCCGTGTCATCGCCTCTTTCTCCTCTGCTTGAGCTGACACGGCTGTTGTGGGCAGATGAGGCCACAAGGTCTGGGGTGGCACAGAGTCAGCTGTGACTGGCCTCAGACCCCACCCTTACACACTATGTGAGCAGTCAACGTCCTTCTCCTGTGGGGCTCAGTTTCTCATCCTTCAAATGGGAATAATAATAATAAAACCATGCCTTGCAGGGTTTTGAAATTAATTGATGAATTCTCTTTAGATTACTATTCGTGTAGGTAAATACATGCACATGGACCAAACATAGAAAGGATTTCAGAGGCCCTCCAGCTCTGACCCCCTACCTGTCTCTGAAAAGGCAGCTACTTTTATTATATTTGTGTCTCCTTCCAAAGAGTATCTGCATGAGACACTTATACATATCCATATATGTTTTTATTTTGTCCAAATGGTAGAGTCTTATTTTGGGAGTTGTGAAGGAGCTGCATTCTCTTTCAATTTCTTTTTAAATTTTTTCTTTCTTTATTGATTTTTAGAGAGAGAGGAAGGGAGAGGGAGAGAGATAGAAACATCGATGAGAGAGAATATCGATTGGCCACCTCCTGCATGCCCCCCACTGGGGATTTGACCCACAACCTGGGCCTGTGCCCTGACTGGGAATCGAACTGGCGACCTCTTGGTGCATGGGTCGATGCTCAACCACTGAGCCACACTGGCTGGGCATTTTCTTTCAGTTTCTTTGCTGATTCTAAAAGTAACACATATCCACTGTTGAGAATTTGGAAAGGACAGAAGGATAGCACCCATCATACTACATATAAATGTCATAGTAATATAAAGTATATTACCCATCATACCATATACAAAAAGTCACTGTCAACATTTTAATATATTTCCTTCCAGTTGTTTTATGCCAAACAGAATTTGGATTATACCATACCTGGAACTTTGCATAGCGTTTCTTTCACATGCTATGAACATGGAATATAAAGCATTCTTGGCTGCCCCCGAGTCAAGCTTTTTAGCCAAGCTCCCTGCCCATCTCAGCCATGGCCCCAGGGGGCTGCACATTTAATTCCCAGGTCCTTTCAGACAAGCAGAAGCCTGGGCCCCAGCTTGGGAGGACTGGCCTTTGGATCTGAACATGGGACAGAGACCATGAATCCAGAAAGAGCATCTTATACTCCACTCTTCTCCAATGTGCTTTTTAAAAACCTAACACATTGAGCAATTAATTTATACCTCCAGTATTTGCATAGTACCAGCTGTATGCCAGGCACTGTTGTAGGGGACAAAACAGACCAAAAGTTCTGTCCTCAGAGGAAGGCAGATAAAGAAAATCAATCTCTAATAAATAAAGAGCAAGTGGCTATAAGTTCTTTTTTTTTTTAATCCTCACCCGAGGACATTTTTCAATTTTTTTGTTCAGATAGAGTGGGGAAGGAGAGAGAGAGAGAGAGAAACATTGATGTGAAAAGGACACATCGAGTGGTTGCCACCTGCATGACCCATCCAGGGCCAGGGACAAACTGCAACCGAGGTACGTGCCCTTAGCGGGAACCGAACCCGGGCCTCCCTGAACCGCAGGCCGACGCTCTACTGCTGAGCCAAACCGGCCGGGGCTTGTGGCTATAAGGTCTAAGAGGGAAAATAAATCAGAGAAAAGGCACAGGAAAAAAAAGAGATATTAGAGAGTATTTTTTCTGATCTGATTTTCATGATGAAAAACTTCAGATGTATATAAAAGTATAGTGTAATTAATGACTCTCATCCAGCTTCCACAGATTTAAAGATTTTTGTCCCACTTCAAGTACAGACATTTTTATGTTTTCTTGCATACCTGTAATGCTGTTGTTACACTGAATGGAATTGTCATTTGGATTGGTATTTTGGATAGGGTGGTCCAGGAAGGACACACTGAAGAGATGACATTCATTTGTTTAACTATGTACCGAGCACCTACTGCATGCCAGACAGTGTTCTAGGATTGAGGCTCCCTGAGTGAAGGACATCTGATTATACCTTTAAAGGAAGTGAAGAAAAAAGCCAGAGCAGATATCTGTGGGAATAGAAAGCCAGGCAGAGGCAACCGAAAGTGCAAAGGCCCTGGGGTGGGACTGCTTGAGGGAGAGTGAGGACACTAGTGTGGCTGGAGCAGAGTGAGAATGGAGAGGGAGTTGAGATTAGCCGGACTCAGTAGTGCCTTGTGGTTTGTGGTGAGCACTTCTGGCATTTGTCCCTAGGGAGACACAGCCATGTTGAGACCAGAGGAGCGACACCACAGTCTCTAGCATGTGGCCCCAGAGGGCAGGATTTCTGTCTCTTTTGTTTGTACTCAGTCCCCTGTAGATCCCAGCCCAGCACACACTAGGTCCATAAACATCCATAACACACAGAACATCAGTCCACATGGAGCTACACTGTTTTTATCTTCCAGTGGGTGGATGTGCCATGATTTACTTAGCTGTCCCCTGTGGATGGTCACCTGGCTTATTCCAGGCTGGCTTCGAGCATTGCATGAGACACTGTTTATGGCGATGCTCCTTGCACAGTGTTTGGCTAGAGGAAGTGCTTTATCAGTGTTGGCGGTTATCAGTACTGCGAGCCCGAGATGGAGCGGTGCTGGGGCAGGGTGAGCGCCCTCCCCCACACGCCCGTCCAGGGGAGGAGGGGCACGGCCGGCCCTTTCGGGCCCCTTGCCCTCCTGACCTGGGTTCCTCACCCGCGCCCGCAGCTCCACGGAGAAAAACTGCTGCGTGCGGCAGCTCTACATCGACTTCCGCAAGGACCTGGGCTGGAAATGGATCCACGAGCCCAAGGGCTACCACGCCAACTTCTGCCTGGGGCCCTGCCCCTACATTTGGAGCCTGGACACTCAGTACAGCAAGGTGCGCCTGGCCCGCGGGCCGGAGGTGGCGGGGACCCCGGGAAGGGAGGGGATGAAGTGAGGAGAGGAGGAGAAACAGACGGGGAGGCAGGAGGAGGGGTGACCAAGAGATGGGACGGAAGCCAGAGCCCCGTCTGCGCAGCTAGAGACGGGGAGAGAGGGGGTATCCGCGGGACCCGAGTTACTTGGAGGGGGAGAGGCGAGGCCATGGAAAGAGAAAGAACCCGAGAGACCAACAGAACGAGCGAGAGAAAGGCGGGGGGCACAGGCTGATACAGACGGGAAGATGGGAGGAGAAAGGGAGGTTGAGGTACAGCCTGGAGACGCAGAGACTGAGGTGAGCAGTGGGGAGAGGGCAGCGGCTGGCGGGGTGCAGGCGCTCTCCCCCGACCCCGGCCCTGATCGCCGCCCCCGCAGGTCCTGGCCCTGTACAACCAGCACAACCCGGGCGCGTCGGCGGCGCCGTGCTGCGTGCCGCAGGCGCTGGAGCCGCTGCCCATCGTGTACTACGTGGGCCGCAAGCCGAAGGTGGAGCAGCTGTCCAACATGATCGTGCGCTCCTGCAAGTGCAGCTGAGGCCCCGCCCGCAGGCCCGCCCCGCTGGCCCGCGCCTCGGACCCGGCCCGGCCCGCGCCGGGCTGTATTTAAGGACACCGGCCCCCAAGCCCGTCTCGGGGGCCCATTAAAGGTGGAGAGAGGACTGGGGTCTGTGTGTCATTGGGCGCCTGACAGGGTCTCTGTACCGACGTTCCCGGACTCCCGCTCCGTCTGCCACCTCCTCTGTCTCCACCATTCATTTGCTCCTCCTCAGACACCTAACCAAGCACGTCTTATGTTCCATGTACTCCTGGTCAACATTAGATTTATTTATTGAGCACTTTGGGCCTTGTTCTCAGTGCCTATGTTAATTAACTCATTCAATCACCATAACAACGCTCTTAGACTGTGGGCTCTAATAACACCCCCTTTAAAGGTGAGGAAATTGAAGCCCAGAGAGGTTAAGAGAATAGTTCCTGACTGCCAGGAACCGACGCACATGGTAAGTGGCATGAAGGCAGGAAAACAGGACAGAGAGAGAGATGGAGGAGGGAGGGCTTCTCGGAGGAGGTGGCATTTAGGACTTGAAGGCAGCTTGGGGAAGGATGAGGAAGAATGTTCTTGGTAGAAGGACCGATGAAAAGGCCTGGAAGTGAGGATGAACTTGGGGTGAGGGAGGGAGGAACCGAGGCCAGTGTGGTTGGAAGGGAGGGGACGGGTGTTGGGCGCTGAGTCAGATGGTAACACTCACAGACCAGAGAGTAATAACAATCCTCCATGCCAGGTATACATCCACCAGCTCCCTGCATTCTCCCCACAGCAAGCAGAGCAGGGTTTGCAAACCACGGCCTGCAGGCAAATTCTGATCTGCTGCCTGTTTCTGTAAATAAAGTTTTATTGGAGCACAGCCATGAATTGGATCGTCTCTGGCTGTTTTAGTGCCACAAGGGCAAAGTCTAGAAGAGACTATGCAAAGTAAAAAGTATTAGCTATGTAGCCCTTTATGGAAAAATCTTGCCAACTCCTGCTATAGAGACCACTTTACAGATGGGAACACTGAGACACGGAGAAGTTACTTGTTAGCTAACAAGCAGCAGAGCTGGGACTCGAACCAGGCAGCAGGAATTGGGGTCTCTGCACTGGTACTGCTTCCCAGACCACATCAGCCCCGTGGGATGTGGAAACCTGTGAGGACTTGTACCTGGGGAGGATGGGAGCCGTGACCGGACTCTGTATAGAGAGGGGTGTGATTTTACTTAGGTGCTCAGACAGCCCTCTGGGTGACGGGCGAGTAGACTGAAAGGGGGTGCAGGTGACTGCAGGGAGACCAGTGTTCCGGGCGAGAGACGCTGGTGCCCTTCGCCAGGGTGGGTTTACCTCTGGGCCATCTTTCTCCCCATCTGCATGGTCTTGCTTGTGAATTCTCCCCTGCTTCCTCTTTCTCCGGCTTCTTGGTTTCCCCTCCTCCCAGGTTTCAGTTCCCTCATCTGTCCCCTACCCTTCCCAAGTCCTGGGCCCTGAACTGCTGCCTTGCCCAGAGGTGCCCCCAGGGGGAGGGCTGTGTGAGTGAGAGGTCCCTTTGCCAGTGGGCAGCACTAGGTCTGGGTGAGTGGGCCCTGGGGTCCTCCCAGCCCAGCCCAGGGTGACAATGTGGTTACTCCTTCTGCTGCAGGTCTGGGAGCCACAGAGGGTGGGTGGGGTGGGGGCAGGAGGAGTTCACTGTGCAAGAAAATGCAGTCATTGTCACCGACCTGCTGTATGGAGACACTTGAAAGGACACGGTGACACGTTCTGTAGCCACTGCAGCCCCGTGAGGGTGCAGCTCATGTGCGCGCATTCACACATACAGGTCGAAGTGTGGGCAGCGTCCACAACCACGCAAACATTCATCTCGGGGCCACAGTGAACACCCCGAAACTCCTGCAGGACACCTGGCAGCAGGCACAGCCCGTGCGTGCCAGCCCGTTACATACACACAACCCAGCCAGGAGCTTCCCTGGGACCCAACACAAGCAGAGACGTCAGTAGGGGCACAGCAAAACACACCCACACAGATACATTCTGCAGGGTCACGGTCACAACCACCACACACCAGACAGACTCAGAGCCGGTGCCACACACAGACACACACCTCACAGAATAAGGAAATGAAGCAGAGGCTCTGGCAGGGCCACCAGCAGCTACACAAACATCCTCTGTGGACAGGGTCACAGTCACAAACAGGCGCAGTGCACACGCACAGGACCTGACACGTCATGGCCCCACCCAGACACACACCACACACGGAGCTCTGACACGTCACGGTCGCACAGGCCGCTAGGTGGTCGTGCCCACTCAGTCTGACATTTCAGGCTCCACACACTCAGGCCGGGGAGTCCCACGCGGCCCTGCGGACAGCAGCCAGACACTGTCACACCCCGGATCCCAGACGGAGCAGTCCCACACACCCAGACACACCCCCGGGGTCGAGGCCCTCACACGCCCAGCTCGTGCCTGGGCCCCAGGACAAGTCCTGGCTGCACCCTAGGGACTCACTCACACTCCGGTGCCCAGCCCTGGCCCCTCCCTCGAGACACACCCCGCCCACCTGCCTGCTGCCAGGGGAGGAAACTTGCGGGCTCAGCACCTTCCCGCCACGTGAGCGCGGCTCCTGCCCCCACCCTCCTTGCCAGGGTGGCCAGGCCCCCAGCCAAATGCAGGGACAGGACCGGGGGTTCAGGGCGCCCTGCTTCCCTCCCCCACCTGCGCCGGCAGCCCGGTGTGGGGAGGGAAGTCGTGGGGGGAGCCTGGGTTCCTGCTGGAGCCCCAGCTTCCTATCCAGCCCCCACAGGGCAGGAAGCAGGGCCAGGGGAGGCCTTCCTGCCCCCTCCCCCGACAGGCCTGGGACGGGTCAGTGGTAAGAGACAGACATACAGCCCCCTAAATCTCTGGACATCGCGCGCGTGTCTAATGTCAATTCTGGTCGGGATCCCTTTGTGTGTGTGTCCCCAAGCTTTGTGCTGTGAGTTGTGTGTGTCTAGCATGGGGTTCTGTAACAGCAGCGGGGTGCCAGCAGGTTGTGTTGGGTGTCACGGGGGATTTTCGAGGTGTGTGTATTCCCAGCAGCATTCAGTTCTGTGGGTCGTGCAGCCCTGTTCCTGGCGTGTGCAGCCGCTGTGAATGTCAGTGTGCTCTCTGGGCTCTGTCCTGACACGTGTGACTCGGGAGGTCTGCATACAAGAGGGTCCTATGCCTGAGGTGTGTTGTGTGTCTGCATTTTTAAAAACATGTCTGCTGCTCTCTGGGTGTGAGTTGGTGCACCTTCAGTGTCAGTTTGACTTGAAATGTGGGTGTTTGTGTATGTGGGGGCCTGTGAAGTCCCCAATGTCTGCGAGTGTGCTGTATGTGAACAGTGTGTGCGCTGCTGGTGTTCTGAGCGTGTTGTGTCCACGGGGTGCATCTCCACCATACTGGCTGTTGTTCTATGGGTGTGAGTGTGCCCATCTCGGGGACTGGTCTCCGCCTCTGTGGGTGTCTGAGCAGGTGGCATCTGTACTGTAGCCCCATGTGTGGGCTGGTGGCTTCAGTGTGTGAGCAGTTGTGGGGCTTCTACTCTGCATCGCCTTTAAGGGCACTTGGAGTCTCCGTGGGATGTGTGTGTTCACGAGCGTCTGTGCCGGTGTTTCCAGGGAGGGGAGGACCGTGCGTCCTCAGTGAGGCGCTGGCATCTGGGCAAGAGGCCCAGTGGCCTCTGTGCTGAGTGGAGGCTGCATCTGCGGCATGTCCCCTTGCCGGCTGGTGCCACGTTGGCTCGGGCTGGCTGTGGCGGGCAGGGCAGGGCAGGGGCTGCGGTGGGCACTGGACCTGAGCCCGGCCCTCGGTATAAATATCCCAGGCTGCCGGCGGCAGTGTTTACTCTGTCCCAGCCCGGGGGTGGCGGCAGCCCAGCAGGTCCTGGGGGCCGGTTGGGGGGTGGGGTGACCAGGCCACAGCAGACACTTCCTTCTGGCCAGACAGGCCGCAACCTCGCTGCCCCTTCACGCCCCCCTTCTGGGTGGGAGTTACCCCTCATTCTGGGCTCCCAGGAGCCAGCAGTGAACCTCTAACCTGGATATTCCCTTCTGGGCTTCCCAGGGCTTGGGAGCCAGAGAAGAGGGGACAGAGATCGACTGGGGGCAGGGGGGCCACGCCAAGAGACAGCGGGGAGAGGGATAGGAAAAACTGAGGGCCAAGAGGAGCAGGAGTGACGGAGGGGAGGGGGGGCCCCCGACAGAAAGGCAGGGGAAACGGGGTCACGAGATGGACGGACAGAAGCTCAGGCCTGTGATGCAGGGAGCGAGGGAGGGAGACGAGGCAGAGGCCCAGGAAGAACCCGAGGCAGAGAAGGGACCGAGGGTAGTGATAATCAGAGGTGTAGACAGAATGAGTGGTGGAGAGGAGGGTGGGAGGCAGAGGAAGGAGAAGCAGGGGAAGTGTGTAGAGTCCGGTCAGCTTTGGCAGGACACAGAGGTGTCAGACGTGGGGGGTGGGGGTGGCGGCCAGGATAGACAGGAGACTGGGGGTGGGGGCCGGATGGCCACTGAGGGGCTCTCCCCCTGCAGGGCCCTCCCTCCCTGACTCAGCCTCTCCACACCCCCAACCTCAGACCTGGGAGCTAGGGACAGGCCACAGGGACACCTCCAGGTCTCAGCTGCCCAGGATGTGACCTTTGTGATGTGTCTCTCCATCCCTCTTGACCAGCTCCACCTCCTCCTCAGCTACAGACGCTCCTGTCTCCACCATCTGACTCACCCTAATTCTTATTCAACAACCATGTTCTTTAAAAAATAAAACAAATTTATGGCAAAATAGATCACAAATTTAATGATCAAATGACTGGTGAAAATGTGCACTGTGGTCTGATGCCTGGACACGAGCACACTCACAACCTGGACCTAAGTCCAAGTACCGGGAAGACATGTCTCTGCCGGGTCAGCCTGGCTGGTGGCCCTGGGTCTCCCCTGCCTGGGAGGCGGGTTATCACCATCGCCAGCATGAGGTGCACAGGACCCTGTGATGGCTGCAGTTCGAATACTGACTTCCCCATCACCATGATTCAGTGACGTATGGAGGATGGTGCCTGATGCTAGAGGAGACCCCGGAAGTGTTAGCTGCCATCACCATCCACAGCTACCCCATCCCGCCTTCCCATCTGCACACCTGTCCACTGAGTGGCCCGACAGCTGACAGGCAGGCCGGTGGAGAGCTCGCTAGGACTTGTGGTTCCAGACCTGTTTCTGTCCGACGGCTGCCCTCCTTCCTGGGCCTCCCGTGCCCTGTCTACGAGCACAGTCCCTAGTTCCCGGGGATGTCTGAAGGGTTCAGTGCATCAGGCACCTCGCTCGGGCCTGGCACAGAATAGAACTACTCAGAAACCAGAACTTTCCTTTTTTAAGTCTCATTGAACAGCTAGAATGTCTCTTGGCACCCATCCAGCTCTCACTTTCTGTGTCTGGCTCTAATTCTGGTTGACCCAGAGGGCAGAGCTGAGGCCTGGGGGGTCAAGAGCCATGGCCCCAGGAGGCCCTGAGGTCTCTGCTCACTCTGGACCATATGCCCCGAGGCAGCGTGGAGGCCCCTCCAGGCCGGGCTGTAAGGGTACCCCCACTCCTGTGCGCAGGCCCGAGGCCCCCAGGCCCCACCTCCCTGACCCTTGGCTGTGTCCTCCAGCAGACAACCCTTTTCCGTGTGTCTACTGGGGGAGCATGAGCTGGGTGTGGGGGCATGGGAAGGCGGGATGCCTGGGTTCCCACAGGCCAGTAGCTGAGTCACCAGGCGGCCATCTGGCTCCCATTAGCCCAGGGAGGCAGGGGGTTCTGTGGGGCGGGCCCTGTGGCTGGCTGGGGGCAGAGACGAGGGGCAGCTTGTGTGTGGGATGACTCAGGACCCATGATAACAGCCTGTGCGTATTTGGGGAGTGTAAACAGGAGGGAGAGGGAGGCAGAGGAAGTGAAGGAAGGGAAAATTGTGGCTGGGCAGAGGGGGGCCATGGGCTGGGAGGGGAGAGTCCCCCTCCCCCACACCCAAGCAGGCAGGCCCATGATACCCAGTGCTGCCCCTGCCCACCCCGCTCAGGCCTGGGTCCCAATGGAGAGGTGATGGCTGTGACCATCTCTGTGGCCTCCACACCCACCGCCCCTGCAGTGAGGCCACACTCAGCGGCCAGACGGATGTCACTGAAACCAGAGATAAAGGCTGAGGCAGAGACAGCACAGAGGCTGAGACATGAAATGGACAGCAGGAAAAACCACAGGTCCGCAAGGCCGAAGGAGGGGGACACAGAGGCAAGGAGAGCTCGGCACAAACGGGACGGGTGAATGAGACACGGGCCAGGAGGGGAGACAACGAACCGCTCAGGGGCCCAGAAACAGCCCGACCCCAAGCTGCCAGTGTCGACCTGGCTGGCTCCGTCTACAAAGGGCCCTGCTGGCCTTGGTCAAAGGGAGGACAGTCACCCTGTTGTGGGGACAGAGGCCAAGGCACAGAGTGAAGAGGCAAACAGGAAGGCAGAGGAAAAGGAGGCTGAGGTGGAGAGAGGGAGACACAGAAAGGAGACGGAAAGGCAGGGAGAAAAAGAGACCAAAGACAGAAAGAAACCCGGAGAAACAGCAGTGAAGACAAGGAAGCAGGGCTGGGTTGGGGGGAGGCAGGGCACCGCAGACACAGCGGGAGGGCAGTCTGAGATGGCCCGGGCCCTGTGAGGCTGGTGGTGTGGGAGCCGGCCGGCCCCTGGAGAAAGTCTCGGAGCCAGCCTTTGACCAGCCGCCTGGCTTCAGTGGGGGCAGAGCGGGTGGCCGGGCCATCAGTCCCCGTCTAGCTCCGGGCTAGGCGCATCCTCAGGCTCCTCCTCATCGAAGTACCTCTCCTCCTCGTCCCGGGCCACAATGTCCAGGTTGTCGAAGTCAGGGTTATCGTCCACGGTGCTGCAGAGGGAGTGGCTGTCAGAGGCTGGCTCTGCCTGGGGCCGTCCCCATCTCTGCTCTTCACCCTTTGGAGAAGCTGGGGACATGGCTGAAGCCCCCTGAGGTCAAAAGCCATGTGCTGGCAGCTCTAAGTCCCAGCCAACCCTTGGAGGGGCATGTTGGGTCTCTCAGGGCTTCAAACAAAAGGCAACATTTTCCAAGTGAAGGCTTTGTCCCCCCAGAGGACATCTGGTGATAACTGGAGACATTGGTTGTCTCAACCGGGGGGCTGCTGCTGGCACTTAGTGGGTGGAGGCCAGGGTGGTGCACACAGGATAGCCCCACACACAAAGAATGATGCTGCTCAAAGTGCTGAGGCCCAGAACTGCACCAAGGTGGCCAGAGATCCTGAAATGGAGGAGCCTGGCTCCGCTCCAGATCCTCCCCCAGCTCCAGGCAAGCTTACTCCCAAGCCTCGTGCCACTGCAGGGCTCTTGCATCCGCTGTCCCCCTGCCAGGAGCAGTCTTCCCCCAGACACCTGTCCCCTACCTCTCACCTGCTGCAGGGGTCTGCTCAGAGAGCCTTCCCCGGCCACCTTGCCGTCTGCCCCTTCCTTTTTCCTCATGGACCATCACCACTAAAGGCATGGGGCTGGTTTCCCTCACTACGGCGGGACCCCTTCAGGGCAGGGAGCCCTGTCATCGGTTTTGTTCCCTGCTTTATCCCCAGAGCCTGGACCCGCAGGCACGCGGCAGGAGGTGGCTGAATGCCACAAGGGACCCTACGGCTCTGCTGCCCAGCAGCGCCCTCTGGAGAGGGGAGAGGCTTCGGTCCCCACCATGCCCCACTTCTCATGCCAGGCCCGGGTTCCTGGTGGGTTTTACGACGGCAATGGTGCCCTCACTGAGGGCTCCCATGGCCCGGGCCTTCGCTCGCTGCTCTGCGGGCACTCAGGCTGCAAGGCTGGCCTCGGCTGGCAGTGGATCAGCTGGACCGGACTCCAGAGGTGGGTATCCAGCTCGAGAGTGATGCTGTCCCCGGGCTATGCTTGGGCCAAGGCTGCCGTGATCCCCATCCTGCTGATGTGCCCCCAAAGGTCTGCTTGCTCACATGGCATCAGAGCCGGGACTGAAACCTGGGCCCTCTGCTGCCACGCCGGTGCTCGGACCAAGGAGAGGCTGCCTCAGCCGACAAACTGCTTATCTTTGATTCTGCTACTTCGCTGTGTCCTCCCTGATGCCAAAATTCTTTTCAAAGCAGTGGTCCATGTGTCTTGCCCCTGGGGTTATACTGAAGAAATTACCCACCAACACTGCAAGGGCACCCACCACAGGCCCTGCCCTGCCACACATCAGGGATTACTTCCTGTAGCGTGAAGAGGTGTGGGGTCCTGGAGGGGACACTTGGGAGGCCTGGGGGTAGTGGCATCCTGCCAGGTAACCCCACTTGCCAGACTGGAAATGTTTCAATGTTTCATCAACATTGAGCTGAATGTCCGCCCTGCTCATTTCCTCCTGACATTCAGGGAGAGGACTGAGCTCTCAGATGGCCAGAGCGAGTTCAAGGTCACCCACTCTCTCTGGCTGACCTGAACCTCAAGGCTGTCTGACCCAGGACCCAAGACCTGGAACTGTTCCAGGGCTTTCTAGCACCACGAAGGGAGGCCCTCCATGGAGGTACCTGGGATCTGGCACGCAGCCGAGGGCTGGGGGGTATGGGTGCAGGTGGGGGATGGGAGGCAGGGGCACCGAGCACCTGTAGTCGAAATCCCCATCCTTGCCGTCCAGGAAGTGCTGGTGCATCCGGCTGGTGAACTCTTCCCGCAAGATCAGCCTCTCCTCTGAGTCGGGCACCCAGGCCTCGGAGTCTTGGCCAGGGCTCTGGTCTGTGGAGACACCCACAGTGCAGGACTGTGAGGGGTACACTCAAGCAGGCACTGAACACAGTCCAGGGAGCTGCTTCCTCCGTGCTGGGTGGACTGGGGACACAGCAGTGACCAGAAAGGCCGCAGGCCCGGTCTCCCCAGAGCACACACGAAGCACATGACAACCAGTGCTCCCGGGGCTGCAGAGCAGGGTCAGGACTAGACGCCTGAAGGGTGGAGAAGGGAAGGCATTCTTGGCAGAGGGAAGGACAGGAGCAAAGGCCTAGAGGCAAGGGACCACTTGGTGCTTTGGAGGAGTGGGGACAGAGATGCTGCAGAGGCTGGGAAGGGCCAGGCCACACAGAACACTCAGGTTGGACAGGGGAGGGACTTAATGTCAGCCTGGTGCCATGGGGACCCAGGACTATGGAGTCTGGATGCCGGCCCCCTTCTGCTGGCCCTCACCTTCATTGTCACTGCCTTCCTCCTCCTCCTCCTCCTCCAGGCAGGCCTCTTCCTCCTCCTGCTGGCGGAGCAGCCGTTGCTGCAGCTCCCGCTCCTGGTAGGACTGGAGCAGCAGGTCAGAGAGTGGGCAAGCGGGCGTGCCAGGGGAGCCCGGCTTGGGTGGCTGGTGGGCCGGGGCACGGGCACTGAGCTCCTCCTGAGTTAGGTACTGGCCGATGTACTGCTCGTATAGCAGTGGGGCCCGGAACCGCATCTGTTCGTCACTGAAGTACTCGCCCCCTGCAGAGACAGGGTGCGGTCAGGAGCCTGTGGACAAGGCCAGGGACTGCACGCAGGATGAGGGTGTCTGAGCAGACATGTGTCCATGCGTGTGTGTGATCATGCTGGTAGGAAAACATGGACGCATAAGTGCAAGGGTTAGCTCCTCGGTCTGTGGACCAAAGAGTTGCGGGTTCAATTCCGATCAAGGGCATGAACCTTCACTGTGGTTCAATTCCTGGCCCTGGTCAGGGTCATGGAGGAGGCAGCCAGTTGTCTATCTTTCCTTCCCTCCCTCCTTCCCTCCCACTCTATATGAAAACCAATGGAAAAATATCCTCAGGTGAGGATTTAAAAAAACAAACGAGGAAAATATGCAGATACCTGAGGTCCTGTGCAGTGCTCATGCACACATCTGAGCCCATGTGCATGCCCAGGCCTGTATCTGCCCTGTGTCTGCACGTGGACTCACGTGTCCAAGTCAGCCCCATGGACATCCTGCTCCTGAGGCACTGGTGGCCTGGGGCCGGTGGACAACGTGCCTGGGCAGGACTCACAAGCTCCTGCCCACATCTTCCCGTGGGTGCCAGCACCCTGCCACGGGTACCTATGCGACGAGTCGGCTGCAGGCAGATGTGCAGTTTCCCGGCTGAGTGTGCCTGTCCGCCGAGCCCCATTCTGGCTGTCGGTGCACACACCTGGCCACGTGAAGTGCACATCTGTCTGGAGTGGCCATGTGTGTGCACCGATCAGGTAGGACAGGGCCTCTGCCCAGGTGTAGTGCTCCTGGTGGCCTTCCAGACCCCAGACCTCACCTCCTTCCAGTGCTCCTCCCCACAGCCACGGCCCAGGTGGGCCTGGCATCCCCACCACCCCAAACCCGGGCCATTTGCATCTCTCCTGGCTGCCTGTTCCTGCAGGGGCAGCTCTGTGCCTCAGATAACAGTTAAACTGAGCCTGGTCCCTCCCACCCACTGGTCCTAGCCCTACCTTCAGAGCCCAGGGCGGGAATCTGCCCGAATCCTGGCCTCTGGAGCACGAGGGTGTGACCGTCCCTGTCCTGCCTTCCATCTTGCCCTCTCTTACCCCTGGCTTTTGTTTCCCACCAGATTCTGTCTCTCCCTTTTTCCTGGCTGTGCATCCCCTGTCTGGGTCTCAGTTTCTCCCTCTCCTCTGACCTGTTTGTCACCTAACCCGCTCATTCATTCTCTCCCGTCTTCACTTCGCTCCTCATCCGTCGTGTCCCCTCCTTCCCATCACCCTCAGCAGTGCCTCTGCCCGAACCAGAACTTCACGCACTCTGCTTCATTTGCTCTCATCTTTTACCTTCAGTTCTGGTGTCTTTGGTCACAAAAACACTTGTCACGCCACAAACAGGTATTGATGTTTTCCTTCATGCTTTCACGTGTGTCTATTTGAGAGGGCCTCTGTGTGCCCAGAGTCATAAACACGCTCCCGTTTCCAGCCATGCCTTGGTGTCCGGTGTGAGGGAGGGACCTGATTTTCCTGACGGATAACCAGTTATCACGGCGCTGGGCACCATGTCCTCGGCCCACAGATCTGAAATGGTACTTCGGTCACTCCCCTCCCCTCCCCTGGGTCTCCATTTGTCTACTCTGCCCATATCGCCCCTCACTTCACACTGGTGTCTCTCCGTGTCCCTGTCTCAACACTTATCTCCCAAGATCTGTTTCTGCTCTTACACTGTTTTTATTTGCTCTGCCTCAGTTTCCCCTCCTATCCTGCCCATTTCCCCCACACCTTGAATGAGCTCACGCAGGGCAGCATAGCGCCGGTTACGCAGGCGGGTGCGCAGGGTGCGGGGTCGGGCGGTGCCCTGCCGGGCCACCTCGGCACAGTAGAAGTCTGCACGGTGGTCACCACGCAAGTGGCCAAAGCAGGTCAGGTGCTCCTCACGAAGGCCCGTTCGGAAACGTTCCAGAAACACCAGTGGCTTCTCGTGGTACAGCTGGCCCAGGATGGCCACCTTCTCCTGCTCGGTCAGGTCAGGCTCCCCTTGCTGCTGGCTGCACACAGGCAGGCGGCTGGCAGCCACGGCACGCAGCATAGCACTCACGGCCGCACTCTCGGCCCCAGGGGCGTCACTGTCCAGGGCCCCTGGCACGCCCTCTGCTGCTTCCACCTTGTCCAGGGGTCTAGATGGGACTGGCATCCAGCTTAGCTCCCCCCAGTGCCCAGAACTGGGCTCTGTGCAGCCTGTGGGGGGAGAGCAGATTTCTTATTCCAGGGATGGGAATGGGGAAGCGGGGAGTGGTTGGGAAGGACTGGGTGCTCAGTCCTTCGCTCACTTCACATTTATTGAGCACCTACTATAATCTGGGCACTGTGTTAGGCATTAGAGATACCACAATAAACAAGAAGTCGATATTTTAGTGGGGGGGGGGCACAGATAATTAAACATATAATTAGTAAAAACATATAGTGTGTTAGAAAATACACAGTGTGTTTGGTGGTTGTAAGAGCTTTGCAAAAAAATACAGAGGGATGGAGGAGGGATTGGTTGGGGGTGGGAGGATTGCAATTTTAAGACAGAGAAAGCTTGCCAAAAAAGTGACATTTTAGTAGAATCCTAAGTTGGTGAGGGACTGAACCATGACATTTCTGAGGGAGACGAGCTCCAGGCAGAGGGAACAGCCAGTGCAAAGGTGCAAAGGCCCTGAGGCAGGAGTACACTTGGTGTGGTTATGTGGTCCTTTATCACCTCATTCAATGATTCACTCAATTCTTTGCCTTGTCATCTGTTCAGGAAATTTAATACATTCACTAACTTGTTCACTCATTTATTCATTCTCTGCTACTCATTTAACAATTCATCTGAACACTTTCAGCAACTCTTAATCTATTCAAGGCTCTGAGCTGGGTAATGCTAAGGAGCCGCAGGAAGAATCCAATCCAGCTCCAGCCCCCCAAAGCACCCAGTTGATGGGGGAATAGGCAAGATCAAAGACAGTACAGGTGCTGGGAAGAGGAAAGCTGAGCGCTAGGCAAACCTTGGTGAGAGCTGCCTCTCAAAGTGATAGGAACTGGAGCTAGGCTGTATCAAGTAGGAGCTAAGTGAAGACAAAAAATACAGACTTTTTGCCCTGGCTGGTGTGGCTCAGTTGGTCAGGCATCATCCTATGCACCAAAAAGGTTGCCGCTTCGATTCCCAGTCAGGGCACATGCCTGGATTTCGGGCTGGTGTGCAAGAGAGAGCCTATCAATGTTATGCTCTTACACTGTTTTTCTCTTCTCCCTTCCTCTCTCTTTAAAAATCAATAAACTACTCTTAAAAAAAAAAAGGAAAAGAAAAAAAGAGCCCTGGCTGGTTTGGCTCAGCGGTTGGAGCGTTGGCCCGAGGACCAGGGGTTGTGGGTTTGATACCTGGTCAAGGGCACGTAGCTGGGTTGCACATTCAATCCTGGCCCTGGTCTGGGTCATGTAGGAGGCAACCAATCGATGTGTCTCTCTCAAATCGATGTTCCTCTCTCTGACTCTTTCTCCCCTCCCTCCCTCCCTCCCTCCCTCCCTCCCTCCCTAAGATGGAAAAAGATCTTCAGGTAAGGATTAACAAAAAAAAAAAAAGTATAGACAACTCCTACAGGTAGCTTGGCTGGGATAGAGAAGATTAAAGGGGTGATGTTACAGGTGCATGGGTTTCAGGAAGGTTTTTTTTTTTTAAATAATTTTATTTATTGACCTGAATGAGAGAGAGAGATGGAGGAGGAGAAAGAGAAACACTGATTTGTTGTTCCACTTTTTTTTCTTTCCTCTCCTGAGGACATTTTTCTATTTATCTTGAGAGAGGGAGAGGGAGTGAGAAACATCGACATGAGAGGGACACATTGACTGGCTGCCTCCTGCACAACCAAAACCAGGGCTAGGGACAAACCGCAACCAAGGTACGTGCCCTTGACAAGAATGGAAGCCATGATTAATTGATCTACAGGCCGATGCTCTAACCACTGAGCCAAACCTGCCAGGGCTGTTGTTCCACTTTTTATGCATTCATTGGTTGCTTCTTGTATGTGCCCTGACTGGAGATTGAACCTACAACCTTGGCGTATCAGGAAGATGTTCTAATCAACTGAGCTACCTGGCCAAGGCTCAGGGAGGGTTTTAATTACTGGCAATGGAAGACTGAGCTGGACCAGGGCAAGGGCTGTGGAGGAGGGGTCAGGAGAGGTGGTGGTTAGAAAGATGTCTGGGAGGCCAAGTAGACAAGCCAGACGAAGGGCTAGAGGTGGGGGAGGCATCCAGTTAAGATCTAGGGCTCTAGCACCTGGACTAGTCAAACTGTGCCTGAGACAAAGACATGGACTAGGAGCAGGTTTGAGGGAAGATGCTGAAGCCAGTTTGGGACATGGAAGGTATAATGAAACCGACGGACACCCAAGGGGAGGCATCTGAGAGACCGCTGGTACATGGGACTAGAGCCTTCTCAGGAGAGAAGCGCTGGGCTGGGGACAGAGTTGTGGGGGGTTACAGAGCCAAGACAACAAGTAAAGCTGAAGGAAATGAGAGCTCATGGAGGGAAGGTGCGTGTGAGGGACAAGAAAAGAGGAGCTAGGAAGAGCCCTGACTGGGGAGAAGATATGCCTGTGGAAGGCTAAAAATGGTCCTCCAAAAGATAACCATGTCTTAGTTCCTGGAACCTGTGAATGTTACCTTATATAGCCAACGACACCACCACCACATAGGATCTTTCCAGATGTAAGCATCTCGAGATAGGGAGATTATCTTGCATTATCGAGGTGGACCCTAAATGCTATCACTAGTGTCCTATGAGACAGCTCAAGATCTGACATACACGCAGAGGAGATGGCAACGTGAAGAGAGATGGAAGCAGAGATTGGAGTGATGTGGCCACAATCCAAGGAATGCCAGGAGCTCCCAGAAGGTGGAAGAGGCAAGGAATGGGTTCTCCCCTAGAGCCTTTGAGGGTGCTGACACCTAGACACCAGCCCAGAGACACTGGTTTCAGACTCTGGCCTCCAGAGCTGTGAGGGAATAAATTTATGTTGCTTAAAAGCACCCAGCTTGTGGTCATTTGCTACAGCAGTCATGGAAACTAACAGAGGCTGAGCTTGAGGGAGAGGAAGGAAATCAAAAAGAAGGGTGCCAGAGAAACCAAGGGAAAACTTTAAAGAAGGACGGAGGGGTCAATGGCACTGCATTCTCCATGTCCTCTAGTAGAAAAAAGTGGAATGGGGTGACACAGGGAAATCACTGGAGACCGAACCAGAGCAGGTAAAAGCCCGACTGCAGTGGGTGGGAGGTGAAGGAATGGAAACAAGTATGGATGACTCTGGAAAAGATAGATGGTTTCTAGAAGGCAGCATGGGATAAAGGGCCAGATATTCTTTATAGGTTACAAAATATATATTTTTTATTATGGAAAATTTTAAACATGCATAAAGGGGCAGGAGGATGGTTAGTCCAGGGAAAAGGAAGGGTCAGCTTGACAAAATGAGGGCGGTAAACTTGAGAAGCAGGGTGGTTGAGACAATGGTGGAGGAAGCCCGGGTCAGGGAAGAGGTTTACATTAACCTGAAAAGTAGCCTGGTGAAAACGTAGGTTAGACTGGGGCACGGAAACGGCTGGCCTGGCACGTGGAAGAGGTTAATTTCGAGGAAAGGGATGGAGTAAAGGACGTCAGCCCGCAGAGAGGGGTTAATCTGCATGAAGTGGTTAAGGAACAGGTAAGGCCGCGGGCAGGTGTTCCCCTAAAAAGAGTCCTCCTTCGCGCTCCGGGAATCATTTCCCAAAGACGCCGCAGCCCCATCCCCCCGCCGCCTGGACCTCACCTTCGTCGGGCTCCCTCGCCGCCGTCGCCACAGCCTCCATCCTGATTTTGTATGCTTATTAACCGCCGCAGTAGGTTCCGCACACTAAACCCAGCCCCAGGTCCTTAGCGACCACTTCCGGCTGAGCACAGTACCGGTTGGCCGATGCTCCGCTGTGCCCAGAACCTAAGTTCCGGCCCGAAGGCGGAACTCCCTATGCGCATGCGTGCCTCCCACAGGTCCCACCCTCCGTAGCCAGGAAGGAAAAAGGCGCCAGGGTCAGAGAGGCCCTTCCGTTCCGTTCTCCCCCATACAAAGTTGGGAGTATAGGGGGGAGGTGAACCATTGCTCAATTGGTTCACTGCCGTGGCTTGAGACCAGGATGCTTCTTTGGGATGGATGGATGGCTGAGTAAGCAACACTTCAGGGCCTTAAAGGGTCTGTGCTTTAGCTATTCCTTCACTTAAAAGAATATTTACTAAGCCACGTCTCTTGTTCTGTCATCACACCTGGTGAAGACTGGGGCAATTTCTGCAGATGTGGAGAAAACTGATTTGTCTTAGGTATGAGCTCATAGTCAGGTGTGTTGCCAAGAGCAGACAGACATATCACCAGTGACTACCCTGTGTGGCCAAGGAAGGCTGCTTTTGGGAGGAGGGGACATCCAAACTGAGACCTGAAAGATGAATTAGGACGAGGAAGGGAGGTAGGGAAGTGTCTCAGGCAGAGGAATGGATGAGACAAAGATCCAGAGGGGAGAACATACAATTTGTTGTAAGCACTTTGTATGGCCCGGGAGTAGGAAGAGTTCTAACTCAAAGACCTTGATTGGGCTGCTGAGGATTGAGAACCTCACTCATCTTTTTGCAAAATTCCACATACATATAAATTTGGCTCATGGCATTTATAGATATGTGTGTGTGTGGTACGTGCCCCTAGCAGGAACCGAACCTAGGACTCTGGTCCGCAGGCCAATCAATGCTCAACCGCTAAGCCAAACTGGTCAGGGCATTTATAGACTCTTAAAGGGACTTGTGACTCCCCCAGAACAAGCCACTGATCCAAAGTTCAAAGGGGGAGCAGCAAAAGATGAAGCCAGCGAGGTCATCAAGGGCCAGGAATGATGCCTCATAGGCCATATTAAGTACCCGAGCTCCTTTATATCCTGTAGGGAAGGGGCAGGTGGTCCCAGAGTAAGGGGCTGCAGGTAAAGGAGATCTATGAGGAGTCTGGTACAGTAATCCAGGCACTGGACAGGAGCAGTCTGCATTCCCAGGACATTCCCCACACAGGATAGGTGGGGACTACACTTAAACTTATCACCTGGAGGCCAGCAGAGGGAGCTGTTGCCCAACACATGGTTCAGAGTTGGCAAGGGGATAGAAGACTGGAGGCCCTCCCTGAATAGGGAGAGGGGCACTTACTCTAGAATCCTTTTTAGTCCAATAGCCACTAACCTTGGCTCCTTACATTCAGATGTCCCACCTTGACCTCAAAACGAGTCAGCCTTTCTCCTTTCTGTAGCCTGTGAGGCTGAAAGGATGGGGCTGAACTGGCCATTCTTGTGCTCCAGTACTGCCCCTCACAAAGGGCCAGGAGCACAGCATGTCCAGAGGAATGAAGAAATTACTCAAGTTATGGGGGAAGGAGGATGAGAAGCTGTGGGAATGCAATCAGAATGTCCTTTACTCTGGCTAAAAATATTCTCCCCTTCTCTAAGAAGCCCTCACCACACCCCACACCCCAAGCTCTCATGGCTGTCCACTTAGTACTATCCCCATTTAATGACAGCTTCATGTTACCTCTGGACCAGGAGGTCTGGGAGGGCAGGGTCCAGGACTGCCTTGGTCATATTGTGTCCCACAGTATCATCCAGACTGGGTGAGGAACAGAACAAGTACCTAACCTATTGGCTGGATAAAGAAACTCCTGGAATCTCCGCTAGACTGGACCCAGATGCACAGGCAGGAACTATCCGAAGTCCAGCTCACAGGCCAGGCCTGAGGTAGATGAGCAGTCACACCCACTGATGACCCTCAAGAATCCAGTCCTGGTCCCCACCCTATTGGCCCTACTTAGACTCCACACCTAGGAACCTGGTTCCATGCCTTCTAAACAAATTCTTGGAGATTTGGTACTGAGAGGAATGGAAAGGGCAGGGACCAAATAACCACTTCAAAAACGAACTAGTGGGTTTTAAACTGAGGGCCCCAGGTTTAAGGGGGCACCCCAGCACCAAAAACAGGGCCAGGCACAAATCCCTCAATAAGTATTTAATGAATAAGTAAATAATGTCCCCTTGAAAAAGCCCCCAACCCCAATTAAAGGCCAATTGCAGTAACAGTTCAAGGTTTCAACCCTTCTTCCTTCCTGCTAGGAAGTGCCATGTCATTTATTGAAAGAAAACAAAACAAAATAGGGCAAACACATTTCTTAGGTGCAGTTTGTTAAAATCCTGTTAAAACATATGGGTCAAGGAGAAGTAAAAAATAATCATAGGATCACTGTAGGAAAAACCTTTAGGTCTGGCACCTGGGAGATCTCTGGAGAGGAGGCAGTGGGAAAAACTTCATATTCTGAAGGGAAGGAGATTCCACCCCACCCCACATCCCCTTTGTCCCTCTTGCCCGCTTAATCCCACCAGAAACTACCAAGACGCCTGGAATAAAAGGTTTCAAGTTCAATAGTCACACTCTCTCCAAATACAAAAAGCAGTTACAATTCAACTCAACACAGAAGCTTGTGTGCAAAGTTATGGGAAACTGAGACATTGTATAAAAAGTTAGGTTAAAGATGATTTTGTGGTTTTGTTTTGAGGGTGTGGTTCTTCATTGGTTGCCTGAACTCAGCAAAGAAATGGTTATCCTGATGAAATATCAACAGCCGACCCACAGTAAAAACAGACAAATTCTAAAAATTAAAAAAAGCATAATTACCAAAAAAATATCTGTCACTGCTTCCTCCCTCCACATTCTGCTTTTTAAACTTTTTTTTTAAGTTTTGGGTTTTTTTTTTTTTTTTTTTTTTTAAATCCTGAAAAGTAGACAGTAAAACAGCTCCTGGAAGAATTTACAACCAACTGCATGAGGGTCTGGGAAGCTGAGGGGCTGGAGCAGGGCTGGGAAGAGAGGACAGAAAGGGGTCCAGGGGTCCTTCCCTCAGCCACTGTGGCCTCACTGCATGACCAAGGGAGGAGGGTGTCTTTAGTCAAAAAGGAGGAAGGGAGGAAGAGAGAGGAGGAGAAGGTAGGGAGAGAAAGAGAAAATAAAAGGTCATTGTTGCCTGTTTGAATCCAGAGAAAAATGCCCAGCCCTGTGCAGGAAGAAGCCCCTCAGAGGGGAGGCAGTGGGCTAGAGGGAGGCAGCCCTGGGATGACCTGTCCCCCAGCACCACAGGACCCGGTGGGGGCAGACATGGGGCCAAAGTGGGCGCTGGTGGAGGAAGCCGGCAGGGGCCTCCGGGGCACACTGGCTACTGAGTGCTTGTGCCCCCCTGTGTGTTCCCGGTGTAGCTCCCGTAGTCGTAGTTCCCGTAGTATGGTGGCCACTGGCCCTGGTTCTGATAGTACTGGTTCCACTGCTGAGCATACTGGGGAGAAACCAAAAGTACCGAGTTGTACCTCGCCCAGACCTACATTTGGCTCCTCCCCTCACCCCACTCTCACCCAGGGTAGAGATGGGTGCAGTAACAATAGCTGACAGATGGGTCCCCTCACAGAGAAATCAAGGCACCTAGGGAGGACAAGGGACTGACCTGATGCCTTGTGGGTGGGCAACGAGGAACTGAAGCCCAGTTCCTTTTCAAGTATAGGTAAATACCACATTCAAAACACTTAATCATCCCTGGCCAGTGTGACTCAGCTGGTTGAGCATCATCCCACGCACCAAAAGGTTGCCAGTTTGATTCCTGGTCAGGGCACATGCTCAGGTTTGGGGCTCAATCTCCCATGGGGGGCATGTAAGGAGGGCAGCCATCAATGTTTCTCTCTCATGGATGTTTTTCTCTCTCTCCCCCGCCTTCCTTTCTCTCTCTGTAAAATCGTTAAGAATGTATCTTTAAAAAAAAAGAAAAACTTAATCACAGTTATGGTGGCCTAGCACCAACCCACAGGAATGGACACTGGCCATGGTGCTGAGGCAGTATCTGAAGGCCACTGCTATACCTTTCCTAGCTGCACTAGGGAGAGGGCCTAGGATGCCAGCTGTTCAGCAGCCAGTGCAGAAGTGTTCACCAAATGGATCAGCTACATCAGGGGAGCATCTGGCAGGCTGCTCATCTTGGTATAAGCAAGGACTCAAGTCTGGGAATATATATCCACAAGGGGCCCCTGAAAGTCTCTCCATTCCATGGTCCCCAGCATCCCCGACCCTTGTCCCTATTTGGCACTTACCTGCTGATACTGGTTATAGCTGGGCTGAGGGTAGGTCTGTGCAGTGGGGGGTGGCGGTGGGGTGTAGGGGGCCGGGGTGTAGCCTCCGTAGCTCCCATAGTTGTAGGCAGGTGGTGGTGGAGGTGGAGGTGGTGGGGCTGTATAGCCCTGGCTGTAACCTCCCTGGTTGTAGGGTGGCTGGCTGTAACTCGGCTGGAAAGTGGGGGAAAACCAGGGCTCTGTGAAATAGCCAGCTCAGCTGGGGTGAAGCAAGGGCCTCTGTAAGCAATGGGCCCACAAAGGAACTTCCCTGGTGGAGGCTGAGGACTGAGGGGGAGGTGGGTTAGCGACATGCCGAACAGGCAGGGTAGGATACTGGGCCATGTTCTGGACTCTGAGACCCTGGGGAGCAAAGCACAAGGAATCTCTTAAAATTCCAGGTTTGTTTTTTTCCCTTCTGTAAAGTGAAAATTACAACAGAAATACCCTTCGACTGCCTTGTGTATTCAATGAGCTTGTGTGCATGAACCACTGGGTCTTCAGTAAATCGTGGTAGTCATTATGGGAAAAGCTGTGGGGAAAAACAGTACTAGAAATTTCCTAAGTGCTTCCCATGTCTAGGCTGTATCATTAACTCATCCAATTCCCCCCACCATCTCTGAGAGGTATGTCCTATTAGCCTCAGTTTACTGAGAAGGAAGCCGAGACTCAGGCAGGCAAAATCATTGATTGAGCCTAAGTCACACAGATAAAAAGTGGCAGAGAGCCAGGACTTGATCCCAGATCTGCCTAGCTCCAGAACCTTCTCCAGAAACCTATAATGCCACTACCTATCTCCTACAGCAAACCTTAATGTGAGTTCTATTAACACTAGAATGTGAGTTCTAGTCCTTTATGAAAAAAACGAGGTCCAGAGAGGTGAGGCTGTCTGTCCAAGGTCACAAAACCAGAATGTTTTTGGGCTGGAGCTTGAATTTGTGCCAGCTCAACTCCTGTTCTAGGAAAGATTCTGGTTAGACCAGGACTGAGGAACCATTCCCTGCCTCCTGGCCGCTGCTCCCAGGCCTGGCAGGTGGAGGTACGGAGGAGGCGGCTGCGCAGTGAGAGGGGACTGCTGCGACTGACGGGTCTGTGCGTACCAGGGTGTGAGCACTGGCTTTCTGAGAAGTGGAACCAAGTCCGGAGCTGCTCCAAGAAGAAGGTCTCAGAGCAGAGGTCAAGTTCTCACCAACCTTAGGGCCTGTCTCCACATCTTGAAGACAAGGGAATCAGCCCCTTCCAGCCTGGGCAAAGGGCAACTCTAACTGAGTGCTTTCTTGGGGATTGAAAGAACCAGTAACACAGCCAAGAGAAATATACTTGCTGGAGGGACTGGAGATGACCCAGCAAGGGTCCATCCTTGTCAAAAGCACTGACTGGGAGAAGGGCAGGATTGGAGGTAGGAAGTAAATGGACTGAAGCAGGTGTTGGTGTTTCCCCTGTCCCACTTCCTCTCACCTGTGGAGGGATGTAGCTGCTGACAGCGGGGGTGCTGGTACTGACGCTGGAGCCAGGGATGTTGCTGTTCTTGCTGTAGCTGCTGACCCCTGGTGGGTTCCGAGCAGGGCTGTAGCTGGGCGGTGGTGGCGGCTGCTGTGGTGGTGGCTGTGGAGGTGGTGGCTGCTGAGGGGGTGGCTGCTGCTGGGGAGCTCGGTTGTAGCTGCCTCGGTTGTTGGAGTTGTTGTTATCCCGACTATTGTTACCCCAGCGGTTCTGGTTGTAGCCACCACCTCCGCTGCGGTTAAAACCTGCATTGGAGAAACCAGAGAGGCCTGACTTGGTGACTTCTGCGGTCCCAGTGTGGCCAGGCTCAGAGCAGCTCAGCCAAGTAGACAAAGCAAGCACCTCCTCTGGGATTCCCTAGAGCCCCGGGCACACTCCACTGTGCAGCCCCGACAACACCTGGTCATCACTGTCCACAGACGGGGTTGTCTTGGTTTCTATGGTGTCCCCAGCATCTCTATAGCTGTTGAATAAACTGCAAGAGATGTTCTGGAAGAGGGGGTGCCAAGCACTGGGGACAGTCCTCGTCAGGCTTGTCCAAAAGGACCAGTCTCTCCTGAGCCATCATGCAATTGTTTATTGAGCTGAGACCCTTCCCCCTTCCAACTGCATGGCCTCTGTACTTTAGCTTAGGCATCTCAGGAGGCCTTTCCTGAGCCCAGCTCCCCCACAGATTGGATCAGGTGCCATGTAAGGTCACAGTCATTCTGGGCTTTCCGATTAAGCCCAGAATTCTTCTGGACTATCACTATAGGGTGATGTGTCTCTCTGGGTCATGGCTGTGTCACTGAACTATCCAGCACAATACTGAAACATGCTAGGGCATGCTTGTTAAATTATAATTGTACACATTATTGCAGAGATAGCAGAAATTAGTGACAAAGAACCTGGACTTCAGGTCACTTGATCCCAACTCTAGATTTAGCTGGGCAAATTACCTTCTCTAAGCCCCTTTAGCAGGCCTAACATTTGCCTTACACCAGGTCTGAAGCTGGGCCTCAGGACTGGCAGTAAACTCGATCTGGGCCCTCTTCTCAAGGAGCTCCAGGTCAGATGGGAAGATTCACAAAAATGACAGCAAATGGACAAGTGCCCATGGAGAGCAAGACAGTGGGAGCATTTGCCTGAGGCCCCCCGAGTCTGACTCACCCTGGTTTTCCCAGAATTCAGCCCAGGGCTGGAGCTAGGGAACCTTCATGCTCTGACTGAATAAACAGTCACAAAGCCCAACTCCGACCAGGAACCAGAAGTGCAAAGAGCTCACCTCCTCGGTAGTTGCCTCCTCCACCACTGCCTCCTCCTCGGTTCTGGAAACCTCCTCGGTTGCCCCCGGGGGGGCCTCGGTTGTCATAGCGCTGGAAACCACCTCCACCTCCTCGGCCGCCACCATCACCCCCGCGGATACCGCTGCCTCGGTTGTCAAAGCGCTTTTCAGGGGGTGGCCCGGCTTTGCGGCCTTCCTCGTTGTATTGCCTCACCAGCTTGTCTGCTTCCTCTCGCTGCAGCTCAATGAACAGCACCTCATCCAGGAAGTCTCCAACATCTGGCAACGTGAAGTTGGCTAGGAGGAAGGGAGGGTCCCAGAAGGAACAAGTAGGTCAGTACCTTCTGCGGTATGGTCTCCTCCACAACCAGGACATGAGTAGTAAGCAAGTGAGATGAGACAGGATCCCAACCTCAGCCTCTCTAACAACAGCCAGTGGCTAACAAAGACCTCTTTTCCATTTCCTGAAGAGGTTGCTAAGCCCCACCAAACCAGTGTTAATAAATGCTCCCTCTAACCTCACCCAGGGAACACACCAGGCAGCCCACTCAGTGGATGCCAGAGGCAGGGAGGTGTGCAGGTCTCCAGCACCTGCTCCCCCACATTCCCTCCCTCATCTTGCCCCAGCCCTAGCTAGTCTGAAAACCTTGCAACAAGACAGATATGAACAACCTTCCCATTCACAGCTGCACTAGACAGGAAAGGGACAAAGCAAAGAAAAAAAACTAGATTAAAAAAGAAAAGGAGCTGGATGAGAGAAAAACTATGTAAGGATTTTTTTTTTTCTTAAAGGACTCCGTTGAGATGTTCCTCTGGGAATCACCTCATCTCCTACCTTTCATTTCCAAGACCGCATGATCTGGGACATCCTTCCCTTCCTCGTCGGTTCGCTTTATTGTTCGGTCTTTTAGGTCCTCGTCAGTGGGACAAATGACAATAGCTTTGCGCTGGAAGCCTTCAAATGGTCTCATTTTTCGTCTCTGAGCTGACCCATAAACATTTGTCTAGGGGTAGGTAACAGAAGAGACAAGATATGGTACATTACAAGGTGGTTTTCTCATCTGTGGGGCATTATGTCGCCAGGGACTGAGAAAAGGGCACTAGTTCTTCTAAGCAGAGAAACCCATGAAATGACCCTTCATTTTTAAGATAAAAAAGATTTAAAAATTGATTTTTAGAGGAAAGATCAATGTGAGAGTGAAAAACATCCATTGGCTGCCTCCTGCATGCCCCCTCCCTATCCGGGATCGAGCCAGAAACTTGGGCATGTGTCCTGACTGGGAATTGAACTAGCAACTTTTTGGTGCATGGGATGATGCCCAACTGAGCCACATCGGCCAGAGTCACTTTTAAGATTTTTGAGTCTACCCTCAGAAAATGAACTGACTTGGGCCCGGCCAGTGTGGCTCAGTGGATTGAGTGTCATTCCAGGGACTGAGAGGTCCAGGTTCAATTCCTGGGTCAGGGCACATGCCTAGGTTGCGGGCTCAATCCCCAGTAGGGGGCGTGCAGGAGGCAGTCAATCCATGTTTCTCTCTCACATGGATGTTTTTCTCTCTCTCCCACCCTCTCTAAAAATACAAAAAATATTTAAATATACATGTAAAAAAAGAAAAAGAACTGACTTGGGAAAGCGACTGCTGAGAGTCACAGGCTAGGGGATCTCAGTGGTTGGGCTTTGCATTTGAATCCTTGTTCTTGGTAATGTGCTTTACAACCCACCCCTAGAGTAATACAGGATTCGTTTTATTTAGCTTCACAGATGTGTGTTTTACAAATTGAAGGCAAGACCCTCCACCAGCAAAAAGATCACAACTTGCTTTAATGCCGTGGTCTGGAAATGAACCTGCATCTCCAAGGAATAATGCCTGTACGTGCTCATTGTAAAAAATCAGAGTCCAAGGTATAAAGTTTACAGTAAGAATCTCTTCATCCACTTACTGCCAGTTGTACTTCCCAGAGCTGAATGATTAAATTTATTTCTAAAACATCTGTGATTTTTTAACACGAATGGAATCATACTATACATACTTTTCTAACATTTTTCTGTTCCAGTGTTTTCTTTTAATGGTCACATATTTGTAGAATGGGTATCATAATTAACCAGTCCCTCTGACAGTTGTGTAGATGGTTTCCAACACTGAATCTTTTATTCCCTCAGTCCTTCTCTGAAAACATCAGCCTTGCCCACAAATTTCTAACCAGGGCATTTGACAAGGCAACAGCCCCTGCTTTTCACAAGTGCAGTTTTGCTACTTATGTTCTCTTCCTCTAGGTGAGGGGCCGGTGCGCCCTGGGCTGGTGCTGGCAGAGAGTGCTGCTCTAGGGCACATCTGAGCAGCAGTAACATCAGCTTCCAGTTACTGAATACTTCCTATGTGCTAGGTCCGTTGGGACTGGGGAACAGATTTGTTGGACCCCGGGCTCCATGGACTCAGCCTGTGTATCTCAATTACCTGGACACCACTGAAAAAGAGAGCATCCTAACCCCACTCAAGACTTCCTGAACCCCAATCTCTGGAGGTGGGACCCAGGCTCCTATATGGGTATCTGCCCTATCCAAACTCACTCAGCAGAGCTGAAGTGAGAGGAACACATGCCTTTGGACAACTTCTGATGGCCTGACAGGGACTTAAGAGAGAAGTTGCAGAGAGGAAGAATTGTTGGTAAAGGGGCATGAACCAGTGGACACAAAAAGGTGTATTTTGAAGACACAGCCTGGCAGAGTGAAAAATGCCCAGGATTAATTACCAGTGTGACTATAAATTCACCTTGGTCAGTCGCTATGTTGCTTCACCAGTAAAATGGGGATAAAAAGCCTCCTTCTTGGGCTGGTGAGGACTGAGTAGGGAGAGGACCACAAAGCACTGACCTGGTGTGAGAACTCCTTGGGTGGGGCGCTGAGGAGGCCTCCAGAGCAGGAGCCACCTTGACCAGGGCAGGCCTTGTGGCGGGATGGCCTGGCACACCCGGCTCTAACCTGACTTGGCCACATCGGCCGTGTGGCCCTGGGTGAGTGACTTCCACTCGAAAGTTTCAGCCTCCTCATCTGTAAAGTCAACTTATTGTGTATTTACTGAGCTGCAAGCCCTGGATGGGGAAAACAGTAGGAATGTCATCTGGTCGCTATTAAGACTGAAGGAGCTCATGTGAGTAAAAGCTCTTGGTTAGTCCAGGGCTTGGCTCACAGCCAACACTCAACAAACGGGAGCCACTGTTGATATGGCTGTCGCTGGGTGGGGTGCTGTGGATATTCTTATAATGTTCACTTGAAGCAACCCAGACCAAGGGAGGTCAAGCTACAGTGTCTTCCCATCAGAAAGGCAGGAACAGTGAGACAAGGTAGAAAGAACATAGGTTTTTGGTTTTTTAATCCTCACCCGAGGGTGTGTTTTTATTGATTTTAGGGGGACAGGGGGAAGGGAGAGAGAAACATTGATGTGAGAGAGCAACGCTGATGGGTTGCCTCCCTACATGCCCTGACTAGGGATCAAACTGGCAACCTCTTTGGTGTATGGGATGACGCTCCAACTGAACCACCCTGCCAGGGCAAAAGAACAGAGGTTTTGGCAAAGAAACTCAAGACTGAAATCCCAGCTATGCCCTTTACTATTTGTGAGACTGGAGACAAGTCACCTAATTAGTCTGAGTCTCAAATTTCTTCATCTGAATGACAGAAGTCATATCATCTTCCTCCTGGCTCTGGTGTAGATTTGCAGGTGTGAAAATGCCTGGCACGTGGCAGGGAAAGAAGTCAACACATACCGGGTGAATGGGAAGTTATGGCCAACAGGACTGACAGTGTCCTAGGAAAGGACCAAGAAAAGTTAAATTTGAGGAAAAGACGAGGCACAAGAGCCCCCTCTTCCAAGACGAAAAGAACAAGAAGCTGGGTTGTGGATCAGTCCGACGCCAGAGATCCCAGTGCTGTGGGTGCAGCTCTTCTCTAAACCAGTATTCCCGTGGCCCTGGCACACACACTAGGCACAGATGTTCTTCCCTATTCCCAGGGAAAGTGTCCCCACCTTCATGAAGGGGAGGGAGAGGGTGTGTGTTGTGGGCACACAAATGCTGTGATCTGGCCTTGAGCAATGGCCTAAATGGTTTAAAAGAACATCAGGTTACAGGGGAAAAACAATAGTCCCCCTTCCCACTGCTCTTCCTGGACTCTGCTCCTAAAAGCAGAGCAGAAGGTGGCATCTGGTCATAGGAAGATAGACTTTGGCTTTCTCTAACTAAATAATGAGGTTTTTCTCTTGGCATAAAAGCCAAAATGAGTGAGAGTGCCAGAAAGAAATGTGGTCCCAGACCATTCTGTGGACAACCCATTCCATGTTTTATTTGCTCATAAGAAGTGATCCTATTTTGACTCCTTTGAAGCTCAAGGACAGAGATAAACACCTTCTCGAGGGTTTCTATGGGGTAGACCTGCCCTGTCAATGTCCTGGTGAGGGGACAGAGCAGACAAGCCACATTGACAAGAGCGCCAGTCCCTGCAGCTTCACAGGATGGGAGAAATGGGACGGAGCAGACTGGACTCCTAAAGAGCTGGCCTCTGTCCTGGGAAGTGGCTAGTCTCTGAGGGATGCCTCATCAGACATTCTGGAACTGAGGTGCAGAGAACCCTCTCAGTGACCACTTCCAAGACTGCACCTCCTTCCCCATACTCCTTGGCTTGGAGAAGGGAAGAAGAGTGTCTAAACCACACCAGCAGAAATGCAAATACTTGCCTTTCCTGGAAATAAGGGAGTTAGCTGCCGGCGGCTGTTGCCACAGCAAACAGTGAGGTCAGAGACCCTGGGTTGGCCAGGGACTGCTGTGGTCACTGGGGGCTGCTAGTGTTCTGTTGCTAAGAGACCAGCACAATAGCTAGATCAGTTTTTTCCAGCTGTGTGAGCTCCCTCTGCCTAGCTCCTGCTTCTCCCAGTCCCACCCTGTCTGAAGATGCTGATTCTAAGAAGGCCTGCTGGGGCTGTGTTCCCTGACCCTCAGCTACCCCCAATCTCCAGCAATGTGGGCCAAAGGACAAGAGTTATGTTTCTCAGAGGAGCTGGATGGGTAGTATGGGTTTGTGTCAGCCTGGGGTAATAAGGGAAGAATATAGCAGGCTGCTCACAGCCCAGGTTCTATAAGAGTCCCACTATCCCATGTCTATTCTCACTTGTCCAGGTCAGGCTGACAGTGGAAGAAACCTGGCTGGATCCCAGAAGAGCAAATTTAAAGCTGGTGATACAAGAGTTCAGCCTGGGCCCTGGCCGGTTTGGCTCAGTGGTTAGAGCGTTGGCCCATGGACCAGAGGGCCAGAGGTTCCCGCTAAGGGCACGTCCCTCAGTTGCAGTTTATCCCCAGTTGGGGTCGTGTGGGTGGCAGCCAGTTGATGTGTGTCTCTCACATCGATGTTTCTCTCTCTCTCCCTTCCCCCCGCTCTATCTGAAGATGAATGCAAAAATGTCCTCAGGTGAGGATTAAAAAAAAAAGAGTTCTGCCTGGCCTCACTGTACAGTAAACCCAGTGGAAGGAACCCATGGGTAGGACGAGAACTAGCTGGAGCGTCACAATGAAATTGGCTGAGGCCCTGGGGATGGGGAGAGTAAAGAATCACCCCTTTCTCCCAATGCCTGCCAACAGGAGATGGTCTGGGCCTCTGCTCTAACCCTGGGTTTATTTCAGGCAAAGGTATGGCACGTCAACAGGGATGCAAAGTGGGACTAGAAGCACACATTCTGACAGTTGAGGTAAGGCTGGTGCCTCTCATCACTGCCTGGCCTGGCTGCGGACTGTGAGAGCCCTAAGGGAGCTCCTAGCCTGTAGTGTTCAGCTCCGTGGTAATCTGGGGCCACCACACGTGGCCCTGCAGAGGCCTTCTCAGAAGCTTCCAGGAGGGGTAACTCTGTTACCTCAGAGGGCCAGCTCTTGCTCTTGCACCGATTCGCAAGGCTGCTTGATAGGCTACGGATAGGCTAGACAGCATCTCATTCTAAAGGTTTTTTCACCAGCAACAGAGGACACCAGAGCCACCTGAGGCAATGTGGCCTACTTCTCTTTTCTCCTTAGCCTTTTAGTAGGCAGGCAAATTTAGCATACCCCTTCTTGATGAAAACATGCTATGGCTCCCCACTGCCCACAGGACAAAGCCTGAACTCTTTTTTAATCATCCTCCATGTCCTGGCCCAGGCACCCCGCCTCCCAATTTCCCACCAAGGCTCTAACCATTCTGGGCCATGGCCATCTGAGAAGTCAGCAGAGACAAGTTCCACCAGAAATCAATAGCATAACTTAGAACAGGTTCCTTTTCTCCGTAAGGCCTGTTTCCCTCTGTTTCTCCTTGGATGCCCAATAGCTGTAGCATCCACATGATTTAAAGAGGATACTCAGGCCATCATGAAACATAGGTCAAAGCCCCAACAAACCCAAGAGCTTGTGCCCAATGAGACATATCCTGGGGTAGGGGCTGGGGCCCTAACCATACATTCGCAGAGTCTCGGCTCACATGGCCTCACCTCCCTTCTGCAGGCACATTCCCCTTCCCTCTCAAGAATGGGCATTTCTGAAGCCAACCTATATAATAGGAGATTCAGAGGAGGCAAATGCAGGGAGATCTGACCACTTGGGAAGAACCAGAGATGGGAAAAGATGGTCTTGGGCTGAGCCCCAGGACAGTAGGAAATTCCATCTAACATAGGACACAGCTATGTATCAACTTATCCCTCACAGCCAAATCTAGTGGGGTGGGAAGTACGGGGCCTGCTCTGAATCTTCTATACCCCTACTCCCACTCAGAGTGTTTTTCTGAACCCGTGTTTGGGGTTTACGCCAAAACAGGTAAAATCTCTGGCTTAAGACCTCTTCCCAGGCTTAAGTAACTTATAGTTTGAGACACCAAGTCAATCCTCCAATCTATGGTTAACCAGAGAACCCTCTTCCCCCACCTTCATAGTTTAGGTACTTTTGCTCACTGTTGGCCTGGATCACATGGCCAACCTGCATATCCCTCCATCAGGAGGTCCACAGCCCTGAAGACCACAGGTATACCTGGTAGAACCCTGGAAGCCCCCCATCCGTGAATAAGCCAGCACACACTCAAAAGACTAACAGCGTGTTTTTACAGAGCTCAGCTGTACTGTGGCTGGCTAAGGAGCTGGAGCCTGACCTCCAGGGAAGACCCTCTTCAAAATGAATGTTGGACAGAGATGTTAAGATGATCTATGCCTAGGACTATAATCTTTCTCCACGGAGCCACATATTTGAAATGGGTTTCACAGCTGATTTAACCAGCAAACTGACAAAATGACAGGTAGGAATACTTGCTGGGAATCCTCAGGGTGCTAAATCAACAATGCTCCCCATTGCAGGACACTGAGTCCCACTGGCACCAAACCAGACTTTAATTCCAAATGCCCCGACAAGAATAGGGCAAAACAAGTCCAAGGTTAAAAAACAAATTATTCACCCTGGCCAGTTGGCTCAGCGGTTAGTGTCGGCCCACGGACTAGAGAGTCTTAGGTTCGGTTCCTGCTAGGGGCACGTACCTCAGTTACAGTTTGTCCCCAGCCCTGGTTGGGGTCGTGTGGGTGGCAACCAGTCGATATGTCTCTCTCTGCTTCCCACTTTATCTGAAGATAAATGCAAAACTGTCCTCAGGTGAGAATAAAGAAAAAAACACAAACAAAAAAACCCCAAATTATTCAAAGGAAGAAAAGGGTGGCTGTATGCACTACTGGTGGGGCTAAGCCAGGGCAATATCCCTGGGTGGCTCTTGGACTATCTTGTGCTCAAGAGTCCTCCCCACCCCCCAAAAATAAATATTCAAAACATTACAGCCCGGCCGGTGTGGCTCAGTGGTTGAGCATCTGCCCGTGTACTAAGAGGTTGCTGGTTTGATTCCTGGTCAGGGCATATGCCCAGGTTGTGGGCCAAATCCCCAGTGGGGGGACATGCAGGAGGTGGCCAATCGATGTTCTCTCTCACTGATATTTCTATCTCTCCCTTCCTCCCTCTCTAAAATCAATAAAGAAAAAAAATTTTTTTAAACATTAGGGTAATTAGTTGTTTTCATCAAAATTTAGTATTAGGGGATCATGCACTGTCTTCTTCACAAATGTGAGTCGTCAGGGCTCAATCCAAATGGCCCAAAGCACATCTCACGTGTCCGTGATCACGTAAGAGGGCCAGGGTATGGTTTAATCTTGGCCAACTTTCAGTTTTCCTAGCATGGCTGTTATATCAGCAAATGGCAGTTTTCCATTCCAAACATTTAACTGCCTGGCAAGATCATTTAAATCACTGTCTAGCCCTGGCCGGTTTAGCTCAGTGGTTAGAGCATTAGCCCTCTGACAGAAGGGTCTCAGGTTCGATTCCTGATCAAGGGCACATACCTGGGTTGCAGGTTTAATCCCTGGCCCAGTTGGGGTCGTGCGGAAGGCAACCAATTAATGTGTCTCTCTCACATCAATGTTTTTTTTTTCTCTCTCTCCCCTTTCACTCTATCTGAGAAAAAAAAAAAATTAAATTAATTTGACTAGTCTGGCCGGTGTGGCTCAGCTGGTTGGAGCATCGTCCTGGACATCAAAAGGTTTTGGCTTCGGTTCCTAGTCAGGGGAAATACTCAGGTTGTGGGTTCGATCCCTGGTGGGGGTGCATGTGAGGGGCAACCGATTGATGTTTCTCTCCCACAATATTTCTCTGTCCCTTCCTTCTCTCTCTCAAATCAACAAACATATCAGTTGACTCTGAAAGGCTGGATCTCAGGACCAGCCAAATGGAAGAGATGCAGAAGGCAAGGTTAGGCAAGGTTACGTGGGAAGGGCTACAAGGCTTCCATGAGCTCGGAGCACAGCTCCACTCTCCCACATCTCCACATGTTCATGACCTGAAGCTCCTGCTCAGCAGTTTTGTGTAAGATGTTCATTCTCATGCACAGGCAACTTGGTCCCCTCGAGTTTCCAACCACCTTTCTAGTGAGCCAACCACCATCACCAGTTCCACCCCCCTCAGGAGCCCTCTGAACTCCCGGGAACCAAGTATCCAGGGCTACGCGTATGGCAGACACTCTAGCAAGGCTGCCAGGGCAGGGGTGCTGTTCACTTTACATATTTGCACATTCACAGGTTTGTAAGAAAGCAGAAATGCAAGGCTTAGGGGAACGGAGGTTTGTTCACAGATCCCCAAATATAGGATCTGCTACCTGAGAAATCCTCAGGACACAGATCAAGAATGATGTCTCATAGGCAGTAAACATGAGGATCTCATTACCCGGGTAGACAGAAATCCGTAACTATGTTTGGGTCGCTTATACTTTTGAAAATGTTGAAAGCCACAGACGATCTTCTCATTCTAACTCAAAACTGTCTAGTTTCTTTTTTCTTTTTAGAAAAGACATTCCTGCACCTGCATACAGAATTGTGTTTAACTTCAAAGGCTCTAAGATCACCTGATGTGAATAACCCTGCTCTTAATTTTTTTTTGAATCCTTACCCGAGGATATTTTTCCATTTATCTTCAGATAGAGTGGGAGGGAAAGAGAGAGAGAGAAACATTGATGTGAGAGACACATCAATTGGCTGCCTTCCACATGACACCGACCAGGACCAGGGACCGAATCACAACCGAGGTAGGTGCCCTTGACCAGAATCGAACCTGCAACTCCTTGGTCTGCGGGCTGATGCTCTAACTGCTAGGCCAAACTGGCCAGGGCAAACCCTGCTCTTAATTTAAACACAGGTACAAAATATGTAATTTAGATATGTACCTGACAGTCATAAAAACATGCTAAAAGACGGCAGACTTCTGCGGGATCCAGGAATCCGGAAACCATGGATAACCCATATATGATTTGAGACATGCATTAGATGCTTTTTTTCTGGAAGCCCTGCAACTACCCTAAAAATTGAATGTATTGTAGAACAGATCTATGGCCAATGGTGACAGAGTCTACATAGAACTACGCTTTGTGGTGTTCTGGGAAAAACCTTTCGACTTGTGGGCTATACTATTCAGTATGGCTGCATAGCTCATTGTGCTTTTGAATATGTTGGTGGTGTTGTCATGTGTTCTGGACCATCAATGGAGCCTACAATTCAAAATTCAGATATTGTCTTTGCAGAAAATCTTAATCGACATTTTTATGGTATCCAAAGAGGTGACATTGTGATTGCAAAAAGCCCAAGTGATCCAAAGTCAAATATATGTAAAAGAGTAATTGGTTTGGAAGGAGACAAAATGCTCACCAATAGTTCATCAAATTTCTTTAAAAGCCATAGTTATGTGCCCATGGGCCATGTTTGGTTAGAAGGTGATAATCTAGCCCTGGCCAGTTTGGCTCAGCGGTTAGAGTGTCAGCCTGCGGTCCACAGAGAGCCGGGTTCGGTTCCCGCTAAGGGCATGTACCTTAGCTGCAGTTTGTCCCCGGTCCTGGTTGGGTCATGTGGGTGGCGGCCACTCGATGTGTCCCTTTCACATCGATGTTTCTCTCTCTTCCTCTCTCTCCTTCCCGCTCTATCTGAGTAAAAAATGGAAAAATGTCCTCGGATGAGGATTAAAAAAAAAAAAAAGGTGATAATCTACAGAATTCCACAGATTCCAGGTACTATGGACCTATTCCATATGGATTAATAAGAGGATGTATCTTCTTTAAGATTTGTCTTCTGAGTGATTTTGGATTTCTATGTGATAGCCCTAATGGCCACAGATTTTCTGATGATTAGCCAGCATTTATTCTTTTGATTTTTGTCTCCTGTTTAAGTGAAGTTATTATTGCCAATGAAACCATGTATTTACTAATATACTTTATTTGCTATTCAAAAAAAAAAATGCTAAAAGAAACGGAGATATATCTATTCTGTAGAGTAATTAACAATAACCTCCAACTACTATGTGCCAGGCCCTGTGTTAGGTATATGGGCATCATTATGATCTCCATTTTACAGACCAGGAAATTGAGATTTGAAGGATACAGTCAGCTGTCCGCAGACACGCAGCTAGGAAGCAGCAGAGCTGGGACTTAAGCCCAGGTCTATCTGACTCAGAAATCCATACCCTTTTCATTTTACTAACTAGGTCTCAGCTGGTGATGTTCTGCTGGGATGCAGAGCCTGAGTGAGGCCTGGATCATGGTCCCCAAACCCACCCATAGACAGGGCTGAGAGAGCTCTGATAAGAGCGTGGGACTGTGCCATCATGTATAGGTGACCCCGTTACCAGCACTGCAGTTCAAGAGCACTATGGTGAAAAAACTAAAAGGACAAGAGGAGAATATCCAGGCACTCAACAGGTCTCTCCCTCTCGGTAAGTCACCAGTAAGTACCTGGTCTAGGATATAGTTGCGTTTCTTGCGGGCGGCGATCTGAATGAGGCGGTTGAGGCACTGGGTGGCCTGCTGGATCAGGACGTCCCAGCGGCCGGCGTAGTTCCGCTGCCGTCGTAGGCCCATCACCTGTAGGTAGGGTGTGGTGAGGGGTGGGTGGTCCTGGTTGTAGGGCAGTGCCGGGGGATGGGGTGAGGGAGGTGGCTAAGGAGAGACCAGGGGCTGCCCTTACCCGCATCTTATCCATGATGGCATTGGTACCCAGTATGTTGTACTTCTTGGAGGGGTTGGAGGCTGCATGTTTGATGGCCCATGTGGTCTTACCGGCAGCGGGAAGGCCCACCATCATCAGAATCTGTAAGAACAGAATGGGGAGGTGCACTGAAGTAGCAGCAGGGTGTGGCATGGCAGTCTGGCACCACCCTGACTTGCTGGTGACCACAAAGGTGACTAAATCTCATGACCACCTCTGGGAAATGAAAGCAATAGTTTCTACCTCACAGTGTTGTTGGGATTCAAAGAGATGTGGTTCATCAAATCCTCCCTAACTGGTGTGGTATGGGATGAGCGCAGAACCAAGGGCTGTTGTGAATGTTTACATTTTTGTTTAGCAGGATTCGGTGGCTTCTTACAAGGAAGGCCCAGGGAAGGCCATGCATTAAGATTGGCAGACAGAGTGGGCACAGAAAGTGGTACAACCTTCCTGGAGTTTGAGATGGGACAGAAATGTAGGTACAAACACAAGCATCCTATCTAATCAGTACATTTAGAATTTTTGAAACCAGGCGCAACTTAAATGCCCAGTAAGAGGGAAATGGTAAAAACAGGTTTTCACAAAATAATGTTAAGTGAAAAAGGTTAGATATCAAAGTGCTTATACCATTAAGATCTCAATTATAAATGTGTCTGTGTATGCAACAAGCACTTAGCACAGCAAAGAACAGGATAAAATCTAAAACTTTAGAAACTTATTTGTAAATGGTGGAATGAGAAACTTTAATTTTCTTTGCATTTCTTAATTTTCTAGAATAAACACAAAGTTACTTACATATCAGAAAAAAAACTTGAGAACAAAGATTATCAGTACAGCTTCTGCAGCCAAATCATCCCCAAGGCCAGTTGTCATTTTTGTTCTTCGACAGCTTTGCATGAGTGTGTGAAGCTGCACAACCCCCCTTGAAGAACACACTCACCAGGAAGTGCCTTCACAGCTTTTCTGCTGGAGAGAAAGCCTCCTATTCCAAGATTCTGACCTCACCCAAGGAGCAGTGTGGCAACTTCCTTTTGGAACCTTTCCAAGATGTAAGTCTCTTCCCGTATCCCCTCCTCCTTGGCCTAAGCCATACCCACAGCCCTCATCTCACGCTCACAGCAGCTTTCAACTCAGTCCAGCCCTGAGGAGCCAGGAAGAAGGCCCTTTCTCTAAGATTCCTCATACAGGGAGGTGGTGCTGCTTTCGCCACACTCTGATGCCGTGTCTCCCCTCTGCCTTGGCAGTAAGGTGGCCCAGGAGAGACAGCCACCAATTTAGTCTTCCAGGCCCACTCACCTCACACTCTGCCTTGGTCTTTGGTCCAACAGTGCCCCGGATCCGCTCATTCAGGGGAAGGTGCTGGATGAATGTAAAGCCAGGAAGGACAGAACAGTAGGGCTCTGCCCTCTGCCCGAAGTTGAACTCCACTGCACAATTCTTCACCAGGACATGAGGGTAGAGGGCCTGGCCCCCCAAGGCTTCCTTCTGAATTCGGAAAGCAATGCCCATCCACTTCCCGTTCTTGGTGAAGGAAAGTTCCACGTCATTTCCACATTCAAAGTCCTAGAAGAAAAAGCCAAAGCTCAGCTAAAGGCACTGGGAAGTACAAGATGGGAGAGAGTAGACACAGAGGGTAGAAATTCAGCTTGCTTCCCTGATTTAGCTGTATCCCCACCCCTCAACATACAGATACAGCATGCAGCACCAGAAAATAGCTCAGAGAATGTGCAGCCTAAAGCCCTCCTTGCCCAAGACCCAAAAGCTGGTGGCTGGAAAGCGTGTAACCTTAGGAAGGGCCAAGTATCTCAGCATTGTGCCTCGCCTGAGACAAAGAAGGAAAAGGTGATCCTGTCCATCCTCAGCCCAGCAAGGGCACTCTGTGAAGATAACAGATGGAAAGAAAGCCACAGCAGGGCCTTCTAAGCCAAGCCCAGCCCCACAAATGCATTTACTTGTTTGTCTGACATGTGTTCCCCAAGTTCCTGCTCTTCCTGGTGCATATGTCTATGGTGATCTGGGCCTGACAAAGGCCAGGGCTTAGTGGGGAACCAGATAAGGACACTATCCTAATTCAGTAAGAGCACCTACACAGGAGCAAGATTCTCTGAAAGGGGGTACCTGTAAGCCAAGCCCTAAAAAACAAAATGAAATGAGTCAGGTTTGGGGCAGGAGGAGAGAGCCCTAAAGAGAAGTGTTGTTTGTGTACAAATATGGCAGAAAGATAATAAAGGATCAGACTGGCTGAAGCATTAAAAACGAGAGGGAAATAATTTCAGGGACAGCTAGCGAGTCAGGCAGGGAACACACACATTCAGTAACTATATTCATTGAGTTCCTACTAAGCAGATAAAATTTAGTGGTTAAGATCCTGTTTTGGAAAGCAGGCTGCTTCAGCTCTACCACTTACTATCAAAAAAGAGAGGCCATGATAAGATTCCATAGTGCACAAGGCTGTTCTGAGGAGTACGTGGGTTAGTGCGTTTACTCCACAATGAGCACACAATGAATGGGGGCTCTCACTCCAAGATGATGGGCACTGTGCTGGGCTGGAGTGTGGGGAGACATGGCCCCTGCCCTTAGTATGTGAAGGACTCTGTCAACTCAGGAGTTAGGACTTTATACTGATGGCGTAACAGGGCCCCTGACTTGTTTCAAATAGGGAAGTAACCTGGTCAAAACTGTCTCAGAAAGATTACTTTGGGTGTAGGGTAAAGGTTTACAATTTAGCTCAAAACAGAATCAGACAGCAGACTGAAGCAAAGTACACGTTCAGGTTCCTAATTTAAAGTACAAGATGTGGCCTGTTCAGTGTGGCTCAGTGGATTGAGCGTCGTCCCATGGACTGAGAGGTCCCGGTTCAATTCCCCGTCAGGACAAATGCGAGGGTTGTGGGCTTGATCCCCAGTCAGGGGCGTGCAGGAGGCAGCAGATCAATGTTTCTCTCCCACATCGGTGCTTCTATCTCTCTCTCACCCCCTTCCTCTCTATCTAAAAAATCAATAAAAACCTATTTTAAAGTACAAGATATGGTATTCTTTCCTTGCAACTTGCCCTTTAAGAAAGTGAAAGCCCAGCCCTGGCTGGTTTGGCTCAGGGATTGGAGTGTCAGCCCCCGGGCCAAAGAGTTTCGGGTTTGATTCCAGTCAGAGGCATGTACCTCTGTTACAGTTCAGTCCCTGGCCCTGGTAGGGGTCATGAGGGAGGCAACCAGTCAATGTGTCTTTCTCACATCGATGTTTCTCTTCCTCTCTTCCTCCCTCCCTCCCTCCCTCCCTCCCTCCCTGTCTGAAGATAGATGGGAAAATATCCTCAGGTGAGGATTTAAAAAATAGATAGATAGATAGATAGATAGATAGATAGATAGATAGATAGATGAAAGTGAAAGCCCCCTCCTAAGAGCTTCCTCACCACCCTCCTCAGTGCTCCCAGGGCACAGCTCTATAGTCCTTTACATCTGTTTGCCTCTAAGTGCCCACTCAGCTCAAGACCATGCAGGGCAGACATGCAAACATTTGCCAGACTGAATCCTGCCCCAATCCCTGCAACATGGTCCCTGCCATGTCTTCTCACCTGAGCATAAGTGGCCCAGGTCACCTTTGCTCTAACATGGAAATGAACATCATGGGGATTAACCTTCCTTATGGCCACCAGCTTTACTACAGGAACTTAAATCACACATAAACCACCTGATAAATCAACCAATGGATAAATCTATCCAAGAGGCAACTGTAGTCCTGTTACTCTTGCTAAAAGTCCTGGTGCCAGTCTGAGGCCTAAAGACCCCAAATCCTTCGGCACAGCATTATTCAGAGTGTGCCATTTCTGTAGCCTCATCTGTCACGTCTCCTTGTTGTCATTCCCGAGGCTCCATGCATTATGGTTGAAATGGACTATACTGTTCTCTCTACCTGGAAGGCCATTTTGTCTTTTAGTTTTGAACGTTGAAAACTCGAGATCTGACACAAGTGTCCCCCGCTCAAGTTCCCTCAGGTCACTGATTTTTACAACTCCTCCAAGCTCTCACCCTGAGGCCTTTAAAAAACCTACAGCATCCTTTGAACAGAGGAAACTGCATTTGGAATCTTAAAAACAGAAGTAGAGATGATGTGGCTGAAGCAAGAGCCAAGGCCTGGAATTCCGAAATGCCACACTGATAAAACCTCATGCTCAGATGGGACAAAGTTTGGGAAACACTGTCACACTGGTGACATATTAAATTGCTGAAACCTTGCCCAGTCGGTGTGGCTCAGTGGACTGAGCATCATCCCATGGGCTGAGAGGTCCTGGTTCAATTCTCGGTCAGGGCACATGCTCAGGTTGCGGGCTCGATCCCCAGTAGGGGATTTTTAGGAGGCAGCCGATCAATGTTTCTTTCTCATATCGATATTTCCATCTCTCTCCCTAAAAAAAAAAAAAAAATCAATAAAAATATTATTTTGGAAAAAAAATTGCTGCAACCTCTTTGAGATGCACTCTTGGTGGTAGATATCAAAATTTAAAAATATATCTTTGACCGAGAAGTTATGCTTTAGAAATAAATACGATGATATTCTCACAAAAATGTATAGATGTGCAAATTGCTCACCCCAGCACTGCTAAATGTGCTCCAATGGGGAAGTGGGCCACACAGGAGACCACATGTGGGGACACAAAAAGATCTTGAAGATACTATGGTAAGCGGGAAAAAGATAAGCTGTCATTACAACATCAATTGCTCCAACAAATAACTTTCACGTCCACCAACAGAAGACTGGCTGAACTAAACCAGGATAAACTGTGACTTACATCAGAACACTGTGCAGACACTAGGTAAGAAGCTAAGCGAAAGTCCACCAATAGAGGACTGATTATATAAATATGGTTGATCCACAATGACTACAGGCCACACAAAAGAAGTCCTCTAGGCAGTGATATAAAAAGTTCTCCAAGATACAGTTAGGAAAAAAAAAAAAAAAAGATGCAAAATAACACATATAACTGCTTTTTGTGTAAAAGAACTCCTGAGTATCAGTGGGTCCATGTGTGGAGGAAGGTATATGTGAACAATGGACGGTGGGAAAGATCTGAAGATTTTATGCTGAGTACCTTCTTCTATTTCTTGGTATTTTTACAAACCATGTGAATTTATCAACTATTCAAAAATGTCTTTAACTCAGTCACATCTCTTATCTGTGCAGAGAGAGAGATAGCCAAATTTTTTACTGTTAAATGGAAAGGAAAATCAAGGTTTAGAATAGAGTATAAACATGGTTAATTTTTGTTTAAGAAAACATGTTATTAAAAAGACAATAAGCCCAGCTGGTGTGGCTCAGTGGTTGAGCGTCGACCCATGCACCAAGAGGTCTCCAGTTAGATTCCTGGTCAGGGCACATGCCCAGGTTGTGGGCCCGATCCGTAGTGGGGGGCAGGCAGGAGGCGGCCAGCCAATGTTCTCTTTCATTGATGTTTCTACCTCTCTCTCCCTCCTCCTCTCTCTAAAATCAATAAAGAGCCCGAGCCGATTTGTCTCAGTGGTTAGAGCGTCGGCCTGCAGTCCAGAGAGACCCAGGTTCGGTTCCCGCTAAGGGCACGTACCTCGGTTGCAATTTGTCCCCGGCCCTGGTTGGGTCATGCGGGTGTCAATCACTTGATGTGTCCCTTTCACGTCGATGTTTCTCTCTCTCTCTCTCACCCTCCCACTCTATCTGAACAAAAAATGGAAAAATGTCCTCGGGTGAGAATAAAAAAAAAAGAACTAAAAAAAAAAAATCAAGAAAGAAAGAAAAAAAGACAATGAGGTCATGAAAGACAAAGACTAAGAAACTGTTTCAGATGAGAATGCAGTAAATGATTTGAACCAGAACCAAAACTGCTCTAAACAATATTGTCAAGACAACTGACAAAATTTAAATGTGAACTGAGGAGTAGATAATGACATTACATCAATGTTAAATTTAATAAGTGTACTGTGGTTAAAGGTATGCTGAACTATCTAGAAATAAAGACATGATGTAGGCAACCTACTCTCAAATAGATCAGATAAAATCATACATATTTGAGAAAATGGTAAAGCAAATGTTAGAATCTGGACAGGGCTCTCTGAGAGTTCTCAGGGCTTTTCTTTATGTTGAAATTATCTCAAAGTGAAAGTGAAATGAAAAAAGCAAGGAGTACATGTGTACAAATCTGAGGGAGGAAGAGAAAAAGACCAACAGGAATCATCCACCTGAGTCTCGAGTAAGTGCTTCTAATTAACTGAATGATCCCACATGAAATTCTGAGGTAGGTGCAAAGATTCTTATTTAGAGTATACTGAATACAGGGAGGATAAGTTGCCCACGGCTGTGAGCGGAAGAGCAGGGACAGGGTCTAGAGAGTCTGCCTGGTCCCAGAGCTTACAGCTACAATCTACAGCACTGTGCAGGTCACTGCTCTCAGGGACTGAAGTCTGGCAGCAGCTCAGGCACCCTCTTACCGTGTTCCATTTTATACCCATCCCTGCCCTCCTATAAGGCAATACACTGAAGAAAGTTTGCCTCAACCAATGTGAGGTGAAGGAAGAGAGAAGCTTAGGGATGAGATGATGCCAAAGTGGGGCCAGAGCCAACACCACTGTCTTTGAGGGCAGACAGGCTATTCAGTAGCAAGGAAAGATAAGAAATTCCTCGGTTTAGAAAATGTCACTCTGATATCTAGGAATGGAGGAAGGGTATGCACACTCGATAAACCCAAACTGCTTCCATGTGCCATCTGACAGGTTTGCACAAGAGACCAGGCAGAATGGTAGATTTCTGCACAAAATGACAGCAAACTTTCCAGTCTGTCAAAGAGAGACAAAGAAGTATGGCGAGAGTGGCTGGACATGGTGCAGACAATGAACAGAGATGTTTTGGAAAAAAACAAAACAAAAACAAAACGTCTGCAGGTCCACTTGATAGGACCAACATTTGGTTCTGCCAACTCCCACAGGCTGCCAGCACTCACCACAAAGCAGCCAATCACATCGTTCTCTGCAAACTTGTCTCCGTAGTTTTCAAACCGGCTATTGGTGGACTTCTTCCCAGTGCCTCCATAGCCATAGGAGAAAGGCTCTTCGCCTGATGAAAGAAATAGGCAAAGGCAGGTTAAACCTGCGATGGTCACAATGGCCTTTATGTTTGTCACATACTTTGAAAGAAAAAAATAATTTTCTTTACTGGTTTACTAATCAGATGCTGGGGGGTGGGGGTGAAGAAGGTTCCTTCGAAAGAAAGCTCTTCATTGCATATGCAGAACTCCTGAGGGTTTGTAGGAACTGAACTGAACTGTTCTACACAGAAAGGGAGAATCTGGAAAGAAAGGGAGGGGAAGAGAGGAGCTGGGACGGAGGAAGGATGTGTATTGAAATGCAACCCTTCCCTGTGACATTCAATATTCAGTCAAATCTACTAAAGACGTCATTTTTTGGTGCTAGGGGATATGGGCAGCAATCAGTCAAGTGGCTAGGTTTTGCTTCTGGAAACCATGAAGTCTAACTCTTAGGAAAGACACTGGATTTCCTTAGGCTGCAGAACAGGCAGCTGAAGCACTCTGACTAAGATCCCAAGAGCCCTGGATGACACCTGGATTGTACAGTGATTCTTGGCCAGGAACTCAAGGACCATCCTGCCAGAAAAGCAGGAGCCAACAAGTATGAATTCAAGGCCCAGTTCTTCTATGAACCAGCAGTGTGATCCTGGACATCTGCTTAACCATTCTGAACTTTGCATTTTCACCTGTGTCAACTACCCACGATTCACACCTCGGAACAGACAAAGGTAAAATAAGATGAAATGTCTTAAATAAAAAGACATTTATAATTAAATAAATAAGATGAAATGTCTTAAATAAAAAGACATAATCAATAAGTATTAAAAAAACAACAACTGTATGCTCCTTTTGACTTAGCATTTTTACTTTCCAGAATCAGTCTTAAGTGAACAGTCAGAACAATTACAAACAGCTTAAATGTTTAACAGTAAAAAAACTGCAGTCAACATAAATGATCTACAAAACATTTAACAAGTGTTACAATGATAAAGTGAAAAAACATGCAGTGGTCAAAAAAGCTATACTTATTTTCAAAGACATGCCCATAGTATATTAAGTACAGAAAAGAAATCAAACTTCAAACTAGTATGCATAGTTTGAAATATACAAAGAACAAAAGAACTGTCCAGAAGATGGTAGAGAAAATGTTAGCACTGATTATTTCTCAGGTTTAGGTTCTTTTATTTTTCCTCTCTATATGACCTGAATTTTTACAAGGAGCGTATATTATTTACATAATCAGGTATTTATATGACCAAGGTAGAGGTCTCAGCATGGTTACCGAAATCAGTCAGTTGGGGACAGATGATCACTGAGGCCTAAGGTCCTAGGAAAATTCAAAATCTCTAACTGGGCAGCTCCTGCCTCTGCCAACTAGTCCTGGAGGGCCCACTGTTCTCTGCCTCCCCTCTTACTCTGGGGTAGGCTCTGAACAGAAAGTCCCAGAGAAAACCTAATGGAGCTTGAGAAACTTATTTTTATTTTCAGCATGGTTAAAGGATAAGAGACAACTGATCTTTTTTAAAAGAAAGTCTGCAGAGAACTGTGGACCCTAACCCTCTCCTAAAAGATAAAGAATAGCCCTGGCCGGTTTGGCTCAGCGGTTAGAGCGTCGACCTGCGGTCCTAAGAGACCCGGGTTCGGTGCCCGCTAAGGGCGCGTACCTCGGTTGCAGTTTGTCCCCGGCCCTGGTCGGTCGTGCGGGTGGCAGCCACTTGGTGTGTTCCTTTCACATCGATGTTTCTCTCTCTCTCTCTCTGTTCCTCTCTCTCCCTCCCACTCTACCTGAACAAAAAGTGGGAAAATGTCCTCGGGTGAGGATTAAAAAAAAAAAGATGAAGAATAAATTTTTCACAGAAAAGCTGTAATGTAACTGGTCCGTCCAGTTGAATCCTGCTTGCCCACATGGCAGTGGCATATACGTAATCCTTGTGTCTTCCATCCCAGGCTAGTTCTGTTGACTTCAACATTGGGAGAGAAATTTAGGAAGCTCAAGAATCCAGGAATGGAGGCAAGTGCTCTTCTCTGGACTGCTTGGCTGCCCTCCCCTTACCTAGCTGGGTGCTACAGGAGTCAAGGGACCAGCCGATACGAACGACATGTGGGTCAGGCTCCGTGGACGGAAGGTGCTTCACAGAGATTTCCTCATTGATCTGGGGACAGAGAATAAGAAAGCTCAGACTGATCCATTCTCTGGAGACTGATGGTTTATGAAGCAATACAGGAGGGAAGCATATACACGTTAAAAATAAGGATGAGCCCTGGCATGTGCCCTGACCGCGAATCAAACCAGCAACCTTTCAGTGCACAGGACGACGCATGACCAACTGAGCCACACTGGCCATGGCTCAAAATAGTTATTTTCAGTTCTAACACTCACTGGAGAAAACAGGTACTCATAATATTTGGTGTAGAAGGATAAATTGGTGCAATGTCTTTGGAGGGCGATTTGGTAGTTTCTATTAAAACTGCAAATGTAGCCCGGCTGGTGTGGCTCAGTGGCTGAGCATCAACCCATGCACCAAGGGGTCGCCAGTTTGATTCTCAATCAGGGCACATGCCCAGGTTGTGGGCCCAATCCCCAGTGGGGGGCATGCAGGAGGCAGCCGAACAATGTTCTCTCTCATTGACGTTTCTATCTCTCCCTCTCTAAAGTCAATTAAAAATAAATAAATAAAACAATATATAAAACTGCAAATGCACAATGCTGCACAACCTAGCAATTTAGTGTGGCATTCTTTACATTACCAGAAAGACAAAACAAACAAAAAGAACAGAAAAAAATATCCATAAGGCACTGGTTTCATTATGGCACAACCACACCACAGAATATATGCAGAAGTTTTAAAAAATGAGACAAACCTAATGCACTGAAATGGAAAAAATGTCCTGAATGTATTCAAGTAAAATAAGCAAAAAGGATAAAAAGCGCCTCTTACTTAATCTCTAAGTTAGAAATTTTACTGCCTAATAACCATATCTGAGTTAGTTTGTAACTTCTGAAAAAGTGCCCTATTTCATTGATTTTCAGATGCCCATTTTTCACATTAACATCTCCAAAATCAGAATATACATTACAATTGATGAGATAAGAAAGCACTCTGTCAGATTTTGTTGGTAGAGTTCTCTATGAGTAGCACACAAAACAATATGGAACTTACAATCAACAGTGTCTAACAGTAAATGAAAAACATTGCGAGGCCTCAGCTTCTACCTCTGAAAAATGATAACAGTTCCTATTTCATGACAACACTGTGAGGATTAATGAGGATATCCATGTAAAGAGCTTGGCACCCTACCTACTACATGCAAAATGTTCTATAAATATTAGCTATCATGAATGTTTTGAGGATACACGAGAAATTGTTAATACTGTTCTGCGCTATATAAACTTTTGTTAAACACAAATGTGTTATTTTCGTAAACATAACCTGACACAGCACAGTGAAGAAATGACAGTAGAGGGTGGCCTGATGGCAGAACGTTTCTTGGCCCTGCTCTCCTGCTAGCCTCCCTCTAACTGGTGCTGTCTGAGTACATTCTTTCTAGCTCATTTTTCTCAGTTCTACAAACATGTCACCCCTAGAGTGGTTGGCTATATAATACCTGGGTTAAATCCCTAAAAGGGCCCTGGCCGGTTTGGCTCAGCGGTTGGAGCGTCGGCCTGCGGTACAGAGAGACCCGGGTTCGGTTCCCGCTAAGGGCATGTGCTTCAGTTGCAGTTTGTCCCCGGCCCTGGTTGGTCGTGCGGGTGGCAGCCACTCGATGTGTCGCTTCACGTCGATGTTTCTCTCTCTCTCTCTTCCTCTCTCTCCCTCCCGCTCTATCTGAACAAAAAATGGAAAAATGTCCTTGGGTGAGGATAAAAAAAAAAAAAAAAGGAAGTAAATCCCAACAAGAAAAAATCTGCTTGATGAAGCAATGCATGGCTGGCCTGCTTTTCTGATAGTGTTTAGCAAAGGTATAGTTCTCTTAAGTTCCTTATACTTTGCCCTGGCCGGTTTGGCTCAGCAGTTAGAGCATCGGTCTGCAGTCCAGAGACCTGGGTTTGGTTCCTGCTAAGGGCACATACCTCAGTTGCAGTTTGTCCCTGGCCCTGGTTGGGTCGTGCGGGTGGCAACCACTCGATGTGTCCCTTTCCCGTCAATGTTTCTCTCTCTCTCCCTCCCTCCCACTCTATCTTAACAAAATATGGGAAGGTGTCCTTGGGTGAGGATTAAGAAAACAAAAAGTTCATTATACTTTTTTTGGACACAAAGTCTATGCTCAATCAAATCTCTTAAAATTGTGGGTCTGACCAAGGTGGCTGATGACAGGCTATTCCAAAGGATGGACCTGCTTTTTGTCCCTATCCCCTCTGTTGTTCCCACTCACCTTCATCTCGAAGCACACACGGCCCCTTCTGACCCCATAACTGGCACGGGCTCCTGACCACAGATATGCAAATCCCTCAATTGTAAGTGGGTAGCCACTACTCCGGTCTCGGGCCACCTTGAAGTGGAGGTCACAGTTATCTGTGGAGGAAAAAACCTGGAGTTGGCTAATGTTTTAAAGGTACCAGAGAGACACGCACAAAAATTAAGTTCCCTAAGAGTGTTAACCAGGACACCACAAGCTAACAACACCGTTGGGGCAGGTTCGTGAGAAACCAGCCACACCACCTAGCCAGTCTCCCTTTCAGGAGAAAGGGTATAGACTACTGCAAACCGGCCTGCACAGGAACAAAGTAGTCACTTCAAAAAGAAACTGGGGTTCTTCACCTGGATGGGGTCCAAGGATGGCCATTGGAATGTACCCTTGGAAATTACACTCAAATGCCTTTTACGGAGATATACACTTGCTAGGGTTAGGGTCCATATCCTCACCAGTTTCAAAGAATTTTAGTAATTTAAAAGAGTCCCACCTCAGCCCGGTCAGTGTGGCTCAGTGGATTGAGTGTCGGTCCTATAGACTGAGAGGTCCTGGTTTGATTCCTGGTCAGGGCACATGACAGATTTGCAGTCTCAATCCCCAGTAGGGGGCGTGCAGGAGGCAGCAGACAGATGTCTTTCTCATATAGACGTTTCTATCTCTATCTCCCCCTTCCTCTCTCTCTAAAAAAATCAATAAAAACATAATTTGAAAAATAAAAGACTCCCACCTCCAACAGCTACACAAATAACTGACCCTGATTCACACATGGCACCTACGCACCTCAGGCTCCCACCTCCTCTTATGGGCCCAGGACTCTCCTGCTGTATCTGGGACTCTTCCCACTTTTTAGAAGCCAGTCATGCCTCTAAGAATGTTTCCTGACCCCTCCAGCAGACTCTCTCCTTTCTCGAAAGACTAAGTGCCATAGTCTGTACACTTGGCATTGGATCAGATGTTGCTTTATGGACCACTGCCACTCCATACTTAAAAAAAAAAGCTTAGGCCCTGGCCAGTTTGGCTCAGTGGTTGGAGCACTGGCCTGTGGACCAGAGTCCTGGGTTCGGTTCCCGCTAGGGGCACATACCAAAAAAAAAAGTTTTTAAAAAAAAGCTTAGCTTTACTCTGTTGTGTACTGTTTTTGAGATCTTATGATACAAGGAACTATGTATGATATCACTTTATCTCTTCCAAAAGCATGTAGTCACTGCTCTATAAACATGAACTATGCAACAACACAGAGTTGTTTACTTTCTGCCGTTGAAAAGAGCAATGTTGCCCTGGCCAGTTTGGCTCAGTGGTTAGAGGGTCGGCCCGCGGACTGAAGGGTCTCAGGTTCAATTCCCAATCAAGGGCACGTACCCAGGTTGCAGGTTTGAACACCAGCCCTAGTCAGGGTCCTGTGAGAAGCAACCAACTGATGTTTCTTTCTCTCTCCCCCCCTTACACTCTATCTAAAAAAATCAATGGGAAAATATCCTCAGGTGAGGATTAACAACAACAAAAAACAGACACTGTCTTAAAAAAATAAATAAAGTGCAATGTTTTTAGACCTGATTTGACTTCTAGGTACATTCAAAAATTCAGGTTCACAGGCTCTATCGTTTTGATTCTGACTTAGGTCTGAGGAAGAACAGGACTTCTATAATCACTCCTTTAAGTGGTGAGAGCACAGTCCAGGGGAAAGCCACTCATCCAGTGGAAAGAAAATTGAACTGGAGGACAGAAAACAGGGCGGGCCAGGTTAATGCCACAGAGGACAAAGTGGCATTGGTTTCACCAGGAAGGTAAGCAGCTGATGGAAACTGGGGAACTGGCTGTCAAAGAGTTAAGTTTCCCCAGCAGCACTCAGGTTCCCTTCCTGATTAGATGACAACCCCCAGTGTGTACAGGGTGTTCAGGGTTTTCCAAATTGCTCTCGTATCCACTCTCTGTTGAGTGTCATTGAAAGTCCTCTGAGGATTAGGGTAGAATTACTCCTCTGTGAAGAGAAGCACAGAGAAGTGGAATGACTTGCCCAGGATCCCACGGTTTGAGCCGGGAGCAGATGTTCAGTCTCCAAACTAGCACCCTATCTGGACTAACACTAACTCTGGATGTGCCAGGCAGAGATTCTGCGAAGGTCAAGGCACAGTTTCTAAATACTAACTAGAAGGTAGAATCAGACAGACACACAAGGACTCACATGTGTCGATGGCAACAAGGGTGTCATCAAAATCATCTTCATCTTCTTCAGCGGGAGGCTGAGGAGAGCGACCCCTGTGTCAGAAATAGGAGTTAAGTCACATGAGAACAGTTGAATGAGCACAGAGAAAGGGAAATGAAGGTTCTGCTGCAATGTACAAGTGGCCTTCCTGGATTTCAATTTGTTCCCACAGAGGTTAGCAGTAAAAAACCCTGAGGGGTTGTGGGTTAAATTCCCAGTCAAAGGCATGTACCTGGGTTGCAGATTCAATTCCCGGCCACAGTGGAGGAGCGTGTGAGAGGCAACCAAATCGATGTGTCTCTCTCACAATGATGTTTCTCACCCCCCACCCCAATCAATGGAAAAAATATCCTCAGACGAGGATTAATAAACAAACAAAAGGGAGCTCATCACACAGTGAACCACCCCATGAAGCTTTCCTTGCCAGCCAGGACCAGAGCAAGCACTCCTCCTCGGCTCTCCACTGGCAAGCAGCTCTAGTCCTCTGCTCTGTGGAGCAGTGGGAGAAACTCAGAAGAGGTAAGTTTCATGTCCTAATTTTAATCGTAGTCGCTGAGACCCAGGCCTATCTTAAACAGTCACAGCTACTTAGAAGATTGACTCCCCAGGTAGGAAATGGAATGTGTCATGTGAATAGTCCAAATGAGTAGAGAAATGATCATTCCTATTTTCTGTGACAGAAAAGGCTTCACACAGGTGCTGAAGGAAGGGTAGGACTGGAACTGGGGTAAAGGGAGAGGGAGGGTTCGTAGAAAAGGGGAAAAGCAAATGATCAGGACAGAGAGGCCACTCCCTCCTGTGAGCCCGACAATCACACGCACACTGACTATTGTGGCTGACTTGTGCATGTGTCTGTCTGAGTCCCTATATTGGCAACAGAAGGACAAACTCACTGTCCAAATCATCTCTGTCCCTAGTGTCCAGCCCAAGGGTGAAAGCACTATGAGCACTAGCAATGAATGAATGAGTAGATGGATGAAGGACCAGGAAACAAATCTTTTATTCAGTGGAAGGACACTGAGCAGCCATTAATAGGACACTGTGCAGGACTGCAGAGCAGTGGGGCAGAGGACTGAAAAGGCAGGCTGGCATCTTACACGTGAAAGGCTAAGGTGTTTGGACTTGACCCTGCAGGTAATGGGAAGGACCAAAAGTTTTGCCAAGTTGACTCTGACAGTGAATGTAGAAAGAACTGAGGGGAGAGGGCAAGGTCAGGAAGAACCCTGCTCTGCCTGCCCCCTTGGTTAGTAGAAAGGTCCCAGCAGGCACTGGGCTATAGACATACAGACCTATTGGAACAAGGCTGACCTCTGCCTCACACACTCACCTCCTATCCTCTCGGTGCTCGAAGTACCCTCGTCCCCGGTTTTCTTCATAAGGCCTCTTGCGACTCTGGAACTGTTGCTTGTCTGGCTTAAATTGAGATGCTTCAGGCGGGAGGAAGCTGGTGGGTGCTTCTTGCTTCATCTCTGGCTTCACTTCCACTGTCGAGACAATTCCAGAAGGTCAAGACACTCAGAAACTCCTCAGTTACCAGTTTTCTGGTCCCCTTCACCTTAGGAGATGCTGGCAGGATTCTGACTACTCTGATGAAGGGCTAGGCACAGGCAGCTTGCTGGGTTCAATGGAAGCCTGCTGAATGAGTCAGAAGGCTCTACTAAAGAATAGGGTTAGTACAAAGGGAGGCCAGGGATGGCCAGCCAGGCACATCAGCACTAGCAATTGATAAAGATGACAGATACCAGCCACATAACTATTAGGCTTCATGGGAGGTAGAGAGGTCTTCAGCACTAAACAAGGACAAGCTCTCTAAGGACCTACCTAAAGTTGGCATGGCTACCTTTGGCTACTTTGCCAAAGTGCCCATGAAAGTTAGCAGCTACCTTGAACTCTACCCAGTGGGATGAAACCCCTGAGGACTTCTAAGATCCCTTTAAACTGAGATTCCAAGAGCCCACATTCTTCAATTTCTCGTCTCAAAGAACTGCTCCATCTCTGTTCTTTTACAAAGCTTCTTCAGTCTTACAAGGGTGTGTGTGTCAATTCAACAGCGTAGTATCATCCTGCAACTAACTCCACTGGCTTCAATCACTCCAGAAGGGAGGGTCTTCACTTAAGCCAGCCCTTAGGTGTGATGACCTCAGTGAATCACCCTACGAGTAGGAGGTCAGGATGGGATAACATGCTGTGGAACACAGGGACGCCCCAACCTTAAGAAGACTCCAAGAATCAGTGTCTAATTGAGAGCAAACCTGACACTGTGGGCCACTTACGTCTACTCATCTCAGCACTCAACCCAAGACCACCTTGGATCACTCCCTACCTCTGGCATGCAGACCAAAATACTCAGCGAAGCTCTCTAGGACTGGGATGGTGCTCACCCATCTGAAGAGGACCTCCCTGGTTCCCAGCACAGTGCTGAGCTCACAGGAGGTCCTGATAAATGTCGATAACAGCACAAAAAATACTCTCCTTGAGCCAAATGATCCTACAAGTCTCACAGAGCCTGACATATATCTGCAGTTTAACCTACATTTATTAAAATCCTGACCCACCCACAAGAAATGTCTGGGGATTTCACTTTGTGGATGAACCAGAATGGAATTAGACAGAATCAACCGGACTCACTAGGAAAAGCACTGGGGCCACAAAGCAGTGAAAGGAGCACAAGACCAGGAATCAGTCCAGGCTCCGTAATTACTCAAGAGTGGGACCCTGCTTTCCAAACAGCAGGACACAAATGGGGAGGAATGCAGGGTCCCTGAACCCGTTTCCTGGGTTCTAACCCAGGTTCTGCCATCGCATAAGCCACCTCCCCAATCTATAAAACAGGGAGGAAACTGGACTACATCTGTGTTTCCCAAACTGGCATCATGGAGATCTTTGTTTTGCAAAGACATATTTACATGTTCAGGAAATCCTGGGTTTAAACCACATGACAGAATTATTTTCAATCCAGAAAATCTCAGAGCATTTAATGCTCTAATGAGTACAGTGACTCTCCCAGGGGTTGTAAAGCATATCAGCATTTCCAGACATGTTTGGCCAAGGAACCCTTTCTGAGAAGTTCCTAATGGCATCTCCTGGAACAAGATTCTTCAAAGCATGGGAAATACCTGATTAGATTTAGAAGATCCTTTCTGGCTTCCACATTCTAAGATTCTAAATAAGACCTAAGTATTTGCTTCCAGATCTAAACTCTCCGGGGTGTTGACACTAACATCTGAAAACAGATAACCATGAAAACTCCCCTCTCCCAACACCTGGGAGAGGGATTAAGTTTGTTCTTTTTTTAAAAGAACCTTGCCAGAGTGACAAAGCCCAAATGGAAGATGCAAAGTCTCTCTGGAAAGACAGGATCTAGGTAGAGTGCAAGGGCCATGAATACAGGGCAGGGCAAAAGTAGGTTTACAGTTGTGAGTACACAAAATAGTTTATTCTTACATTATCATGTTATTTTCCATACGAACAACTGTCAACCTACCTTTTCCTCACCCCATGGGTTCCATTTATCTCAAAAGAGACGTACCACATGCGCTTCCCTACCTGGGCGATAGGCCTGCTGCTGCTCCATTTCCAGTGGTCTCCTCTCATAGCCTGACTCATTCTCTTGTTTGATGACCTGGGTCTCATAGAATTGGTTCTGCCTGGTAATATTGTCCATGACATCTAAACAAAAACACAGCCAGTTAGAGGTGTTCTTCTTGGGCTAGAGGTGGCTTTTTTTTCATCTTCACCCGAGGACATTCTTCCATTTTTTGTTCAGATAGAGTGGGGAGGGAGAGAGAGAGAGAAACATCGACATGCAAGGGACACATTGAGAGGCTGCCACCCGCACGACCCAACCAGGGCCGGAGACAACTGCAACCAAGGTACATGACCTTAGCGGGAACCGAACCCGGGTCTCTCTGGACCGCAGGACGATGCTCTTACCGCTGAGCCAAACTGGCCAGGGCTAGAGGTGGCTTTTTTATGCTACCATGGGGACAGTCAGTCTGCCAGAGGCTAAAAGGTGCGACACCTTCAGAGGGAAACCTCTGGGCAATCAGCAGCACCAGTTGCCTGAGGACATGCCCTCTTGCCCCACAAAAGGTTGAACATCAATCTGTGACTGGGTTCTACAGCATCCAATATACAAAACCAACTGAACCAGAACTGCCCTGGTTGAAGCAAGGAGACAGGAGGATCAGAGAAGGGGCCCAACTTGACCTCATCCTCTAAGACCCCACTCCAGGGTGGGCGGCAACTCGAAAGACACACGGGACTCTGTGGAGCAGTTAAAAAACCACCAGCCAGCTGTTCTCTGATAAGGTTTAGTGCTTAGGGAGCTAGACTGTTTAGAGCACAAACCAGGCCTCTGCCCAGCCCAATTCATTATTCCCATCTGCATAGTCAACTCTCTTAAAGACTGTCTTCCACCCTGCCAATGGCTGCAAAGATAAGGGTTAACCATCTCAGCTGAAGGGGAAATGGGGAGAAAGGAAAGGAATTGTTAAGAAACAGAAATCTGCCCTGGCCGGTTTGGCTCAGTGGTTAGAGCGTCGGCCTGCTGTCCAGAGAGGCCCAGGTTTGGTTCCCGCTAAGGGCATGTATCTCGGTGTAATTTGTCCCCGGCCCCGATTGGTGTGGTGTGGGTGGCAATCAGTTCGTGTCTCTCTCACATCGATGTTTCTCTCTCTTCCTCCCGCTCTATCTGAAGATAAATGCAAAAATGTCCTCGGGTGAGGATTAAAAAAAAAAGAAAAGAAACAGGAATCACAATGGCCTTCAGACTCATTAGAGAGAAGTCTTGAAATGTTTGGAGTTAGGTGGAAAGGGTTTTGGGAAGGTGTCTTGTGGGTCCAGGAGAAGCTTAGCTGAAGGGTGGTAAGAATAACAATATTAACTATTCATGGAGAGCATACTACACACCAGATCCTGGGATATAGCTGAGAATAAACTTGCTCCACTGAAGCCTTCAATTTAGAGATAGACCCACATTGACCATAGTTACAAAAAACAAATTATGTCTGTGTTAAAGGTTACAAAGAAGTACCAGGAGCGAAGACGGGGACCCAGATAAGTAAAGAGAAGTGATGAGGATGGAGAAAACACTCCTGGGGTTGGGATAATGCTCAGAGGTGAGACTAAAACCCAAGTACCAAACCTGAAATTCCCTCAAGAAGAATTTTGCAGCCAAACCCAGAAAGAAGTTTGGAAACCTAGGATGAGCAGCAAGCAGGTCTCCACCCCAGGGGCAAGCTTGGCTAGGTGCCCCCAGGGCTCTATAAGTGACTGTACCAGGACCGGTGAGGCAGAACCACAAGGAAGGAGAGACTATAACATTTGCTAACTGACTGGATCCTTTCTCAGAGGATAAATACATCTGGGCACAAACCAGGTGCAGCCCAAAGAGAGGAAAGTCACAGATCACATGGTTTGCAATAGGTCTGTTTACTAGAGCTGAAGGAAGGGTTGAAGAGGAGCATGAAGTGGGCTCAAAGGATTTTGTTGTAGGGGTTAAGGGAGAGAAAAGAAAAGTATATCTCCTTAACTGGAACACAGGGTGCCCTTTCAAATCATTGTTTCTCCCAGACTCCAAGCACAGTGCTCTTCCCAAAAAGCCTCATGTCTCTCTTCCAGCGACTCTCTCCTAGGCCCACAGAGGTAGCCTTGCCCAGAGCTATGATTCTGGGGTCCTTCTCCACTCTCTAAAACATCCACCTCCCAACAATAGGCAGGCCCAGTGCTAAGCTCCTTAGACATGTGATCTCATTCGTAACTATCAAGGGGGGGAATTATTATTATCCCTACCTTACACACAAGGAAACCAGGGTTCCCAGAGGTCAAGTAATGTTTGCCCAAGTCATGGAGCCATATTTGAAACAAAGTCTCTCTGAGTCTACTCCTGTGCCCTGAAGCACCTAACTCACTTTCCTGAGACACCTCTGGCGCAGGGCCTTCTTCCTAGGCATTCCTGTCAGGGGGTCTCCAGCCCTAGACCTGCTTGCTGGGCCACCCACTCTTCCTTCCTTCACAGATTTCTTCAATGGAAAGTATTCTTCCCAGCATCTGGGTCCTGGACAATTGCTAGGCCACCTTCCCCCCAAAATCTACACTCAATTTGCCCCTCCCCAGGGGATCCCAACACTCATGAACAAGTATGTAATACTAACCCCAAATCTTGTCTCTGCCCTGACCTCCTTGTTCTCATTCCCTTAGCCCCAAGGCCCAGTATGCCCTCTTTTCAGAGAAATACCAAAACCCTGGATGCCAGAGTTCTTTCTACTTTCTCCTTAACCTCTCTGACCCCCATTCCCCAGTCCTGCTAGAAAGCTACCCTTTTCTAACTCCAAATTTGCTCCTTCTCACCCCAAGGTCTCTTCAATCACAGATCTACCCCATCCTCTCATTCCCAGTCATACCTTCTGATGCAGAGGTTCCCTGAAACCTCTCTAGCCACCCCCCCAATCCCTAGGCACACAAAAAACTGCCTTGGGGACCAAGGAGACCTCGGTAACGCTCAGCCCTAGAAACACCCCTCCCTTTTCTTTCTCCTTTCACATTGTACACACACTCCCCTCCCCCATATTTGCTAGACCAGCTACACATTCCTGTGCTGGACACGAGGACCCTGTCCCCCAGACACCCCAACGACTTCAAACTCCAACTTGTTATCTGCCTCCCCCCACCTAACCATTTCCCACACTGTTAATCCAAGATCGTTCAGCAGTAGCCACCGAGTTATCTATCTTCAGGGCCTTGCCAGCTCTAGACCTCTGGGTCCCTTGTCCAGTGAAGCATTCTTCCCACCCTTGCCAGCTTCCCAGCGGCAGGGATCCCAATGCCTTCCCTAGAAGTCAACCAGAAGGTCCCCAGATTTCCCAGCACCAAGTGCCCCTGCCTCAAGGTTAGCCTTCAGCCCTGGATCTGAGTCCCCCAGGCCATCCTTAGACTGATGTGGGTCCCCCATAGTCCAGTCGCATGGTGGTCTCCCACATCCCCTAAATGCTCACCAGCTAAATACCAGAGCACCCAGTCCGTCAGATCCTCCCCGGCCAGACGCCACCACCTCCATCTCACCAATCCGATATCCCGGTAGGAAAACAGACTTCCCGTTACCCCATGCAGCAGCAAACTCCAGGATCCTCCATTCTCAAAACACTCCCAGCCCTGGACACCTGATCATCCCTACCCCGGCCCTGAACACACGGCTCCCACGTCCAACCCACAAGCTGGGACAGCACAGCCCCGAAGCCCACCCGGCTCCCACGCCCTAGGTTCACTGTTTCCAAGACCCTCCTCGGTCCCCAAGAGAAAACCTCTTGTTCTTCCGACTCTTTTCGGCTCCTGAAACCACCGCTTCCGGTCTCCGAGCTCTAGGCTCCAGAATCCTCTACACCCGCCCCCACCCCCGGATTTTCCTCATCTCCCAAACTGAGAGCCCCCACTCCCAGTATCCCCCCTGCACCGAATGCCAGGATCCACCCTCCGATCGTCCCGAAGGCCTTGTCCCCAGATCCTTTTCAGCGGCGAGTGGCGGGATCCCACAGGCGCCCCACAGCCCTTCCTCGGCCCGGACTCCGGGCTCCCCGACCCCCGCCCCGCGCACTCTCACAATGTCCGTCCGGCCCCGAGTAGCCGCCAGGCTCCGGGTGCGGCTGCAGCCCGGGCGGCGGTGGCTGCGAGGTCCCCTCCAGGTCGGAGCCCCCCTCGGTCTCGACCTCCTCGTTGTTGTGCCCGGGTAGCCCCGCTTCTTCGTCTGCCTCGAGCTCCCGCTCGTCTTCGGGCTCCTCGGCCTCCAGCGCCGCCTGCAGCCGCTCAGCAAGCTCGGCCTTCAGGCCGCGAGTGTCCAGGCCGCGGCGCTGCAGCTCCTCCCGAAGTTCGTTCACCTTCAGACGGCGCACATCCATGGCCCGGGCCCCCGGGGCGGCCCCCGAGCCCGGCCCGGCCTCCCAGGGCTCTGTCCCCCTTAAACCTTTACTGTCAGGAGGCGAGGGGGAAAGGGGGGGGGCCCACTCCAATGGCGGCGGCCCACTCCAATGGCGGCGGCAACTCAAAATGGCCGCCGCCACCTCCCCCTCCTCCGTGTTTCCTTGCTGTGCAACACGTGTGCCAATTGGCCACCGCGTGGGGTAAACGGGCGCGGGCCCGAGAATCAGCCAATCAGAGAGTGGCTTTCAAAACACCGTCCATGCAAGAGCGCAGGAGCTGCCGGGGAGGAAGCGTTGGCCTACGTCGATTCAGCGGCCCCACCGGAGGGCGGGAAAAGACAGGAGGCGGAGCGCGCGGTGATTGAGTAGCGACCGTGCGCTCACTCCCGTAGGATCAAATGAGGAAAAGGGAGTAAGGATTTGGGCCAATCAACGATGAGATCTCAGAATGAGCGCGCCCCCTGGCCTTTCCTGCGCAGCTCCTTTATCAAACTAGTGTCTCTGTAACGCGTATCCTGACTGGTCTAGATCTCCCGCCCCTAGAGGAGCCCAGCGGGTAAATCCACTAGAACCAATGAAAGGGAGGGTCAATAGACACCCCCTTCTTTCACTATTGCCTTTAAGAAACCCGAAAGCGATGAATTCACGAGGGACCGCCCCTTGCCGTTAGGGCGGTTTCAAAACAAGCTGTCCACCAATCGCGATTATTATCTTATCTCACTAAATAAAGCTCGTATTGTTGTTGTTGGTTAGGAAAAGCGAACCAGGTTGGCCATTCTTCAGCGGACGCCCTCCCAAATTTCACGGGAGGGAGGTATATGAAATAGTGATTAAGTAGATAAATTATTGTTGTTGTTTTGGTTTGTTTTTTGTTTTCTTACCATCATGGAGTTTCATTCATTCTAGCAGGGGGAAGAGAATCAAAGCAGTATATAAGTAACAAATGTAACATGTCAGATGCAAAGGATTACTGTGGAGAATAAGCAGAGAAAGGCAAAAGCGAGGTAGGAGAGGTTGCACTTTAAAATAGAATAATGAAGAGGTGACCTTTGAGCCCCTTGTGAGGGTAGAGGGTTCAGACAGAGGAGCAGCAAATGCAAAGGCCATCAGGAAAGGCTAGAAAGGCAGGAGAAGAGTGGAGAGAAGTCGATGAATTATTCTCAATCCGGAAGATATCCGTTGCCTTTATGCACAGAGCAACCCTTTGACGTCAGCGAGTCCCGAAGTTTTGAAAACAGAGGCTAGACTAACAACGGGAGGAAAGTTGTAAAGGAAATCGCACCACCTCCCCTTGAGAGTACATGTCACTGGGCGCCTCTTTCCACGATCCTAGCTTCGCTGCCGCCTTCCTCTATGGTTGGTACCTTATGTGGAATGGACGCTCTGCCTGCGACCATAGAGCCTTCCCCTGGAGAAGGCCTCCAGAAGTTTGTGGGTCTCTACCCCACATCCTTTAACTTGCTGTTCAGTGTATCTGGCTGTTTGACGTCCGGACTGACCAACTCACACACGCAGGTCGGTAGCTAAGCTTCACGCTACTAAATATAAACGCCACAGCTTCGCAATGTCTACCCCTGCACCACCTGTCGCCTCGAACGGAAAAGACACACAACTTCTGTAAGACGCACACTCGAGATACACATGCAAACGCCAGCTGCTCACTGAGCCTTCCTTTAAACCCACAAAAGCCACACACAGCCCCTACGTAGACACAGGCACACACAACACGGATAAACCAATGACGGTGAGATCAGATCACATTCAGGGGACAATACACCAAACTGCAGTGTAGACAAGCCCACTAAGGTCCTCACCGGCAGGCGGCATGATAAAGACACACAGGGCAGTTACATTACGAGCTTCCACTAGGGCAACCTAGACATACAGCACCCACTCAGAAGCGGGACAGACACTCACGTGGGCCCGGAGGTTCCAGTCCAGACACCCCGCCCCTCGCCCACGTCCAACTTCCTCTCTCCTCCCAGCTTCCCACAGATTTATCCTAAAAAAGTTTGTGGCCCGGATTGAACTGTTCTCGGTGTTCAGGAGCCACCGCCGGGGGGCGTCCGGGCGCTGCCAAGGGCTCCTCCATCTGCTGCGGGACACACCCAGGAACTTGTGTGTGCCTTGCGTGCAAAACACAGTGTGGGCTTGTCTTGGCAGGAGTTCCTTTGTGGGCCGGTGACTATGGGCGGTGTTCTGTGCCTGTGTTTCTAAGTGAAGCTGAATATTTGGGTCTGTGAGTACCTGTTTGTACTCTGTATGTCTCTGAGTATCTGTGTCATTTTACTCTTTGTCTGTGTTTCTCTAGTTTATTCCTGTTCTTGGTGAGTATCTATCTGCCTGTGCATCATATGTTTGTAACTATAGTTTTGTGTGTCTCTGTTATACTATGTGTCTGAATTTCAGTGTCTCTGTATTTGTAACCAGGTGTGCTTGAGTATGCCCATGAATTCAATGTATCTATTACTTGAGGAGATGGCTGTCTCTGTGGGACCCTGTATATATGTGCCTGTTCCTCAGGAGGGGTTTTGGAGAGTCTGCTTTTCTTTGCTTGCGTGACTTTTGGTCTATGTGTATATTCATCTCTACCTTCTTTAGAGAGAGGAGAACTCCTAGACCCCATCAAACCCTTCTTTTTACTGATGGGGAAACTGAGTTGCCAGGGAGACCACATAACTGCTGAGAGAGACAAGAAGAGACAGAAGTGTGGTTACAAAATTTTATGTGATCTAAGCCCCTCTGGAGGTGCCAGAGTCCACACTCTGTAAATGGGGTATGAGGGACTGGCTCAGGGGGGCAGCATGGCCCAAAAGAAGAAAGATTGTCCCCTGGGAAAAGGAGGCATCCCTAATGCATTGCACAGGCTTGAGGGGGGAAAACCCCGACACGAGGGGAGGAAGAAGCAGAGGTGACTCAGGGAGGGTCACACAGAAGAATACTATAAAGTTAGAACATTGGAACCTTGGTGTTTGAGACCTATAGACCTTTAAAAGCTTACAACATTTGAATCTTAGAACTATAATGTCTAGAATCTTAAGGTTTAGAACTGTGGATTCAAGGACCTTTAACTAAAATCCTAGAAAGGTAGAATGCAGCATAGAATCTAAAGGTGTCCAACATTAGAAATGATTAGAACTTTGGTATCTAGTTAGTCACAACTAACTGTAGAGTCTTATCCCTTAGATGGTGAGGATCCAGAATCTTGGACCAGTAGCATCTAGAATGCCTTGGAGCATGGAACTGAACAACAGTAGAATCTTAGAACTGAATAATCTAGAACCTTGAAGCATAAGATCTTGAATCTTAGACACAGAGAATATACATTCTTAGACTGCCTTAGAACATCACATCTTAGAACACTAGACCTTAGAACCTCCACCTGTAGATTCTTAGAACTTTTGAAATGCAGATTCTAGAATCTTAGACCTTTAGGATTCAGAACCTCATATAATTTCTCTCTCTTAGAAACTCTAATGGACCATCATTAGAATCTTAGCATTTGAAAAAATAAAATCTTGAAGCCTTATGCTCTAGAGTCGGGTCAGCCAGAGGATTTATACTATAGGAGGCTTAGAATATAAAATTTTAGAACATTAGATCTTAAAACCTCCATATCTAGAATTGTTGAATTTTAGAATCTAGAATCTTACACCCTAAGGAAAATAAAATCTAGCATTATAGAGTCTTAGTTCCTAGGCCTAGAATCTTAGAACTTCAGAACCCCAAAATTGATGGGTTTTATCAAGAATCTTAGAAGCAGAAAAATCTAGTGCCATAGAATCTCAGAACTTTAGAATATAGGCCTTAGAACATCCATGTCTAGAACCTTAGCACTTTAGAATTAGAGACTTTGGAATTTCAGATCCCTCGAAACAAAGATTCATGGAGTCTTTGAAACCTAGAACCTAGATTCTTTAAACCTTAGAATCCAGAATCGTGCAATGTTAGACCTAGGAGGACCCTTAGGGATTGCAATCCAACCCCTTCCTTTTACAAATGGGGACACTAAGGTGTGGAAAGGAAGAGGATCTGTGTGGGATGGAAGTAGAACAGGTAGAAAGACAGGTCTGGAAGGGGAACATAGGTGAGGTCCCCCAGTGGCAGTGCCTAGCTTGGGTCCTGAGAGGAAGTCCCAGGTGGAGGGTTGTCTCAGGCTCCATCCTCCTGCCCTGGGGGTGCTGGGGAGCCCCTGTCAGCAGGCAGGTTGGGGCCGGGGGCTGTAGAAGGGCAGAGGACATAGCGTCCAGCAGGATGGACCTCAGCCGAAGTGAGGCAGCTGCAAGAATCCTTAGGATCCGGCTGAGTTGGGGGATCAGCTCCTCCGGCAGCTCCAAGTGGTTCAGCATGACTCCCACCCTCATCCATGTTGACATACAGGATTTCATCAGGCTCCTGGGCAGGGGGCAGGGCCTTCAGCGTGTTCTCCAGATCTTCTCGCAGCTCTGAAAAACTCGGCCGGTCCTGGGGGTTTAGCTCCCAGCACTGGGACATCAGGGCATACCTAGGACAGCAAAGTGAAGGGTGGGAGACTGAGCCTGGGCTTAGAAGGGAGACATTCTGGGAGTTTGGGGGAAATTAAGGACACTCAGGGGACCAGGGACATTTCATGGGACTGGAGGGAACCATCGCAGTTGGGGAGCTTCTATGGGGACTAAGGAATTCTCAAGAGTTTCTGAAAGGTTTCTGGGATGCTAGGGAGCTGGAAAGGGTCTTGGGAAACCTCTCTGGGTATGGGGTGGTGTTTAGTGATAGTTTGCAGGAGCAGAGCTTTTCAGTGTGGCTCTCCAGAACAGACTGGCACCAAAGACTTGCAAGCTGTGTAGGTTTAAAATATGTGCTCAAATTCTGACATTCCTCCCGTCAAAAGATGCAGTCTTGCCCTGGCCTGTTTGGCTCAGCAGTTAGAGCATCAGCTTGACCTATTCCTGGTCAAGGGCACCTACCTGGCTGGGTTGCAGGTTCAATCTCTGGCCCCGGTGGGGGTCATGCGGTGGGAGTCATGTGGGAGGCAACCAATCAATGTGTCTCTTTCATATCCATGTTTCTCTCTCTCCCTCCCTCCCTTCCACTCTCTCTAAAAATATCCTCAGGTAAGGGCTAACAAAAACAACTAAAAGATGGAGCCTAATCTCCCTCCCCTTGAGTGTGGGCTAGACTTCTTGACTTGATTCTGACTTAGTAGCTGTGATGACGTGTGTGACTTCTGAGACTATCCTGTAAAAGGCATTGTGGTTTCCCGCTCACTCTTTCTCTTAGAATGCTTATCTGGGCGAGGTCAGCCACCATCGTGTGAGGAAGCTCAAGCTGCCTAGCAAGGAACTGAGGCCTCTGCCACAGCCACGCAAGTGAACTACCTTGAACACAGTCTTCTAGTCCCAATCTTCAGATGGCTGCAGCCCCATCTTCACTGTCACCTCATTAGAAACCCTAGTTCAGAATCACCTACCAAGCTGTTCCCTCATTCGGACCTTCGGAAACTGTGAGGTTATAAATGTTTGCTGTTGTAAGCCACTGGATTTGGGGATATAGATAACTGATGCACCAGCTACGCAGCCTTTGGCAAGTGATTTACCATCTGTGGGCCTCAGTTTCTTCACCTGCAAATGGGAATAATGGTACCAACCTACCTCATATGGCCATTTTAAGGACCCAATTAGTTAACATACACAAAGTACCTAAAACAGCGCCTTCTAGTAAGCTCTTATTAATAGAAACATTAGCTATTATTCTTACTTCTCTCAGCTCTTGGACACTCAAGGAGGACCTGGGCAGTTTGCAGCCCCAGGCTGTCCCCTTCTGGCCCAGCAACATCATGCTGGATAAATGTTCTGCTCTTCTGGGTGTCAACAGGCGACAAAGTTTGATAAGCACTGTCCTAAAGGAGCCTGAGAACGTCTCAGAGGAGACTTGAGAGTTGGGAGAAGCTCAATATAACCTGAAGGGTTTGCAGAGGGCCCTGGACGTTGAAGAGCATCTGGGGAACGCGTGGGTGCTCAGGAGTCTGGGATGAATTAGAATTCTCTGAGAATGGGGGGCCTCCGAGGCAGGGGCCCCAGGTAAGGCTGTGTAGTTATTCACTGCTCATGGATAACTGGCTGAGGGGACTGATCCAGCCGCAGTCCGTGCACAGAGCAAAGGAAGAGAGGGTGCCTTTTGCTAATTCACACCCTGTTACACGGTTTGTTCATTCACACTCCTGCGGAGCAGTGGTGAGGGGGCAGGCGGCCTCCTCAGCAGTCGGAGGGATTCTGCACAGGTTTCAGAGGGTCCTGGATATGTCTGGACCATGTGGAGTGCTCAAGGTTTGTAGTGAAATCTGGGATTGGGGGGGATGGGGGTCCTCAGGGTCCTCACAGTCCATCCAGACAGTCCACCGGCTGCTTCAGGCGGTTTCCCTGGCGCAGGTAGTCGTAAATCTCACTGTTCTCCACTCCCGGATAGGGGGTTTGGCCCCGGGTGGCAATTTCCCACATTGTCACCCCAAAGGACCACTGTGGAGGGAGAGGAGAGAGAATTAGACAATAAGAACTAGGTGTCTCCTGCACGAAGACACCCCCAGCACACATTTATGTACACATGTGCACACAGCTGTCTTTGTGGGTACATCACAGCTATTCAGAGAATCACTTTGGCACAAGTACATCCTCATCGAGGTCACTTTTGTGCACATACAGACATGCTCACCCATGCACACATTTACACACATAATGGACACACAGTCTCATGTGTCACTCTCCACACCCTGGCTATATACACACGTATGCATACTTGCCACTGCCTCTCCTAACCTAAACTGTCTACACGTCCCATGTAGAACCTGCCACCGTTCACACATGGGCCTGTACATATCCCCCGCATGTTCATGCCACTGTTCACAGTCCCCCACCGTCTCCCAGACATGGGTAGCTCGCGTGGACAGGGCCCCGGGAGCCCAGGTGCAGTGTAAGATGATCGGGCCACGCCCTCCTGTTGTTCCCCATTCCTGTCAGAGGCACACGTACCACGTCGCTCTTGCTGGTGTAGACGCGGTCCGCCAGGCTCTCGATGGCAATCCACTTGACTGGCATCTTGGCAATGCGGCCCTGGCGGTAGTAGTCCCCATTGTAGATCTTCTTGGAGAGCCCAAAGTCCGCCACGCACACGGACATGTTCTCATTCAGCCTGCCGGGGTGGGGGGGAGGAACAGGGTCATGCTGTCAGCTCCCCACCAGGAAGCCTACCGTTGCTCTCAGACACATGCCCGTCTCCCACCCTGGCTGTCCCACTAAGCGGGGGGGTCTGTCTCCCCTCCTTGCCCCTGATACATAGGGAACTTTGTTATCCCTTGTTTCCTCCATAAAATGAAGGCAGGACAAAAAAGCTACTGAGGGCTTCCCCAACTCTGGCTTTTTGCCAGACTCTGAAGTCCCTCCTAAACCCCTTGGGTTTGAGTCTGATTTGAAAACAAAACAAAACTGTGTTCTTGATGTATACAGAAACATGCACAAATCTGAACATGCACGCACACCCATGGAACCAGCACCCAGATTAAGAAACAAATTGTGGGACATCCGTACAAGGATTATTGCACAGCAAAGAAAAAGAACAAACTACTGACACACACACACACACACGACATGGATTAATCTCAAAAACACCATGCCGAGCGAAAGGAGCCGGGCACAAAGGAGTACGAACTGCACGATCCCATTTGTTTGCTATTTAAGAACAAGGGACAGAAGTTGATGTGACAGAAATCCAGAAGAGTGGTTATTCCTTGTATCCCTTAGGGACAGCTATTGGGAAGGGCGTTAGGGAGCCTGCTGGGGCCCAGAAAGATTCTTTACATTGATTCATTGGTGGTTGTTTACATGAGTCTGTAGACATGTAAACAGTCATTGAGCTGTACTCACAAGATGTGCATATTTTAGTGTATGTAAAAGATACGTCTTTTTTTTTTTTAAGAAGTAAACTTTACTTAGTGCAAACAGCTCCATTGCATACATTGATTTTTTTTTTTTTCATCCTCACTTGAGGATATTTTTCTATTTATCTTCAGATAGAGTGAGAGAGAGAGAGAGAGAAACATCAACGTGAGAGAGACACATTGACTGGTTGCCTCCCGCATGACCTCGACCAGGGAAGGGGATAAACCGCAACCGAGGTACGTGCCCTTGACCGGAATCAAACCCGAGATTCATTGGTCCTCGGGCTGACGCTCTAATCACTGAGCCAAACCAGCCAGGGCAATTTTAAGTATGGAAAAAAAGGGAAACACATTACCAGTCCTCCCTTCCTGTAACCAGCCCTCCAAGGGTAACCACAACCTTCACTTCTAACAGATGGATTACTTTTTCTTGTTTTTGTGGTTTACATAAATAGAAGATTCCCTGATTCTTACATCTGAGTTTCTGAGATTCTGTTTTTTTAAAAAGAATTGGTGGTTTCTAGCCAGGGAGATGGACTTTGGGCAATGACCAATGAGAAGAGACCCTGGAGGCCCCTGATATGCCAGAAATTAACCTTCAAGTGTTGGGTCCGGGGGAGGTCACAGGATCATGGCAGGGAGGTGGAGAGGGGGTGGTGGTCAGGCATCTATACTGGTGACTGGAGCACGGGGGAGGCTTGGGTGTCGTGGCCAACTGTCAATTTGATAAGGAAGTAGTTCAATATTTTAACCTAAAAGTGACAGGTGCATCCCAGTTCATTTCCACTCTGACTTCAGTGTCATTGTTACATTGAAGGCTTGACTAGGATCAGACCAAGTTACAGAAATAAAGGAATTTCCATTTGGATTGAGTCTACTCAAGCTTTTAGATCTACTTTCCAGTTACCAGGAAATACAGGGAACAGAGGAACAAGGCAACCAGACACATCTTATATAAAGGACATCCTACAAGACAACTGGCCTGGCCTCTTCCGAAGGAATATGCCATAAAAATATAAAAAGGTGGTGGTGGGGAGACTCTTCTAGATTAAAAGAAACCAAAGGGGCATAACAACCAAATGCATTGTTTGGAACCTTGAATAGGTCCTGGTTCAAGGGGAAAAAATAGCCCTAAAGACATTTCAGAAAACAATGGGAAGAATTTGAATATGGATTGGATGTTAGGTTATGTTATGAAGTTATTTATAATCTTCTTAGATGTGATAACAGAATCGTGATTATTTGGGCATAATTCCTTATTCTTAGGAGATACCTACCGAAGATTTGGGTTGGAGGATCACCATCTTGGCACCTTACTTTCAAACAGTTGAGGGGAGAGAGAGGAAGACAGAAGAGAGGAGAAGAGCCAAAATCTCAACAAGGAGGGTACATGGGTATTCGCTTTACAATTCTTTAAATTTTTCTATAGGACTAGAATTTTTCAAAATAAAAAGTGTGTGTGTGTGTCGGGGGTACAGAATTTACGATGTTTCTGAGAGTTGTAAACATTTACACCTTTTATAGAAGATTTTCTGATTCTCCAGCTCCAATTTCTGCGTCCAACATTGTAATGAGACTAATATTCTAAGCCTGTGTTTACACACACACACACACACACACACACACACACACACGGGCAACCCCAGACAAGACACTCAGCATGGAGAGGGACAGAGATGAGGCTTAAATGTCACCACCCTCGTCGGCCACCTCTGCCCCTTGCTCCCCTCATGCTGCCCACTGAGCCCACCCTCTTGCCTCCTCTCTCTACACTCAAATACTCCTTTAAGATCTCAGTTCACGGCTGGTCTTCTCCAGGAAGCTTTCCCCACCCCCCTTGCTGACTTCTCTATCCCAGTCCTGAGTTCTGACCTGCACAAGGGCTGTGTGTGTGTCTAGCTCCCTCTTCCATCCTGGGAAGGAGGGGAGGAGCTCCCTGAAGGGTTTGGAGTGTCCCTGGAAGGCTCAGCACTCACATGCAGTTCCTGGCGGCCAGGTCCCGATGTATGAATCTCTTGGTGCTCAGGTACTCCATGCCACTGGCAATGTCTGCCATGAACTTCACCAGCATCTGAGTGGGCAGGAACTGGGTAGCCAGGACAGGAGGGGGTGGAGCAGAGGTCAGCCCAGTCCCCGAGGTCCATCCCTCTTCCCTTTCTGTGTGTGCCTAGCTCTGCCCTGCAATGGTTTCCCATGGCTCCCAGAATTAAATCCAACCCTTTCCAACAAGGTCCTTATAATCCTGTTCTGCCTTCCTCTGTGACTTGACATCCTACTGTTCTTGTCCTCGACATATGCTCCTTCCAGGGGTCTCCTTTCTGGTCTTCAAACAAGCGACGCTTGTTCCCACCTCTGAGCCTTTGCCCACGCTGTTCCCTCCAGGATTGCTTCCTCCCAGATCTCTCCACCTCCCACCACTTGGTTCCTCCTTCAAGATCACCTCCTTAGTGAGACCTCCTTGTCCATCCAAACTAATTGCCTGGCTTCCCCTCATTTATCTTTCTCTGTAATTCCTTCCTAGCACTCACGTTCTCTTGCCTAGTGATTTGTTAACTTGCTGACTGTTGCCCCTCACTGGCAGACAGCTCCCAGAGAGCCAGGTCCGGGTCACCATGGTCTTCCCAGTGTCTGAGTAGCGCCAGGTACCTGGTAGGTGCTCAATAAATACTTCTAGACCAGACAATTAAGTGCCCCTCACCACTGGCTGGTCCCCGAGGCGAGAGTAGAGAAGGAAGCTGTGTAGGTCTCCATGTTTCATGAAAGGTAAGATGACCACAGGTGCCGGGAAGCCTTCTAGTTCGGAACCCTGGAAACAGACGCCTGAACCCCCCAGGCAGCCCTGTCACTCCAGAAGGACAGAAAGGGAAGCCACCCCCTCTCCCAGCTCTGTCTGTCCCTCTCCCTCAAATCCAGACTCCAAAGGGTTGTGGGGGTGGCAAGGACCAAGCTTCAGAGAAGCCATTTCCAGCGCTGTTCCCAGGGATGTTTCCCCAGCCCTCCTGGGGACCTCAGCTATTTCTGGGAAAGGTCAGAGATCACATTCCAAGCTGAGGGAGAGAAGGAGGGGGAGCTTGCTGGTTCTGAGGGAGGGGGAAACAGAGAGCCTGGAGTTTTGATCTCCCCAGTGCCAGGGGGGCCTTCCTCTAGTGTTGCTTCCACAAGGCCCGAAGGCCCCCTAAATTGGCCGCCCCTCACCAATGAGCCTCATGACGTTTGGGTGGTCAAATTCCTTCATGCAGACAGCTTCACTCAGGAAATCCTCCAGCTCCGACCTTGTGCAGATGGCGACTTGGGGGAGAGAGAAGTGGGGGTGAGAAGGAGGGGATGGAAAGGGGCTTCCCCTTCCACCCTCTCCTCCGTCATCATCATCATCTCATCTTCTTCACCAAGCATGATTGCTAAGTGCCAGGTGCTCCACTCAGTGCTTTGCATATATTAACTCATTTAATCCTCTGAGGTGTTTCCATCATTTTCTCCATTTTAAAGATGGGAAAACCAAGACACAGATGGTTAAGGAACATGCCTGAGGGCATGCACAGCTTGCAAGTGGAACAGGCAAAATTCGAAGTCCGGCTCTGGGTCCCTGTGCACACACAGTAGGCTGTGTCCCAGCACATTTCCAGTGGCGGTGGGGGGTCCGTATGGTTTTTCCCGTTTCACCGCGCAGGACACTGGCTCACAGAGGCAGAGTTGCCCATGGGCACAGTGCTGGGATTGAATCCCAGGTCAAGAACAGAACCTGGTACACAGGAAGTGCTCAAAAATGAATGAGTGAGCCCTGGCCGGTTTGGCTCAGTGGTTAGAGCGTCGGCCTGCGGTCCAGAGAGACTCGGGTTCGGTTCCCACTAAGGGCATGTATCTTGGTTGCAGTTTGTCCCCGGCCCTGGTTGGGTTATGCGGGTGGCAGCCACTCGATGTGTCCCTTTCACGTCGATGTTTCTCTCTCTCTCTCTCTCTCTCTCCCTCCCACTCTATCTGAACAAAAAACGGAAAAATGTCCTCGAGTGAGGATTAAAAAAAAAAAAATGAATGAGCGAGTAAGTGATGACTTCATAACCCAAGATTTTAGCCCCTGTGATTCAGAATGAATGGTTCCTTCCTCACCACCAGCCCTGGCCTGACCTTCTATGCTTTTTCCCTGTATGGAAAGGATTTCCTGTGGTGTTCCTGTCCTGTGTGACCCTGGACTGGCTCCCACCTTCTTTGATGATGTAAATAATATAGTCACAGTCACATCAACTCCTCGTACTACGGAATTAAGTGCTTTGCCTCACAACATCCTGAGAGGTAGGGCCATTACGATCCTTTTTTCCACAAGAGGAAAGGGAGGTGCAGAGAGGGATAGTCACTTGCCTGAGATAACACAGCTGGTCAATGATGAAGCCAGGTGGACCTCATTTCAGACCTTTCCCCTCTGCTATGCATCACAAGGGACTGGCCCCTGAAAACTACATTACCCAGGCTCCCTTTCCCACTGGTTTTGTTGGACTTTGCCAATGGGAAGCACTAATGGGAGATTGGCAGGTGGGCAGGAGGCGGGGAGAAGCCAGGGTCTTTCACCCTGTTTCTGCTTCCAGTATTGCCTTGGTGGTGGCTGTGTCTCCTTTGTGTTTCAAGCTCCCATGAGGTTTCCCTAACTCTGTGATTCCCAAATCCTGCCAGGCGTCCCTGGCCACAGGCTCTGGTGACACCACGCCCTCCCTCTGCCCGTCAGGCCTAAAGGCGGAAGTGATGACCGATGCTGCTCATCTCCAGGTTGCCTCACTTCTCCCAGGTGTTCCTCCAGTCCTTCCTACACCTTTACAGCAATCTCCCCAAATTAAATTTCTTCGGTTGAAGTACCTAGCATGGACTCACTTCCTGCCCGGAAACACTGAGGTTCTGTGGCAGGGTGAATTTGCTATTAACTTTTCTGCTCTTCTGCCTCCTTAGCTTCATAGGGAAGAGGTCCTGGCCAGGGGCTGGGGGTCCCACATGTGTGCACACGCATGCACAGACTCACTCTTCATTGTCTTCACAGCCACCTTGAGGATGGAGTCATCCTGGTTGAGCTGGCCCTCCATCACAGCTCCAAACTCTCCTGTAGGGGAGAGAGGGAGACGCTGGCCTCAGGGGGACCCAGAGGGATGCACTTCTCGTAGTTGGGTGGATGTGGGGAAGGGAAGGACCCCGTGGTTCAGGGGGATGTGTATGTGTGCAGGGGGTGCTTACCTTCTCCCAGGGTCTTCCCCAGGGCCACCTTATGCCGGTCCACCATCACATCTCGCAGCTTCTCCTTCAGCTCTTCGCTGATCCCCAAGCTGTTCACTGCATGGGGAGTGAGGGCAGACAGAGCCACGGAGTGGGGCTGACATTCAGGCAACACTCACCGACAGGTACAGAGCCACTGTTAAAATACTGAAATACTTCTGCCTTCATTCAGAAATAGCTACTGCCTTGAGCAACCCCGACTCCCACCCTGGCTCCTCCTCTAGACCCCTGGAATCTTCCTCAAGGTGGGGCAGCCAAAGGGTTGGAGCCTGTCACACAATCTCACACCAGTGGGCACCCTGGTTGGTCAGTGTTCTGCCAGGCCAGTCGTCAAAAATATTGATTAATGTTTTAGTAAGGTATATAACCTGCACAAATCGTTAAGTGAGCAGCTCGATGAGTTTTCACCAACCAACACAGCCGTCTAACTAGCAGCCAGGTCAAGAACAGACCCTGACCTGCCCTGAGAGGGGTGGCCACTTTCCTGACCTCTTTTACCACAGAGCAGCCTTCCCTGTTTGGGGATATTATAAACATGGAATCACACACTGTGTTCTGTTTCGTGTCTGGCTTCTTTCACTCAACACGATGTCTGTGAGGTAGTTGTGTAGTTGTAATTGATTCACATTTTCACTGCTGTGTGAAAACAGTTCCCAAACTTACTGGCCTCCGGACCCCTTGACATTCCTAAAATCATGGAGAACAGCAAAGAGCTCTTGTTTGCGTGGGTTACATACATTGGTATGTACTGCATTAAAAGGAAGGCCAATCGATTTTTAAAACACAAAAATACGTAAGCACACATTCTCTCAACCAACAGAGTGATGACATCATCATGCATTAGGAAGCTTCCGGAAAACTCCATGGAAGCCCTGTGAGAGAGCGAGAGTGCAAAAGGGCCAAAAGCCTCTCGGTATTATTATGAAAATAGGTTTGACCTCCTGGACCCCCTGCAAAGATCTCGGGGACCCCTGGGGACGGGATCACACTTTGAGAATTGCCCCTGCATGGGATTCCATTATATCCGTGTGATCTGCTCGCTTCCTCTTCCTTCTCCTCTTAAATTAATGGCTTTCCCAGCCCCTTCAGAAATCTCCCTGGGGCCTGGCAGCCTTCTCCATGTGTGCTGGGAAGAGACCTAACTCTGTCACTTTTTTTTTTCCTTCTGGATTTAGGTTTCCCCCAATGGAAAGATGGAGAGATTTGACAGGGTGGCTTCTGAGATCCTCCTTAGCTGGAACCCTCCATATCTCTACAGTCCTCCAACCGAGAGCCTACAGGTTTAAGAGTCTATGATTGTCAAGATCCCAAGGGTCTATAGTTCTGAGCCTATCATTTTTAAGGCCAAGATCTATTCTACCTCTCTAACATTCTGTAATTCCAAGAGGCAGGGAAGAAGATGGACGTCAGAGCCAAACTGCCTGGGTTAGAATCCCAGCTCTCCAACTGACAAGCTGTGTGGCCTTTAGCAAGTGTCTTAACCACTCTGTGCTACCATTTCCTCATCTGTGAAGTGAAGGGGGAATAACATACCTACTTCACTGGGTTTCTCTGAGGATTAAATTAAGTGACATGTAGAGCACTTAGAACAGCGCCTGTCACATAGGAAGTACCAGGCTTGGTTGTCATTCTCAGCATCATAATCATATCATCATCATTATCATCACCATCATCACATTGTTCTGAGATCCTATGGCTCTGAGGTCTAATCTTCTAAGATTTATTGTGGCTAAGACTCTATTGTTCTAAGGTTCTGTGTGAATCCGCAATTCTGCTGTCCTTAGGGTCTGTGGTTCTAACATCCTAGTATTCCAAGGCCTTCGGAAACTTTTGGTTTATGCATCTACAGAAGCCTGAATCTCAACACTCATCCCCAAACCAGGGCAGTGGGGCATGGGGTTCACTTACAGGTGGCTTCAGTGGTCCGGCGACTGTAGGACTTGCGGACGCGGTACCTGACCACCAGCTCGCCCCTCTCCACTGTTGGTTCAAACACCTCTCTGGGGGGAATGTGGAGAAAGTGAGGACAGGGTAGGGCCATGTGAAGCCCTCCCCTTCCACCAGCACTGAGAGCGAGCACCATCCCAACCCAAGCCCTGCCTTCCTTCTCCTCCAGCGTTTGCTGAGCATGTCTTGGACTGCTGCCTTCTTCCTTCCATTATTCCCCAGACCCTTGCCCTCATTCCAATTCCCGGCAATCTCTCTTCCTGCACCAGCCTCTTCATGGTCTCCCTGCCTCCAGGGTCTCCATCCTAGTCCACATGATCCTCCCTACCCATGAAGTTCCAACTCACCCATAGCGGGTCTCCTTCTTCCGCCGGTGGACGAGGAACAGGGCCAAGATGAAGACACAGGCAGCGGCCACCACTGCTCCCAGCAGTACATACCACCAGGGCCATGAGAAGGAGGGGGCTGGAGGCTCACTCACTGTCAGGGGCACGGGGGACAGGTCATGGCTGAGGCCCTGTGTCCATCTCCCTGGGACCCAAGGGGGTGATGTTGGAGGGAGCAGATGTGGATATATTTGATGAGGCCTGTGATAGGTGCATTCGTGTATCTGGGGAGGCTGGGCTGGGCTGGGCATGCAATGAATGTAATCTTAGTGAGAGTTAAAGTAGGAGCGTGAAACTCGTAGGGCGGGTGCGGTGACTTAAGAGTGGGGTGGACAGTTGAGGCGTGAGCGATGAGTGTGGGATGCGAGTGGAAGGCTTGTGTGCAATGGGTTATAACAATGCAAGGAGAGCTGTGTGAGCATGGGATGGGTGTGAGTAAACCCAAGTAGCAAAGGAGTGTGTGATATGTGTGAGAATTATGCAAGGAGGGAGCACGCGGGTATGAAAAACAGGCGAGTAGGGGGAAGAATGTACGCAGCGTAGTGCGGGTGCATGGGGCATGTGCAATAAACGTGCAAGAACTGGGAGGCTCCTGGGATAAGTGACCAAGTATTTTTGAGGAGTCTGTGATGACTCTGGAAGGGTTTTCCCACAGCAAGGATGAGAGTGAAGTAAATGTGCAAAGGGATGTGGTGTGCAAAAGGGTGTGTACACTGTACAGAGTGTGGATGGGTGTGGAAGGAATTGGGGGTGAGTAAGGAGTATTCAAGGAGTTCTAGATACAAGGAGTGAGCAGTGGTTTGTAAGAATTGACTTTGGTGTGAGAAGAGTGTGCAATGAGCAAGTAAAAATGTGGGAAAGGCCCGGCCGGTGTGGCTCAGTGGTTGAGCATCGACCCGTGCACCAGGAGGTTGGTGATTCGATTCCCGGTCAGGACACAGGCCCAGATTGTGGGCCTGATCCCCCGTGGGGGGCATGCAGCAGGCGGCCAATCAATGTTCTCTCTCATTGATGTTTCTCTCTCTCTCTCCCTCTCACTCACTCTCTCTCTAAAATCAATAAAGGAAAAAAAAAATTTTTATTGTGGTCAGGGAAGAAGAGGAGCAGGGGTGGATGGAAAGGGTATGCACACAGGGTGGGCGTGGGTGTGTGAGAAATGGAGAATGGGTGTGCGCTAAGTATACCACGAGTTCGAGGTGGGTGTGTGCAGAGCGTAGGGTAGGATTCTGGGTTCAGATTGCCTGAGGGTGAGGGAGTAACACGTAAGGAGTATGGATGAGTGTGCAAGTAGAGCTGCAGAGCGTGAGAGGAGTGGACTGAAAGTTTTTCAGTGTTTGGCATGTGGGATGTATGGTGAGTGTATAAAATATGTGCAGGGTTTGTGAATGAGAAGTGTGGGCATGCACTGGGTTTGGGAGACATGTGAGGAATGAAGGACGATAAAGGGATTTACATAAAAAGAGGGTGGGTTCGTGTGGAAAAGGTATGCAAAGAAACGCAGGAAGGCAGGTGAGAAATAGTTAAGGACAGTGGGATGAATCATAAGAGGTGGAACGTAATGGTGCCAGGAGGGTACAATGTGTGTAGGAGGGATGTTTGAAAATTGTGGAGAAATATTTCAGAGGGATGAATGTGAAAGGGGTAACTCATCTGTTGGTCTGTCCATACATCCATCCTTCCACCCACCATTCACTGAGTACCTACAATATTCTGGGCCATTCCAGGCACCTCCAGCAGGGACCAACAAACCCAAGAAATAGAGGATGATGAGTTTGAGAAACATGAAAGGGATGTGCAAAGAGTATGTGTGTGGTGTTGGGGTCCTCCCTGGGCGCTGAGGGAAGGGAGGGAGGACAGGGGCTATGAAATCCCTTACCCAGCTGGTGCACTGGCTGTCTTTGCCCTGTGAGGAGAAAGGACAGAGGGAGGACACGCTCAGGGAGGGCAAGTCTGGTGTGACGCGGGTGAGGGTGTGAGGCTCAGTGAGATTCTGGGTAGGAACAGAGCCTAGATTAGGGTAACACTGGAAGTTGCAGAGAGCAAGTCAGGGACACCTGGGAGAGACAAGATCCTCATGGGTAGGTTGAAGGGGGCTGGCCTGGCTTTGGAGTTACCTGGGCGCCAAGGCTCCAGGGGTACGGGGATGCTCCAGGGTCCATCCCCAGAGGCGGTGTAGGCTGCCACGCACACCGTCAGGTTGGGCACAGTCCTGTCCTCCCGCAACTCCAGGGTCACTTCTTGCTTTAGTCCTATGTCCATTAGCACCTAGGACATCCAGACGTGGCATCAGGGTAGAGTCCCAGGTTCCTAACTCTTAAGCCTTCACCCTCAGCCTCAACTCCCCAGCCTTCTGGAAACCTTCCCCTCGTCTCCAGCACCTTCTCTGTGCCTTCTTCCTACCCTTCCATCCCTACTCCTTTAGTCTCCATTCCCCACCCCCAGGCTCGTTAAAATACCCTCTCCACCAGGGCAGGACTCTGTCCCCTTCACTGCCGTGTCCGCCAGTCCTATGACAGTGCATGGCACACGGTTCTTCCATTGGAGCACCGAATTCTCACCTTCCACCCTCATCTCTCCATCCCCTTCTAAGTCCCACCCTATGTCTCCAGCTCAGGGACGATGTTTGCACAGGTAATACCTTTGTGCGAATTAGAAAAGGCACCCCCTTCCTCAAGATGCTGTTCCACCATCTGCTGTGAAATCATCGTCGTAAAATAGTGTCTACTGAACCGCTATTTACAATGGTTCATAAAGAGGCTTCCCTCACCCTCCCTGGACCCCTCTACCTCCCGCAAGGCACTCCTAGGCACGGTGTCATCATGCGCTGCCCGACCTGCACCGCTGTCCACATCTGCCCTGTCATCTTCTCCTCCCCCCTTCCCTCCTCCCCGCTTCTCCATCCCACCCCAGCCAGCTGCACCCACCTCAGGGGTGTCCTGGCCTCGATAGGCCAGTCGATACCCTAACAGGGTGCCCTGCAGGGGTGCCATTGGCTCCTGCCAACGCACGATGGCTTGACTCCCATTCCGCATGGCACTAACGTTCTCAGGGGGGCCCAGGGGCACTGGAGGACAGGGAAGAGGGGAAGCTGGCACACCCCACCTCTTCCTGACCTCCCCGTCCCCAGGGAGTGGAGGCAGGGTGCAAAGGGCATGCGCGTGGGCAGTGCGTGCAGGCCTCCCAGGAGCGGAAGCCAGGGATGCGCCGGGAGCGGTGCCAGCGCAGTGCTGAGGAGTGGGGGCTGAACGGGAAGGAGCTGGAGGCCACGTGGGGTAAATGGGTGAGAGGAGATGCTGGGGTGGCGCCGATGCGAGCAAGGTCCAGCGGGCAGTGGGCACTGTCTCCCCCACCAGCCCCTTCTTACCTCCTTCCGGCGTCTCCAAGGGAAGCCAGTGGGTCCAGGGTGAGGGGCCCTGGCTACTGGCACATGCCACCCGGATGTGATAAGGGCTGTGAGGACGCAGGCTGCCCAGCCGTAGTTGATGAGGGGGAACGGATACTTGCAAGGTGAGGGGCTCCTCCGGGGGGTCTGGCTCTCCCAGCCTGATGCCCACCCCATCGTCTGACAGCACAGCCTGGGGGGGAGGACAAGGGCATGAGGACAGGAGGGCCATGCAACGCCACCAGCCGTCAGACAATGCTTGATGGTGGTGGTCCCAGTGATCACACAACTTTGCAAGGATGTGTGTGTGTGTGTGTGTGTGTGTGTGTCGTAGCTTCATTCCAGTGCTCCATGGGCACCTGTATTTGCAAAGTGAGGAGACCACCCAGCTGCACGATGTGGTTCTGTCATCACTTGCAAAAGCTACCTCTGGCAAGACAGTCCCTCTCTGAGCCTCAGTTTCCTCATCTGTAAAATGGGTATCACAATGGCTCCTTACTCCACAGGGTTGACTGAAATAATGCTCCTAGGCATTTAGAAGAGTGCCCGTATGTATCGAGTGTTTACCATGATTAATACTGTGTGTGTGTGTGTGAGGCTGCCTGGCAGCATGTCCAGTTCTGCATGCCCTGCACAGTGGTACAGCCTGGCACACCCACCTAGTCCCCAGGAAAGGCACGGTCAGGATGGCAGGGCCGCAGCTGGGAAGCACACCTGTGCAGTACGTAAACTGGTTGGCACACCACACCAACAGCTAACATTTCTTGAGTGTTAACTTTGTGCCAAGCGCTCTGTGAAGTGCGTGCTTGGGTGAACTCGGCCACTTCTTACCACCACCCTCTGGGATCAATTTTTCATTCCCATTTTACAGACGAGGAAACAGACGCCCAGAGAGGTTCAGCCACTTGCCCAAAGTCACACAGCTCCCACATGTGGAGACCATACTACCCTGAGGCCTGGGGAGGAGGTGGGCAGATGGTGGGGGGCAGGATGCAGGGAGGCTGTCCCCATGCCTGCTCTCTGACCCACAGTGACAGATGGGAAGAGGAACCTCTGCTGGGACAAAGGGGACAAGGATGCAGACAGTCAGCCTCCCTGTGCCCACTCCCACTTCTCTTTTCCCTGGGATGCCTGTGACCTTCCCATTCGAGCCCTTGAGCCCAGCCATGCACAGCAGGAAGTGAGACCTGCAGAGGGAAGAGGACATACTTCTGCTTTCCTGAGGACACTGGAGGGGTGTTGGGTGGGGGTACAGCTGATGCCTGACCTGGCATGTGAGGTCTCCCCAAATGGCCTGGCCTCTGGGGTTGAATCAGTCTCATCCTCTTTAGCCACCGGGGAGGACAGGTCACTTCCCTTCCCTGGGCCTCAGTTCCTTACCTTGAAAATGGGAAGATTAACAACTACTACTTTTTTTTTATCCTCACCCGAGGACACTTTTCCATGTTTTGTACAGATAGAGTGGGAGAGAGAGGAAGAGAGAGAGAGAGAGAGAGAAACATCGACGTGAAAGGGACACATCGAGTGGCTGCCACCCGCACGACCAACCAGGGCCGGGGACAAACTGCAACCGAGGTACGTGCCCTTAGCGGGAACCGAACCCAGGTCTCTCCGGACCGCAGGCCGACGCTCTAACCGCTGAGCCAAACCAGCCAGGGCGGCAACTACTACTTTTAAGGTTAAAACGACAAGTGAATGAGGTTGTGTCCAGGGCGCGCAACTGTAAGATAGCTGCTGTTTAATCAAGCACTGGCTCTAAAGGGTCTCTAAGGAGGTAAGGAGCATCATTTCGGTCTGGTGGGACAAGAGTTCGAATCCTAGCGCTGCCACTTCCTGGCGATGACCTTGGGCAAGTTGCTTAACTACTCAGAGCCTTAGTTTCTTCATCTGAAAAGTGGGTGTAAACATAGTCCATACTTCACAAACACCCAAGGGGGTGTGCGTAAAGCCGTAACGCAAGGCCCAACACAGAGTTGGCACTCAGTGAAAGCTGGCCATTATTAATTATTGTCGTCTCCCACCACGAGCACTGTCCCACCAGCTTCCAAATCACAGACAACTTCAGGCCAGAACTGGATCTTGTGTTCAGAGGTCTGTGTGTTTGTTTTTCTTACTCTAGAGGAGGAGCAACTTAAGAGCTGAAGGCTGGGGCTGGCCCATCTCAGCTGTCAGGTAGTCTTCTTCCAAGTGGCCCCGAGCCAGACAACAATGAGGACCTAGTGGTGGCTGAGGCAGCCTGCCCACGCCTTTCCAGAGCTCACCGTCCAGTGCGGAGACAGACTCACCCCCAGACAGTGACAACCCAGAGTGGTCGTACCTGAGGTGGGGGAAGCTGGGCTGGGGGTACCCAGTGGTGACAGAGATGGCTGTCTCAGGGTTCCCATTCTGACTAGAGTCAATGTCACTAATACTAAAAAACACCGAAGACAGCTAATAGTTGGATACACGTTTTCTATGTTCCAGAGACTGTTTTGTTATCTGCATTTACTCATTGAATTCTCACCATAAGTCTTTCAGGTAGGTACTCCCATTATGCCCATTTTATAGATGAGAGAACTGAGACCCAGAGAGGTTAAGTCACCTACCTGAGCTCACGCAGCCAGCAGCTGCTGGAGCCAGGATTTGATTCCAGGACATCTGGCTTAACCCGAGGCTCTACCGCCTCTCAACACACAAACAGCTGGGAAGGACTGGTTATCCAGGGGGCGGCTGAGGGCTGTGGGTGTGGATGAAAGGGGGGTTGAGACTGAGGCTGTGTCTCACCTGCAGGGTGCAGTGGGTGAGGGGGTAGATGCCACTCAGGCCTGGCGTCCACGCCACCTCCAGCTCTGAGGGCTGGCTGGAAACCAAGTGGAGGTCGTGGGGCCGCTGGGGGAGCACTGTGGAGACAAGAGGAAGGACTGACCTGGGGGCCTTTGCCCAAAGCTCCCCACCCGGCCTTCCACCCAGCCCTGACCTTTGGCCCCAGTCTCACACCATCTGACACCCAGCTCCCAGCTCCCTTTTCTGTTACCTGTGATGATGGCCGTGCGGGATGTGGTGACCCCCTTGGCATTATGGGCTTCACAGGAGAAAGAAGACGTCTTGTTCAGGCCTGGGGAGTCATATGAGAGGGGGGGGCCCAGTGTCAGAGAGGGGAAGAAGGGGTTTGAGGGCCATGCTGGGCCACCTCCTACCATGCCCCACCTGATAGAGTCAGCCCAGCCTGTAGGGGCACCTGCTTGGAGGGAGACTGTGGGAAGGGGAGGCAATGTGTTGGGAACACAGACTTCGATCCCAAACACAAGGACAGTCCTGGGGCCTCAGCCCTAACACCCCACCACATAGATACACACACACATGCAGACACACGGGCATACACACACACACACACACACACACACAGATAAAGACCCTCATATGTATACACATAGATACACACGCAGAAACACATACTCATATACACACACATAGACACATACACTCCTATACACATATTTATGCACAGATATACACATATGTTCTCATATATACACATAGACACACTTAGAAACACACTCACACAGCAAGACACACACAGATACACAGAATTATGCAAAGGCATACATATACTCAACTATACACAAGACACCTATACCAATACACACGATTATATCCATGGACGCACAAAGAATCACAATCATATACAGAAACACACATACTCATAGCTAGACACACAGACACACAGACACACTCACCTAGATGCCGAACCAGAAACGATCACACTGAGCCACACAGACACATGTAAAAGCATATACATCTATTAGGCACACACCTAAAATACAGGCTCTCGTGGGTGTGTGTAAATGTGTTGGGGTGGGGAACCTTTTTTCTGCCAAGGGCCATCTGGATATTTATAACATCATTTGCGGGCCATACAAAATTATCAACTTAAAAATTAGCCTGCTAGGGCCCAGCCAGTGTGGCTCAGTGGATTGAGCGTCGTACCATGGACTGAGAGGTCCTGGTTCGATTCCCGGTCAGGGCACATGCCCGGGTTGCAGGCTCAATCCCCAGTAGGGGGCGTGCAGGAGGCAGCCAATGGATGTTTCTCTCCCTTCCTCTCTCTCTGAAAAATCAATAAAAAAATATTTTTAAAAGACTAACCTGCTAGGCAGGATGGGAGCGGTGGGAGCGGGAAGGAGGGGGTCAATGGGGAAAATAGGAGGGAACATCTGTAATACTCTCAACAATATCAATAAAAACAATGAGCCTGCTATACTTGGTCAGGCTAATTTGGTGAGGTGTGTGATGTTAGCTGGTATTGACTTTGCGGACATTGCCCACCCCTGGAGCACACTCCTTCTCACTCACTCACTTGCACCCTCTCCTCAGCTCTGGCCACACAGCTCTGGTGTTTCTGGAAAGCACACAGCAAGCACGTTCCCACCTCGGAAACTTTGTTCCCTCTGTACTTCTGTTCCTTCTGCTGGGTGGCTGGGGTCTGAGACCGCCTGGCCAGCAGTAGGCGCTTGTCCGGTGAGGGAATGAATTTATGTGTGTACATTTGTGTCCTGAATGTTTCTGGGTGTGTGAGCAGAACCGTGAGCGTGTGTCGTTTTGTGGGTGTTAATGTATGTGTTATGAATAACTGTTTTTGAGTGTCTCAGGGTGGATCGCCTCCCCTCCCCAGTGTAGTGATGGTGGGGACACAGGCCGACACACACACCCCCCCCAACAGGCTGACACACACACACACACACACACCAACAGGCTGACACACACACTCTCACCCAACAGGCCGACACACACACACACACACAACAGGCCGACACACACACACACACACACACAACCCAACAGGCCGACACACACACACACCAACAGGCTCACACACACACACCCCAACAGGCTGACACACACACACACACACACAACCCAACAGGCCGACACACACACACACCAACACACACACAACCCAACAGGCCGACACACACACACACACATCAACAGGCTCACACACACACACCCCCCAACAGGCTGACACACACACACACCAACAGGCCGACACACACACACACACACACACACACCCCATCGGGGGACAGGCTGGAAGGAGGGCCGAGTCTTCAGTCTGCCTGTTTCTGGGCCGTGCGTTAGCGGCCCTGTGCGTGTCTGAGGATGTCGGCGCTTCCATGAGCCTCCCGCGCTTGCTCTGCGCCTGTGCGCCTCTGTTCCCACCACCATCCACCGCAGACACAAAGTTCCCTTTTCTTAGTCAGCAGCGGGAGTGGAAGGAGGGAAAGCCGGCTGGCCCAGGCCGGAAGGGGGAAGCGCCTCAGCTCCGCTGCCCAGTCGCCAGTTCCCAGCCAAGGTCAGGTGCCCGCCCCGCAGCCCCCGCAGCCCCCGCTGCCCGGGGAGGGGCCGGACAGCCCTGGGCCGGTGCAGTCGGCGGGGGTGGGGAGCCCGGGTCCCCTCCAGCCACCTGGCACGTGGGGGCCCGCCAGGGTCACTGCGCGGGAGCTGGCCTGCCCGCCAGAGTAGCCCTGCGGCGGGATGGGGGTTCTGGAGCCGGGTCCTGTTCCGACCGCAGCATTCCTGCCCCCGCGTGAGTGAGTCACCGGGCGCCCCCCCACTTCCACAGGCCTTTGGGGGAGAGGCCCAGGATCCCCCCTTCTCAGGCTCCGGCACCAACACCTTGAGGGAGGGGAGAGCAGGGATGAAGGGGCCTGGGACCCCTTCCCCCCAAGCGGGCCCGCTCCAGATGTGCTTTCCAGATGCACAGTTCACCTCCCTCTGCTCCTGCTCCTCCCCCCAACCCCGTGCTTTTTCCGAGGGAATGAGAGGGATGGAGGGAGAGAGGCGGCACGCCCTGCTGCAGATCAAGGGACAGACGCTCACAAACAGGCTAAAATTCCTTGACACCCCCCACCAATGAATCACCCTTAATACACAGGGACCGTTACTGGCACAAAAACAGAATGCGGGGCTGGATAAGCGACGCACAGGGCCGATGCTGTGGCAAACGTGCGGTGACACAGATACACACTGTGCCTTACACGTATACACACGGGTTGACGCACACACATGAAGAGACACAAACAGCACACAATCAAACGTGCACACATTGACTGTGAACACCTAGCAAGACAATATACACCTAGGCTGCAACTGACAGACACATAAACCTCCCTGCATGTTGAGATGCACACACCAGGCAACAATCACACAGTGGGTTGAAGTGGACCAACGCATAAACACCAGAACCCGAAGAAGTTAATGTGGACTTGCTCGCACACAAATACAACCAAGCCCTCAAAACACAGCTGGACACACTCAGGATGCTTAAGACACTCACGGAAATGCAGATTACAAAAGCACACACTTGAACAGACACGAAGGGCTGCAGCCCACACACAAGTGGTGGCACAGACACACATCTACACACTGGCTGCTAAGCACCCCAAGTTCACCCACCGAGAGGGCATGGGGGCCAGGCCAGTACACACATGGAGAGCTGACGGAGGCAGAAGGGTGTTGTTAGTACCTGCTATGAATCACACACACACACACACACACACACACACACGGATACAGGGGGTCCATGTAACAGAGTCACATACCAACAAATTCACCCTGTGACATATACACAGACACCACAGACCTCCATGGACACAGACATGTACACACACAGACAGGCACAGTCAGTGGAAACACTGAAAAACACACCATGCTGTCCACCGACACATTCTAACTCCACCAACAAACAGGAGCCCACACCAGGACACTCATACCCAGAGGTGCACACCTGGGAGCAGACATTTCACTCCTCTAGAGGGAGGTATGGGAAATAGCCACAAAACACACTGCCACCCCTCACTCTGCCATCTGTCCCCCCACACATACACTCTCTACCCTCATGCAGTGAGTCACCGCTGTGAACACACAAAGGACAGACACAGGCTGACACTGGTATACTTAGTCACACACACACACACACATGGACACACATACACACACACTGACAGCCCCTGAGAAACTTATTGAGACATACTATAAAGACCCAAATACACAGTGAGACAGATACCTTCACTGACAGAAACATATCCAGTGAAACACACGCACGCACGCACGCACCCATTGGGACAGCCACAGAGGCTAAGACAGGCCCTCATACAAAGGGTGATGCTGACAGCATTGAGACACAGATCCAGAGGGATGTGGATACACACCCAGACCCCCCACTAATACACACAGATTCACCCTCACAGCTGCACCACTCACTGGTACACGCAGACCCTCTCCCACCTGTGATTCCCCCCCATTTTTCCTTCGTCCTGGGGTGGGAGGGTGACTAGCTTCCTCTCCTTCCCCCTCGCCAGGGTCCTGCCAGGCTGACTCAGGCCGCAGAGCTACCAGCCTGAGTCAGCCCTCTGGGGGTGCTCACCACCTCCTCTTCGCACACTCAGGGTCCCTGGAATGCTGGGAATGTGGGCATCTCCCTCCACCCTGAGGGACCCTCGGTCAGGAGTCCCCTCCCCATCCCAGCAGATGGAGGAACAGGTTGGGGGTGCTGGAAGCTGATCCCCTGCAGGGTCCAGCCACCTCCCTCTGACTGAGCCTCCCTCCTCCATGTTCCTCTCTCTCCTTCCTCAGTGAAGGGGAAGCTCCTGTGCCCACGGTCCCGGGGCCCTGCCACTGACCGCTGTATGACCCCAAGCTAGGTCCTGCCCCATCTGGAGTTACCTCTGTGGTCTGTCCCTCTCTGTGGCTCTGATTTTTCTTTCTGTAACTGTCATTCTGTCTCCCACTTTCTCCCCCTCCCTTTGGTTCAGGTTCTGTCCACACCAGGGGGGCCCGTGAGTGGCAGAGGCGGGCAGGTTGGGGGAGGGGGAGGAGAGGGGGGCACGGCCGACTCCGGTGCCCTGCTTGGGGTCAAGGGCTGACAAAGGGCCATCAGGCCTACACGCACGCGGGCTGTGGAACAGCTCAGAGGAAACGCAGGACAAAGAATTCTATTCAGAGACAGGCTGGGGTAGATGGAAGGAGAAGGGACAGAGAGACAGGAGGAGAGAAAGAGCAGAGACACAGGAGGAGAAGGAGAAACAGAGAGGACAGAGAAAGCATACAGAGAGAAGTGACGAGACAGACGGGGCAAAGGAGCAGAGCCAGACTCAGAGACACAGGGACAGAGAGCGACAGACAGAGGACAGGACAGGCAGACACTCATGCAGGGGCATGAAGGGCACCCTCGCTCCCATGTCCATCCTGCCAGGGCCCCCACAGTGAGCTGGCCACCTCCCTGAACTCACCTGGAACACGCAGTACGTGCTGGGCAGCGTGGCCTGTGGCCGGAGCCAGGGGGACAGCATCCTGGAGCCAGAGTAGGTCCACGGGCTCTGGGGGACCCTGGGCTCGGCAGCTCAGGTTGAAGGGGGTGTTGGCAGTAACAGTCCTGTCCTCAGGCTCCTCCAGGAAGTAGGGCAGGCCTGGGTAGGGGGTGGTGGTAGATGCTGGGGTCCCTCTGAGTCCCCCAGGTGTCTGACTCACTGCCAGGCTATTGGAGGCTGCAGGGTCTCTAACTCCTATGTCTGTCCCTCAGGCTTCTCCCCTCAGTACCTGTTTCCCTAACCAATGTCAAGCCCCCAGGACATCTGTCTTTCATGTCCCTTTTCCAGAATGTCTGACTTTTCATCCCATTTTACCAATGAGGGAGCGAGGCCCTGAGGATGGGTTGAGTCCTGCCCCTGACTCCTCACCTGACTCCAGAATCCATGGAGTCAGCCATGGTTGACCCCAGAGAGCCAACAACCCCCCCCCCAAGATGTCTTCTTCCCCGGGACATATAACCCCAATAGTTTATGGACCCCAGCTTCCTGATTCACCAAGATCTCTGACATTCCTAGGATGTATGTCCCTGGGAGACATCCTAAATCTTCCAGCACCCTCTGACCCCTGGGGTTTCTGACCTCCCATGACCTCTGAGCCCAGGGCTCACCTTCCAGCCCAATGTAGCCGGGTTGGGACTTGAAGGTCTCATTTCCCAGGTCCACTGCACACTGGTACCATCCCACGTCCGAGAGCTGCAGGGACAGGATCCTGGCAGGGACAGAGAAGAGACAGGTTTGGGAGCAGAGCTGGAGGGGGCCGGGGGCTCTGGGCTGGAAACACGTCAGAGCTAAGAAGTGGGCACTATTATTAACTCCTTTTAGAAAAGAGGAAAGCGAAACCCAGGGCGACATCACATGCTCAAAGCCACACAGCCAGCGAGTGCCCAAGCTGGGGTTCCAACCCAGGTGGAGGCCCTGCCGGTGGCCTTTCCACCCAGCACGCGATGGAGGTGACGGGTCAGGAGGGATGCAGGTTCGTGGCTGTCACCTGAGTTTGCTGACCACTTTCCAGGCGTCGTGCTCATCTTCGCCCAGGGGTACCTGGATCTGGGTGCTGTCTGCCAGCTCTAGGACCTGGCCGTCCCGAAGCCAGCTCACCTCAGGGGGCTCCCCGTGAACCAGAAGCTCACACTGAAGGGTCCCCATGAGTTCCCGGGCACCAGTGATGTTCCCTGGGCTCCCCACAAAGGGGTCCACCTGAGCCTGCGAGCCTGCGGGGAGGTGGGGAAGAGTCAGTTAGAAAACCCCACGTCCCTCCAGTTTCTCAGTCCCCCCCCCTGGGCCTGCCGGTGGCCAGGACCCTGCCAGGCCGTTAGGCTCGCATAGTTGTCGAGTGACCTCAGCGGGGGCTGGAGGAGGCGGCTTTGAGGGGAGGATGGGCACCTTCCCAGGGGACTGGGGTCCGGCCTCCATCCTTCATGGCTGGGAAGTAGGCCCGGGCTCTGGCAGCCTCCCACGTCCTGGGCTGCCCGGCCAGCCCAGCCAACCCTTGCCCCCCTGCCCTCTCTTAGGGTCCCCAGAGACTTGACAGGTCAGGCTGGTGGGTGGTGGGGGGAAAAGGGAGGGAGGGAGAGAGGGAGAGAGACAGACAGAGAGAAACCGGAGAAAAATTGAGTATGGGGAGTCAGAGACAGAAAGGAACAGAGACCCAGAGAGAGGCTGAGAGTGGAAATGAAGAGAGAGACACCCCGGTGGGGGGAGTGATGGGAGAGACACAGGGGAGAACAGGCAGAGACACTGATAGAGAACAGGGAGAGAGAAAGACAGAGACTGGGAGACCCACAGAGATGGGGGAACTGGAGCCTGAGACAGAGCCCTGGCCCCAGAGATGGAGCAGACAGACAGACAATGGTGGGGCAGGGACAGTGTGTGTGGGGGTGACTGTGCTGAGGGTTTTCCCCTAGGGTTCCTGAGCCCTCCTCATCCCACTGCCTGACTGAGTGCTCCTTTCTGGAACATTCCTTCCCTGGCAGCCCCCATCTCAGCCTCTCCCCAGGGCCCCCACTCAAGGCCAGCCCCCACCCCTGCCCTCAGCTTCTCCTGGGTGTCTGTCTCCGTGTGCCCATCTCTTCCCGTCTCTGACCCTCCTAGTTTCTATTTTGTGTTCCTCTGTTCCTCTCCCCAGCCCCTTTCTGTCCCCCTGGCCTCCCTGGGCTGCCCCTGTGTCTCCCCGTCTCCCTCTCGGTTGTCCCAAGAAAATTCCCTGAGCCAAGTCAGGACTCACCCCAACACCTGCCGTCTATCTCCTCCCTCCCGCCTACCCCAGCCCCTCCGCAGGTAGTCCTGCCCACGGCCCCCATCACTCACCCGTGGGGGCCACACACCGCCAGCAGCACAGCGCCAGCCACCAGGCCAGCGGGACCCTGCCCATTCTTGGGCACCGTGCGATCTCTGCCAAACTTTCCTCAGAAGTTGCTGGGCACACGGAGGGGGAGGGGGCAGGGCCGGGCTGTCCCCGGCCCTCCCCCCAGCTCCGGGCTCCCGGGCTTTGGCTCTGTCGCCTGGCACAGGGAGGGCTCCACTCCGTGGCCGCCGTCCCTGCTCCCCAACCTCCTTCTCCCTCCCGGACCTCTAAAACCCTTTCCCCGCCCCGGCTCCCTGCCTCCACCCACCGGGCCCGGAGCCGAGGGGCCACCGGGACGTCGAGGGGTTAACTTTGGAGAGGAGAGGAGCAGCCCTGTCTTAAAGGGACCCTGGAGGGAGGCTGAGGAGGGGAAGGCACCCTGGTGGCTTCGCCCCTACGCCTGGGCCCGCGAGGCAGGGAGGCTGTGTGTTTCTCTACCCGGCTCTGGGCGCTGTCGCCCTGGGCTCTCTTGGAGTCGGGTAAACATTCCTCCAGGACTCCACTCCCCTCCCAGCCCTTGCGACGCCCCCTCCCCCGGCCTCCACCCCCAGCCCAGCCCCAGCCCAGCCCCAGCCGGCACTCCTCTGACACTCAGCTCCTCCTCCTCCCACAAGGACACACACAAACACACAGTCAGATGTCATCCACACACAGACGGAGGCCAGGACAGGAGGAGACATGCAGGGGCATGCTGCCAGCCCGCGGGACATGCTCCGAAGACAAGCCGGGTCAGGAACTCCATTCCTGGAGAGGCCTCAGAAGCTAGCACCAGCAGAACACCTACTGGGTGGGCCTCCCCGGGGCACAAAAGACCCACCTGGGCATAGACCAGGACCCCGCCTTGGCCTTGGCCGGTGTAGCTCGGTTGGTCCGAGCATCGTCCCCTACACCAAAGGGTGATGGGTTCAATTCCTGGTCAGGGCAAATGCCCATGTGGGTTTGATCCCTGGTCAGGGGACACGGGGGAGGCAGCTGATCAATGTTTCTCTCTCACATTGGTGTTTCTTTCTGTCTCTTCCTTCTTCTCTCTAGAAATCAATAAAAATAAAAAAAAATAAAAAAATCAATTAAAAGGAAAAATAAACAAGCCCCCAGTGTGCCCTGTGGGAGCCCCCAGGGGGCTGCCTGAACACCTGGGCTGGAATCCCAGCCCTACCAGGAACTGGTGATCTTAGAAGTGACTGGCCTCTCTGGGCCTCAGTTTGTCCATCTGTAAAATGGGGATAAAAGTGGACCGCACTTAGCCCAGCCGGTGCAGCTCAGTGGATTAGCGTTGTCCCATGGCCTGAGAGGTTCGGGTTTGATTCCCGGTCAGAGCACATGCCCGGGTTGTGGGCTTGATCCCCAGTAGGGGGCGTGCAGGAGGCGGCCAATCGATGTTTCTCACATCAATGTTTCTGTGTATCTCTTCCTTCTTCTCTCTCTAAAAAATAATTTTAAAAAGAGAGTGGAATCCACTTAGCAGGCTAGAGGGAGGATAGCCTGGGTCAGTGCACGTGAAGTTCTTTGTACATGGTGCCGATACGGGCACCTGTGGTTTTTTGCCATTTGTTTGTTTCTCTGTGCATTTGCATGCGGTGTGTCTCAGGTGGGACTGTGTATCCTGGTCCTTGCAGACCCGGTGTCTGTGTGTGGGTTCTGCTGTGTATCCATTTCCATGCCTCTGTGTGTTTAGCACATGGGGGGGGGGGGCGGTGTCTCTGTAAGTCTGTGCGGAGGGGAGGGCGGAGCTGGGCACCCATCTCTCTGCTCTTGACCATTTTCTGTTTGTGTGTTTTTATCCTTACAGCTTGTCACAAAATCCTGGCCTTCCCGCCTCCTGATGTCTCTCCCACCTGCCCCTTCTCTCAGTGCAGCTGCATCCTTCCCACTGGCCTTTGCCCTGGCCTCCTCTCTGGCCTCCTTGCCTCCACTCCTGCTCCCTCCAAACCATCTCCCATTCAAGCAAACGGAGGGATGTTTCTGAAATTCACATCTGACCCCGCCTCTCCCCTGCTTGACCATCGCTCCTTACTGCCCTCGGGGCGGGCGAGCTCCCAGCCCTCTGGCCTGGCGCTCAGTGCTCTTCACCGCCAGCCTCCCTGAACTGGCTGCTCTGTGTCCCATTTCAGTGCTGGCCTCTACATCCATCCTGCCACCCACGTCTGACCTTCAGGGTCCTCCTGGACCCCGTCACCCGTAGTACATTACCTGGTCTCAGGGAGAAGTCAGCTTCACAAACCTCTCTCCCACCTGGCCCTGTCCTGTTCTCTCTCCTGGGACACGTGCTCGGGCCTCCTCCCTGGTCTTCCGGCCTCCACACTTTCCCTCCAACCTGCTCACAGCAAGGGGAATGTGTCTCAGTCCCAAATCACCCTTTCCCTCTGCCCCATACCTTCCCAGATAAAACCCCAGACAGCTTGCCTTGGGGGGGGGGGGGGCTCGTGTCCACTTGACCCTCCCCTCCTTGTCCCCAGACTTCTTTCCCTTGCTCACAGGCGTGGGGCATCCTCTTGTAGCCCTTTGTCCCCAACTCCTACACATGCCTCAGCCCCGTCTCAGCATCCCCTCTTCATTGGATCAGGGCCCGGCCCTTCCCGATCTAATCTGGGTCCCACAGTTCACTCCCAACACTCTGTCCTTTTCTTTAGCAACACTGCATGGGTTGTCATGACACCGTAATCCTCCCTGATCCACAATCTCACTTTCTGTGTTTCAGTTACCCATGGCCAGCCGTGGCTCGAAAATGTTCAAAGGAAAATCCCAGAAATGAACAATTAATAACTTCTACATTGCATGCTGTTCTGAGTGGAGTGATGAAATCTTGTGTGGTCCCTGAGACGTGAATCATCCCTTTGTCTATCGGATCCATGCTGTGTTTACTCCCCACCCATTAGTCATTTCGTAGCTGAAAGTTATCAGATCCGTTATCGAGAGAGAGAGAGAGAGAGAATATTCATCTAACTTTTTTTACAGTACAGTGTTACATTTTATTATTTTATTATTACATATTGTTGTTAATCTTTTATTGTGCCTAATTTATAAATTAAACCTTATCGTAGGTGTGTACGTATAGGAAAAACATGGTATATGTAGGTTTCAGTGCTATTGATAGTTCCAGGCATCCACCGACGGTCTGGGAATGTATCCCCTGTGGGTAAGAGGGGACTGCTGTGTGTTTATTGGTGTGACCACGTGTCTCATCTGTCTCCTCCTTCTGGTCTGTGAGCTCTGGGAGGGCAGGGACTGGGTCTACCTTGGTCACCACTGCATCTCTACCCCCCTTTAAAAGGCGTGCCCTAAGGTGGCCAATTCATTATTGTGGCATTTTGGGGTGCAACTATATGTAAAGTCCTACCTACCTGTTTGAATATGTTCAGGGGACCCACATACCTAGGGCTCCGTGGACCTGGCTGTGTGCATGGCCAACGTGAACCTGTATTTGTTCACTCAAGAACTATCTGCTGAGCACTTACCATGTGCTTGCAGTTTACTTTCAAATGCGTGAGAAGATGAGATGGACAGGTGGAGAGACATGTTCCCTGTGCCAGGGGCTGGGGACTCCAGAGTGAGCAGACTCATGGAGCCCAGATCTCAAGGGGGAGAGACAACAGCCAGACAAGCACCTATCAGGATGCCCCATGGGCAGTGAAGGAAAACAAAGCAGGGGAGGGATTGCAAAGGGCGACAATGACAAGGGGGTGCCATTTCAGAGACGGTGGCCAGGGAAGGCGCTCTGAGCTTATGATCAAGATCTGAAGGAAATTAGCAAGTGGGTCATGAAGGGAAGGGCATTGCAGGCAGAGGGAACAGACAGTGCAAGGCCTGGAAGCAGGCATGTGCAGAACTTCAAGGGGGAGACCCATGTGGCTGGAATGAATGGAGGTCAGGGAGGAGGTAAGGTCAGGGATGACCGTGGCCTGGTGAGAACTCTGGCTATTTTAATTATGACATAACCCACTGGGGGACTATTCCCTGCCCCTCTGGCTTTATTGAGATATAATTGACAAATAAAATTGTATAAATTTAAGGTGTACAACATGACGAATTAATACATGTATATATTGTAAAATGATCACCACAATAAAGTTAGTTATCGTGTCCATCACTCACATAGTTACTATTTTGTGTGTATGGTGAGAACATTTAAGATCTAGTCTGTTGCCCTGGCCAGTTTGGCTCAGCGGTTAGAGCGTCGGCCTGCGGTCCAGAGAGAACGGGGTTCGGTTCCCACTAAGGGCGTGTACCTCGGTTGCAGTTTGTCCCCGGCCCTGGTTGTGTGGGTGGCAGCCACTCAATGTGTCCCTTTCACATCGATGTTTCTCTTTCTCCCTCCCACTCTGTTTGAACAAAAAATGGGAAAATGATCTAGTCTGTTGCTCTGCCTGGTTTTTCTCAGTGGTTAGAACATTGGCCCAAGGACCAAAAGTCTCAGGTTCCATTCCGGTCAAGGGCACATACTTTGGTTGCAGTTTGGTTCCCGGTCCTGGTCGGGGTCATGTGGGAGGAAACCAGTTGATGTGTTTCTCTTGCACTGATGTTTCTCTCTCTCTCTCCCCCTCCCACACTCTCTTTAAAAAAAATGATCTAGTCTGTTAGTAAATATCAAGTATGCAATACAGCATTATTAACTATAATCACCAAGTTGTACATTAGATCCCCAGAACTTATTCATTTTATTTACTTTTATTTATTTATTTTTTATAGAGTGGGAGGGAGGGAAAGAGAGAGAAACATCGACGTGAGAGGGACACATGGACTGGTTGCCTCCCACACGACCTGACCAGGTTCGGGGATGAACCACCACCAAAGTACGTACCCTTGACTGGAATCGAACCCGCAACTCCTTGGTCCACGGGCCGATTCTCTAACCACTGAGCAAAACTGGCCAGGGCAGAACTTACTCATTTTATAACTGAGAGTTTGAACCCTTGACCAACATCTTCTCATTTTCCCCACCCCACAGCCCCTGCAACCACCATTCTGCTTCCTGTTTCTTTTAAATTAATTAATTCATTAATTATTGAAATATAATTGACATATAACATTATATTCATTTCAGGTGTACAGTATAGCAATTCAGTATTTGTACATATGTTGCAAAATAATTACCACAATAAACCTAGTTAATATACATCGCCACACATAATTACAAAATTTCTGTCTCTTGCAATCTACTCTCTCAGCAACTTTCAAATATACAACACAGTGTTATTAACTATGGTCACAGCTGTACATTCCGTCTGCCTGTTTCTATGAGTATGGCTATTGTAGATTCCACGTATAATTGCGATCATGCAGTATTTGTCTTTCTCCAGCTGACTTACTTCCCTCAGCATAATGCCCTCAAGTTCCACCCATGTTGACCCATGAGGCAGGGTTTCCTTTTTTATGGTTGAATAATATTCTAATATATATATATATAAAATAGAATATAAAATAGAATATTGTGTGTATGTGTACACACACACACACATATATATGCACACACACATACATATATGCAGTTGACCTTCAAAAAACATGGATTTGCACCCTGGCCGGTTTGGCTCAGCGGTTAGAGCGTCCGCCTGCAGTCCGGAGAGACCCAGGTTCGGTTCCCGCTAAGGGCATGTACCTTGGTTGCAGTTTGTCCCCGGCCCTGGTTGGTCGTGCGGGTGGTAGCCACTCGATGTGTCCCTTTCACATCGATGTTTCTCTCTCTCTCTCCCTTCCTCTCTCTCCCTCCCATTCTATCTGTACAAAAAATGGAAAAATATCCTCGGGTGAGGATGAAAAAAAAAAAAAAAAAGGAAAAATGTCCTCGGGTGAGAATGAAAACAACAACAACAAAAAAACCATGGATTTGAGCTGTGCAGGCTCAGTTATATGCTGATTATTTTCAGTAAATACAATATTTTCTCTTCCCTATGACTTCCTTAACATTTTCTTTTCTCTAGTTTATATAGGAATACAGTATATAATACATATAACATGCAAAATATGTGTTAAGAACTGTGTGGTCAGTCGGGCTTCCAGTCAACAGTAGGCGAGTAGCAGTTAAGTTTTGGGGGAGTCAAAAGTTACATGGGGGGGGGGATTGAGAGGAGGGTGTCAATGGGGAAAAAGGAGAAACGTCTGTAACAAAAATAAATAAATAAACTTTTTTTTTTTTATCCTCACCCGAGGACATTTTTCCATTTTTTGTTCAGGTAGAGTGGGAGGGAGAGAGAGGAACAGAGAGAAAGAGAGAAACATCGATGTGAAAGGGACACATCGAGTGGCTGCCACCCGCACGACCGACCAGGGCCGGGGACAAACTGCAACCGAGGTACACGCCCTTATTGGGAACCGAACCCGGGTCTCTCAGGACCGCAGGCCGACGCTCTAACCGCTGAGCCAAACCGGCCAGGGCAATAAATAAACATTTTTAAAAACTGCAAAAAAATGCCCTGGCTCAACGGTTGGAGCATCGGCCTGCGGACCAGTGAGACCCGGGTTCAGTTCCCGCTAGGGGCACGTACCACCCCCCCAAAAAAAAACTGCAAAAAGAAAAAAGTTATGTGAGGATTTTTGACTGTGAGGGGAATGAGGGTGGGGAAGTCGGCACGTTAACCCCCCTGTGTTCAAGAGTCAACTGTGTATCACATTTTCTCTATCCACTCACCTGCTTAGGACACTTAGGTTGTTTCTATGTGTTGGCTATTGTGAACACTGCTGCCATGAACATGGAGTGCGACAGCTCTCCGGGATACTGATTTCTTTTCCGTTAGGGTATATACCTAGAAGTGGGATTGCTGGGTCATATGGTAATTCTGTATTGGATTTTTTTGAAGAACTCCCATACTGTTTTTCACAGTGGCTGTGTCCATTTACACTCTACCAACAGAGCACCAGCCTTCCCCACTGGTTGGCTCTGAGCAGGGAGAGGTACCTGATTCGACTTGTTTTTTGTTGGATTTCTTTTCCTTTAAATTTTTTTCTTTATTGATTTTATTTTATATTTATTTATTTATTTCAATTTTTTTTTTTGGTATGTGCCCCTAGCGGAAACCAAACCCGGGACTCTCTGGTCCGCAGGCTGACGCTCCAACCACTGAGCCAAATGGACTGGGGCTTCTTTTTTTTTTTTTTTATCCTCACCCGAGGACATTTTCCCATCTTTTTGTTCAGGTAGAGTGGGAGGGAGAGAGAAGAACAGAGAGAGAGAGAGAAACATCGACGTAAAAGGGACACATCGAGTGGCTGCCACCCGCACAACCGACCAGGGCCGGGGACAAACTGCAACCGAGGTACGCGCCCTTAGCGGGAACCGAACCCGGGTCTCTCGGGACCGCAGGCCGACGCTCTAACCGCTGAGCCAAACCGGCCAGGACTGGACTGGGGCTTCTTTGTTGATTTTAGAGAGAGAGGAAAGGAGAGGGAGAGAGAGATAGAAACATCGATGAGAGAGAATATCAATTGGCCGCCCCCTGCATGCCCCTCAATGGGGATTTGGCCCACAATATGGGCATGTGCCCTGAACGGGTATCGAACCAGTGACCTCTTGGTACATGGGGTCGATGCTCAACCACTGAGCCACACTGGCTGGGCTGATTAGATTTGTTTTTGTTTTTTTTTTAACCTTTTTTTTTTTTTTTATCCTCACCCGAGGACATTTTTGCATTTATCTTCAGATAGAGCGAAAGGGAGAGAGAGAGAGGTTGCCACCCGCACGACCCCAACCAGGGCCGGGGACAAACTGCAACCGAGGTACATGCCCTTAGCAGGAACCGAACCCGGGACTCTCTGGTCCTCAGGCTGACTCTCTAACTGCTGAGCCAAACCGGCCAGGGCTGATTTGATTTGGTTTTAAAGGGCCCCTCTGCCAAGTCCAGTAATCGACAGGTTGACAGCAAACTTTCTACCAGAGAGATCAGGACCTGGACACACTACATGGAACCAGGTTCATTGTCATGATGCTCCAAGGAAAAGTCAGTTCCTCCAGTGAGGAGCTCTTGACAGAAGATGCCGGAATCTGACCTAATTCCCAGTTCATAGGGCATTCCCGGGAATGGAAGGGTATCCCGAGTGGCACCACAAAAATGCCATCTGCCAAATCCAGGATATGAAACACTGTACAGCCCTGGCCAGTGTGGCTCAGTTGGTTGGAGCATCGTCCCATACACCAAAAGGTTGCGGGTTCGATCCCCGGTCAGAGTGTGTGTGGGAGGCAACCAATCGATGTTTCTCACTCACATAGTTGTTTCTTTCACCCTCTCCCTCATCTCTCTCTAACATAAAATAAATTAAAAAAAAAAAGAAAAGGGAAAATTGTACAGGGTAAAGGATGCAGTTTCTTCAGGAAACAAGTGGCACACAAGTGGTTAGGGAATGGTTGACGATTTAAAAGACCTAAGACGGTTTAACAAAGGCACTGTATGGACAGGCTTTGGGTCCTTGTTTGAACAAATCCAGTTACAAATTACATTTCTGAGACTGTCAGGAACTGTGAACACTGACCGCAGAACAGCTCATTATGATAGGACTGAAATTAGGTATTGTGGTTGTAACTTTTTTTTTTTTATCCTCACCCGAGGACATTTTTTAATTTTTTTGTTCAGATAGAGTGGGAGGGAGAGAGAGGAAGGGGGAGAGAGAGAGAAACATCGACGTGAAAGGGACACATGCCTCCCGCACGACCCAACCAGGGCCGGGGACAAACTGCAACCGAGGTACGTGCCCTTAGCGGAAACCGAACCCGGGTCTCTCCGGACCGCAGGCCGCCGCTCTAATCGCTGAGCCAAACCAGCCAGGGCGTGGTTGTAACTTTTGAAAACAAATTTAAAAGGGGAGCTACTGTTTTATTTATTTATTATTCCCCACCTGAGGATATTTTTCTACTTATTATAGAGTGGGAGGGAGGGAGAGAGAGAGACCGAGAGAAACATTGATGTGATAGAGCCACATCAACTGGTTGCCTCCCGCACGACCCAACCAGGGCCGAGGACAAACCGCAATTGAGGTACATGCCCTTGACTGGAATCGAACCTGAGACTCATTGGTCCATGGGCCGACACTCTAACCGCTGAGCCAAAGCGGCCAGGGCAGGAGTTAATTTTATAAAGTTGAGCCAGGCCGGTGGGGCTCAGTAGATTGAGTGTCATCTCACGGACTGAGAGGTCCCAGTTCGATTCCGTCAGGGCACATGCCCGGTGTTGTGGACTTGATCCCCAGTAGGGGGCATGCAGGAGGCAGCCGATTGATTTTTCTCACATCAATTTCTCTCTCTCTCTCTCTAAAACCCTAATAAAAACATATTAAAAATAACGTTGAGTGTTGTGGATAATGAAATTTTGTGGTATAGTTACACTGTGCATGCAATGCCACTGAATTGTACACTTATGGTTAAAATGATAAATATTGTTATGCATATTTCACCACATACACACAGACACACACACAAACTGAAGACTACACTGATTCTAAGTACTTTTATTTTAGGGTCCAATATTTATTGTTTAAGCCATTCTGAATTTATATTTTCTTTTGCTTGTGAATGAAATCATCCTAACACATGTCACCTTTCACGTGGAGGCCGTGGGAGGTCCGAACTTCCTTAAAGGAATAAGTTTTCTGGTATTTCCAATCCCACACTTCCTTAATGTGAATTTTGACTGCAGAGGAAAGCCAAGTTATTGCCTTAATTTAACGAACTACAGAAATGATCCCTGAAAGTACAGTCTTGTCATTGCCTTAATTTAAAAGGAGAAAACCTCCTCCTGGCTGGATTGGCTCAGTGGTTATAGCGTCGGCCCACGGACCAGAGTCATGGATTCGATTCCAGTGAAGGGCACGTGCCTCGGTTGCAGTTCATCTCCAGCCCTGGTCGGGGTCGTGCGGGAGGCAACCATTCGGTGTGTGTCTTTCATGTTGGTGTTTCTCTTGCACGTGCACGCTCTCTCTCCCCCTCCCTCCCAGTCTATCTGAAAATAAATGGACAAATATCCTCGGGTGAGGATTTAAAAAATAAATCAAAATAAAAGGAGAAAACCTTAAACATCATGCATTCCTTTTCACATCACACTATTGACGTAAGAGATGTCCAGACCTGTAGAGAATTTTTATGAGTGTGTTTGAGCCAAACTGATGACTTGCTTTCTTTTGCACTCAATTGCCGGGAATCAAAATCTCAACAGATTGAGAAAATGCTCCAAAGAACGGCTGTCTTGCAGCTTATTTTATACCTTAGAATCAGAGGAGGAGATGTAGGGCAGGCTGCATGAAATCTATTGGTGGCAGATTTAGGGGGTGGGAGAAAGCAAAGGGGGAGGTAGGAGGCGGGGGTGAGGCAGGGAGGAATCTCTAGGGTTTGATGAAAAACAAACTGGAGACAAGTCTTTTACAGAGCAGTAAACATTCACTGCGCATAGAGATGGTATGCGGGAGGACACAATAACAAGGGCTCCTGTGCTCTCTGCCTGGTGCCTTCGTGTGCCCTGAGGGGTCTGGAAAAGGAGATCACTCTGACATTTCCAAAGTATATTATCTTAGATGCAAAAAGACAGGCTCACTTAAGGTAAACATTGACCTTTGTCAGGGAAGCTACAGGCCCAGGACAGGACTACGGGCCATGACCTGCTTTCTGTTAGGAATTTTCACGTTCAGACCGTCCTATGTGGTTACTTTCCGTCTGAGTATGTAAGGTCGCTGTGCAGGCCAACTCTGAACTTGGCGGGTTTAGTATGTGGCCCCTTTCTTGCCCACGACACTGACATATTAAAAAACGGTAATAACCCTGGCCGGTTTGGCTCAGCGGTAGAGTGTTGGCCCAAGGACCAAGGAGTCGTGGGTTCGATTCTAGCCAACAGCATGTACCTCGGTTGTGGTTCATCCCCAGCCCTGTTCGGGGTCTGGGAGAGACAACCAGCCCATGTGTCCCTCTCACGTCAGCGTCTCTTTTTCTCTCCCTCTCTCTCGCTCCCACTCTATCTGAAGATAAATAGAAAAATATCCTTGGGTGAGGATTAAACAACAAAACTGTAATAGTAAATCCAAGAATTTAGCTTGTATTTCGTTCCTATGACATCCCGGAACTTTTCACATTTCTTCTTGGAAATATAGTGTTTTAGATGCTATATCCTTGGTCAAGCTGTGATCAGATCCCAATCTCACCTTTCAGCTCTCTTAGATCGCTGTTCCGGGCTACCTCTGCAGAGTGTAAGCCAAAAAATAAGTGATAACATCACGGAAAACGAAAACAAACAATTTTCAGCCCTGGCTGGGTAGCTCGGTTGGTTAGTGCGTCTAACCGATACACCAAGACTGCGGGTTTGATCTCCGGTCAGGGCACAGACAAGAATCAACCGACGAATGTGTCAATAAGCGGAGCAACAAATCAATGTCCCTTTCTCTCGCTCTAAAATCAATGAAAGAAACTTGAACGGTACATGCATCGCTGAAGCATCCAGGGGCAGATAAACTGACACCTGCAGGTTACTTTGAAACTCCTAGAAAAGTGAGCTGGTTGGACAGGGGGATAGAAATGTGCAAATTGAATCCAGTTCCCTCAACTTTGTGGCACGTTTGGAATTTTGAACATTGTTAGAGAACTGGCAGAAAAGTGGATGAAATAAAAATAGCAGGAAGATGCCCTGGCTGGTCTTGCTCAGTGGTTAGAGCATCATTCTGTGGACCGAAGGATCGCAGGTTCGATTCTCAGTCAAGGGCACATACCTGGGTTGCAGGTTCAATCACCAGCCCTGGTCTGGGTCTTTTTTTTAAATCCTCACTCAAGTACACCTTTCCATTTTTTGTTCAGGTAGAGTGGGAGGGAGAGAGAGGGAGGGAGAGGGAGAGAGAGGGGGGGAGAGAGAGAGAGAGAGAGAAACATCGACGTGAAAGGGACACATTGAGTGGCCGCCACCCACACGACCAACCAGGGCCAGGGACAAACTGCAACCGAGTTACGGGCTCCTAGCAGGAACCGAACCCGGGTCTCTCTGGACCGCAGGTCGACACTCTAACCGCTGAGCCAAACCGGCCAGGGTTCTGGTCTGGGTCTTGCGAGAGGCAACCAATCAATCGATGCACCTCTCTCACATTGATGTTTCTCTCTCTCTTCCCCCCATCACTCTCTTCTACTCTATCTTAAAAAAAAAAAATCAATGGAAAAATATCCTCAGATGCGTATTAACAACAACAAAAATAAATAAATAGCAAGGGGATGGTTATCCAACGAGGCTGGTGATTGTACAAGTCTACTTTTGCGTTTGAAAACTTCCTTCCTTAAGTAAAAAGATGCTTCTGGTTTCTTTTCTTAGAGAAGGCAGGAGGGAAGGGTGAGAAAGACGAGGAAGTAGGGTTAGGGTTTGTTTCAGCATCTGCTTTCAGATTGGCCGAGTTCCCAGAGCTTGGATGGGTCCCTGTCAGGCTTTCCCTGGCCGCGGGCCCCCTCGGCCAGCTGTTGTGCAGTTACCTTCTCCCTGCCCCCCCACCCCCCTCAGCCTCACCGGAAGTGAGCCCGGGACAGGCCCCTCCTCCCCACATCTGGTATTGATGTCAACAGCCAGGGTGGGCGGGGGCCGTGTTTTTCAGCTCCCGCCCAGCCTCCAGGGAGGGGTGGACCCCCCATCCCCACCCCGTACTCACAATGTCGGACACTGTCACACACACACTAGGCTCTGCCTTGGGGGTGGACCACAGGCCAGAAACAAACTTTTATTGCAAAACAGGGACCTTTGAGTCACGAGGCCAGTGGACCTGGTCCCTTCCCTGACACAGGGCGTTGGAATCTGGCCCCTACTTGGTCGCCTAGCCCCTTCCCCTGAGTCTAACGGAGACTTTGAGTAGGGACAGTGGGTCAGTGTGTGGGTTGAGGGGCAGGAGAGGCTTTCAACATGGTTATAGAAGCTGGAGTGTGGGGGAGTCCTCTGGTTGGGGGGTCCTCGAGCATTCTAATTTACTTGGTTACTGGGCCTGTGTGCACACCTGCTCAATGGGGGGGGTATATCTGTATTTGGGAGACTTTGGGGATTGGCGTGCTTGGCAAGGGGTGTCCTTGAAGGCTGACGGTGTGGAGGAGGCTGGGCTGTGACTCTGTCTCAGTGGAAACATATCTGGGAGTCAGAACGTGGTCATGTGGGCTGGCTGTGTTGCTCAGTGGTTGGGGGCGTGTGGCTGGTGCCAGTCATGTGCCTGGAGAGAGGGCTGAGGACAGTCTCTCTGCGAAGTGACACGACCCAGAGAGCTGCATGCTCTCTGCACCATGCTCCCGGAGACGGTGCTCCTGTTAAGTTGGATGAGTGAAGAGGGCGTGTGGGCCACGGATGCAGTGGCTGGTTCCGTGGCAGCTGAACTCCTGCACGTGGTTGGGAACCCAGGGGAGTTACGTTGTATGCAAGTTGGTGGGTTATCTGGGCATGAGGTTGTGATTCCAAACTAAGTTGATGTCTATAAAAAGCTTGTGTGGCTGAGTTGGTCGGTGGTTGTGTATGGGTATGTGGTTTCGTGTCTCAACAGCTGTGTGCGCCAGTGAGTGTGGCCTGTGGACGAGTATCTATGTGACTGACTCTCAGGTCGAGGCTGCCACCTCCCAATGCCCCCGCCTTCGTCTGGTCCACACGGGGGCGGGGGGAGATCAGCGGGGCCGAAGTCGCAGCTGGAAGGTTGGGGGGATGTTGAAAAGGCCACTGACAGCTGGGCGGAGGCCCAGGGCACCCGGCGGGCACGGGCTCTCCAGGGAGAAGGCCTGCAGGATGGTGGTGACGAGGAGAAACAGCTCAGCTCGAGCCAGGCCCTCGCCGAGGCAGACGCGCTTACCTGGAGGGAAGAGAAGATGAGGCTGGGCCAGCCCTCCTCACTCCCCAGCCAGTGGGTGAGCCGGGACAGCAGATACCTAAGGAAAAGGGCAGGAATGCCTCTTGCTTCTTGAACCTTCCGTCTGCGTCCAGGAACCGGTCGGGGTTGAACTCCTCTGGCTGCTCGAAGACCTCAGGGTCATGCAGGACAGAGCCCAGGAGGGGGAAGACCTCAGTGCCCTGAGGGGACAGAAGAATGGAACTGCACATATCCTTCATGCCCAGGTTCCTACAGCAGAGCATAAGGATCTACAGTGTCACGGACACCAGTTCACAAAACGAAATAGAATCAACATGTAACAAGCTTATTACGGGCACGCAGATTATTATTAGGCATTTTATGTATGTTACCTCATATGTAATAGTACATGTCTTTCACTTACACTCACACAAACACATAACCCCACTAAATATTTCAACAAGCCTAGGAAACAGTTACTAATATGATCCCCATTTAAAAAAAAATTTTTTATCCTCACCTGAGGACATTTTTGCATTTATCTTCAACAGAGTGGGAGGAAGAGAGAGAGGGGAAGAGAGAGAGAGAGAGAGAAACATCAATGTGAGAGAGATACATCGACTGGTTGCCACCCACACGACCGCAACCGGGGCTGGGGACAAACTGCAACCGAAGTACGTGCCCTTAACAGGAACCGAACCCAGTCTCTGGTTCGCAGTCCAGCGCTCTAACCGCTGAGCCAGGGCATGACCCCATTTTAAAGATGGGAAAACTGAGGCTCAAGGAACTTAAGCCACTTGCCCAAGGCAACAGTTGACATAGCAGAGCTTGTTATTTTCACATTTCATTTGTAAACTTTGAAGGTATGCTGTGACTCAGCTGTGGCTCTCCTCAGCCACCTGGTGGCCCAGAGTCCAGCTTTTTGCCGCTCAGGTCTTCGGGAGGTGAAGGCAAGGGTGGGTGGGTGAGGGCTGCCCACGAAGGCTCCCCCTGCCCTCGTTCAGGGAGAGTGGCAGCTTCTTCAGCTGAGATCAGTTGCCGTGTTCCCAGGACAGGTGAAGGGTGAAGGCAGATGGGGAGTGGGGAGACAGAGAGGGGGACCTCCATTGCTAGGGACTCTGGCTGCCGGGCTCTGAGCTGGGAGGTGAGGAGACAGGGTCATGTTATTATCGTCAAAGTAAGAGAAAGGCAGATTGCAGCGGTTAAAGCATAGGCTTAGGGTGATATCTTGCCCCGACCACTTGCAGGCTGGGTGAGCCCGGCAAGTCTTCTATGGGCCTCAGTTTTCTCATCTGTAAAATGCGCATGTTAGTGGTGTAGGATTGCTCTGAAGATTAAATGCCTGGCACAGAAGTCTTTAATCACTGGTACCTGTTATCACTGTTGTCACCATCAGTAGTGGTTGTCACTGCATTAACAGTAGTCCCTGCTCTGCTGTCTCATACATAGGACCCCCACCCCTGGGGCTGAGAGCTGAGTTGGTGTTTTTAAAAAAATACTTTTTCTTTATTGATTTTAGAGACAGAGGAAGGGAGAGGGAGAGAGAGAGAAACATTGATGAGAGAACATTGACTGATTGCCTCCTGCATGCCCCCCAGTGGGGATTTGGCCCACAACCTGGGCATGTGCCCTGACCGGGAATTGAACCAGTGACCTCTTGGTGCATGGGTTGACGCTGAACCACTGAGCCACACCAGCTGGGCAGGTGTTTTTTTTAGATAGGGTGGAAGGGAGGGAGGGTTGGGAGGGAGAGCAAGACATCAATGTGATGGAGACACAACCCTGACCAGGGCCAGGATCAAACCTGCAACCCAAGTATGTGCCCTTGACATGTGCCTCGGCAATCAAACCCGGGACTCTTTGGTCTGAAGGTCAACCTCTAACTGCTGAGCCGAATTAGTGTTTTACAAGCATTGCCTTGTAGATTCCTTACAATCTTGGTAAATACTATTATTTTTCCCAGTTTGGCAGATAGATAGAGGCTCAGAGCGGGAAGTAATCTGCCCAAGCTCCCTGCTAAAAGGCTGGACTTGAACTGCCAGGGGTTTAATTCTACTACAATGAAGCTCAAGGAGGGAGCAGCTTGTGTGAAGGTGCCTCAGGTTTCTGGGAAGACATCGCCTCCTGGTGGTGCTAGCTACAAGTTGCTCTCCAGTGAAGGGGCAGGAACTGAGGGGGGGGGGCAGAGAAATGGGTGTGTAAGGAGGGGGAGGGAGGACAGAGACTGTGTGTTTGCAGGCAGGGGCTGAGAGTGAGGGTCTCTGTTAGACTTCAGTTGTCAGACTGTTTTCCTGCCTGTCACTTCATCTGATGGTCCCAATCACCTTGAAACAAAGTAGAATTAGGATATCCATTGCCATGTGAAGAAACTGAGGTCCAGAGTCAGAGTCAAAGGGTAAGAGAAATGCATCTAGAAAAGGAGAGAGAGCCTGGCCGGTGTGACTCAGTGGTTGAGCGTCATCCCATGGACCAGGAGGTCACCGGTTTGATTCCCACTCAGGGCACATGCCTGGGTTGTGGGCTCGAACCCTCATAGGGGACATGCAGGAAGCAGCTGATTGATATTTCTTTCTCGTCGATGTTTCTATCTCTCCCTCTCTCTTTCTCTCTCTAAAAAAATTTTAAAAAATTATTTTTAAAAAGGAGAGAGAGATGCAGAAAAATAGAGGGAGATGAGAGAAGGAGGAAGATGCAGAAAGAGAGCTATGAAGATCCAGAAAGAGTCAGAGACACAGATAGCAACAGACTCAGGCCCAAGGCAGAGACCACAGACCCACCTGGGGCAGGGTGTACCCTCGGAAGCAGGTGGTCCTCGTGAGAGCGCGGGGTATCCCCATTGGCACCAGCGCCAGCAGCCGCTGCGCCTCATGCAGAACAGCGTCCGTGTAAGGGAGGCGAACTCGGTCCCCCAGGCTGGGCGCCCGGCCAGGCCCCAGCTCCCTCTTCAGCTCCTCCTGTACGCGCTCTGTCCCCAAGAAGAGGAGGACCAGAGGTCAGATGGGGAGGGGCTCTCCTTAGAAGCCCCGTCTTGAGCAATTGTGGTTAGGGGTGAGGCTGGTGGGCGGGAGGAAGAGGTCCCCCAGCCCTCACTGAGCCCATGTCCCACATGTCCAGCGTGCTGGGCATTACATCTCTCCTCGCTTAACTCCCTCAGCAATCCTGTGTGCTAGGTACCAGCATCTGTCCCCACTTACCTAACGAGTAAACCAAGGCCCAGAGAGCTGAAGTCGCAGCTGAGTCCATGCCACCAAGGCCGCCAGCCCCCAAGTCCCATCTCCCAGGTGAGCCCACCCCACTGGCTTGAAAGCTTTTACCTGCCTGATGTGAGATGCCAAAGCTCCTTGGGGCTTATGACCAGCCCTGCACCCTCTGTCTCCAGCCCAGCTTCAGTTCCTGGCTGTGCTCTCAAGATCCCAATTTGTTTCATCTCCTCGATGCCTCCTCACAGGGGCCCCAGGCCCCTCACACTCAAAGTGTCCCAAACTGGCCTCAGTGTCTCCCTTGAAACAGCCTGTCATTCTTTCTGTCCCCGTCTTGGCATAGCCCCCCCAGCCCCCCAGGTCCCTGGCCGGAGCCTTGAGCCTGTCGCTGGATGCCTCCCTCCCTCATCATTTCCCACCACCTGCCTCCTTGGCCCCTTCTTCTCTCCCTACAGCTTGGCCCCGCTGTCCTCTCCCTCCCAGGTCCCTACCCAGTCTTCTGTCCTTGGGCTCCTGGCATCCTCTGTCACCCCTTACAATCTACCACTCATGGCAGCCCAAATAATTTTTCTAAAATGCTAATTTGACTCCACCTTCCCTTGCTCAACAACCTTCCATGGCTCCCCATTGCTCAGGATTAGGTGACAAGGCCCCAAGATAACTCCTGCCTCATTTCTCAATATGCCTCATGTGGCAACCAGACACCGCTCCTCAGACACCCCCGATGCCAGGCTCATGGTCACCTCCAGGCTCTGGTTCAGGCTGTCCACTTCCCTGGACATTCTTCCTCTCTAGCCCTCGCTTCTGTTCCCAGGGCCTGGCTGGTGGAAAAGGCCCCTACCTTGGACCTGTGGGTATTTCAGCAGGAGCAGGAGGGTGTAGCGGACCGTGGCGCTGACCGTCACCGTCCCAGCGAACAGCAGGTAAATGACCGTCATCAGCAAGTTCTTGTCAGTGAATTCTGTGACTGGATCATGTTCCTCCTGGGAGAAATCGGGCGGAGGGGCTCAGAGAACACAGCCTGCAGGAGGCAGAGGCCCAGCCCAGCCAGGCCTGGGGTGTAGCCCGGCAAGTTCGAGCTTCATCAGGGAGTTTAAATAAATGTTTGGGAAAGTCAGGAAGTGAGCTCTTGATATTATTCTCTCTGGTTGAAATGTTTTTAAAAATGAAAGAGAGTGGCCACCATAAGCAAACAAACAAACAGAAAGTGACAGGTGCTGGTGAGGATGTGGGAAAACTGGAACCACATCACCAGTGGTGGGAATGGACAATGGTGTGGCAGTTACTCAAAAACATTAAAATAGAATGGCCATATGACCCAGCGAGTCCACTTCTGGGCTTATCTCCAAATGACTGAAAGCAGGGTCTCAGAGAGACATCTGTACATTCATATTCATAGGGGCGTTAGCAACAGTAGCTAAAAAGTGGAAGTAACCCACGTGCCCATCCATGGATGAATGGATACATGAAATGTGGTCTATCCCTACAATGGAATATGATTCAGCCTTAAAAAGAAAAGAAATCCCATCACATACTACAACCTCAGTGAACCTCAAGGACATTCCGCTGAATGCTGAATGAAATAAACAAGTTAAAAAGGACTAATACCGCCCGGCAGGTGTGGCTCAGTGGTTGAGCAACGACCCCTGCACCAGGAGGTCGCTGGTTTGATTCCCAGTCAGGACACATGCCCAGGTTGTGGGCCTGATCCCAAGGGGGGAGGGGAGCATGCAGGAGGCGGCCAATCAATATTTCTCTCTCATCTATGTTTCTATCTCTCTCTCCCTCTCCCTTCCTCTCTCTAAAATCAATAAAGAAAAAAAAAAAAGAGAGAGTGTAGCATTTCAGCTTTGCCGGTTGAAGAGTACTAAGATTGGTTGCATAACCATGTAAACACACTTAACACTATTGAACTGTACACTAAAAAATGGTTAAGATGCTAAAGTTTATGTTATGTGTAGTTACTACAATTATTATTGTTTAATATATAAAAGAGTTGGTGTGGCTCAGTGGATTGAGTGCTGTCCCATGGACTGAGAGGTCCCAGTTAGATTCTGGGTCCGGGCACATGCCTGGATTTCGGGTTTGATCCCCAGTAGGGGGCGTGCAGGAGGCAGCCGATAGATGTTTTTCTCTCACATCAATGTTTCTATCTCTCTCTCCTTCTCCTTTCCTCTCTCTAAAAAATCAATATAAATAAATAAGAAAAGAAATGCGGCCACACAGATAAGAAAAAATTCTCTCTCCATGAACCAGGTAGCCCTGATTATCTCCCATAATTCCAGAGTCTGTACAATCCAAAACTAGTTATTTCCACTGGAGTCACCTTAATTCTCCTCTTCTCATATCATAGTAAATAGCTCTTATATAATTAATATAGCAGACTGTATTAGTATGATTTGCTATTGCAAGGTTTCATAAGGAAATGACTCAGTCACGAGAAATGTCCTGTGTGAGTGGGGCTGTGTGTGTGGGGGGGTGACGCGATGGTGGCATTGCTCGTGGCAGGTCACTGGGCAGGGGGCTGAGGTTGGAGGCAGGAGAGATGTAAGAGAGACTCAGACATGCATGAAGTGGGGGTCAGGAGAGGTGGAGACAACAATGTACCAGAAAGACAAGATATGCACACACATGCATAGACACAAATTCATATATATATGGAGAGAGGGAGGGAGAGAGAGAGAAAAGAGAGAGAGAGAGAGGAATGGCCTGACAGAGTCCCAGCCACACCTGGGTGGGAGGCAGCCAGGCCACCAGCCCCACTCAGGAGCCCCTCCAAACCCCAACCTTCTCCCACCTTCGCCATCTTCAGCAGGAAGGCATCCACAACACTGCGTGCAGGGCCTGAGGTGTCCAGACTCCCCTGGCGCCGCTGCACCTGCTCAATGGCGAAGGTGGCCAGGGTGTTCACGTGGCCGAGGAGCTGGGTGCGGGCGCCCGGAAGGGGCTGCAGGAGCCAGGAGAACATCTCGTAGGTCTGTAGGGAGAAGGGCGGCTGCTCTCATGGGGGCCTGGCCCTGCACCAGGGTCGAGGTGCAGGTAGATGGGGTGCCCTGGAAGAGGTAGGCGGGAGCCTTTGGAGAAAGTGGCTGGAGAGAGGGGTCTCACTCACTTACCTGGCCCCATGGGGAGCTGATCCCCAGCAGGATGCCCCCAGCAGCCCGGACCACAGCCTGGAACTCCTCATCCTCGTAGGGGAAACGGAGGCCCACAGTGAGGGAGCAGACGACATTGGAGGTGGCCTGAGCCAGCAGCAGGGAGGGGTCAAATGGCTGTCCTGGTGGAGAGGAGGCGAGGAGGAGCTCTGTGATGGACTCAGAGAGGACCCACTCCATGGCAGCCACCACCAAGAGAAAGGCAGAGACAGACAGAACGGGACAGAGAAACAGACAAGGGAAGAGAGAAAGAGACAGATAGGGAGGCAGACACACAGACAAGGAGAAAGAGAAACACACTTACAGGAGAGAAAAACAGAAGTGGAGAGAGAAAGAAAGGCAGAATGTGATGTGGCAACACCAGGGACAAAGACCCGCAGAGAGTCAGTGAACAGAGCCCCCGGGCCAGGCATCGTGGGTGGGTCCTCCCCACACTCACACGGGATCCAGGGACCCTGGGCTGTCCCTGCCCTGCTGACCTTCTGTTGCCTGGAAGGCCTCCACCAGACACCGGGCCTCCGCCTGGATCAGCTCCTCGCCTTCTCGCTTGCCCATGCCCAGGTCCCGCAGCGTGAGCGTGGTGAACTTCCTCAGCTGCCTCCACCGCTCCCCATTGGAGAAGAAAACCCCTGCGCAGAGGGCTGCACTCAGGGAGGGACTCACTCTCCCCCTTTCCTAGGACTCCCCCCTCCTTCCAGTGAGGACCCTCGAGGGGGCCCTGTCCTGAGTCCACATCTGCCTAGTCTGGGGATGAGGATCAGTAGGTGATTAATAAATACCTAACCTTGGGTCAGTGGGTGGCTTCTCCTGAGAAGTTGGTAACTAGGATTATTCAGGCTCCTCGTGTTCTGTGATTAATCAGGGTAAGTAAAGGTTCCTTCCTTTCATCCATCTTTTTATTCTTTTCGTCCACCCATACTTTTTTCCTTCCTTCCTTCCTTCCTTCCTTCCTTCCTTCCTTCCTTCCTTCCTTCCTTCCTTCCTTCCTTCCTTCCATGCTAACATTATGGAGCACTGTCTGGTCCTAACTATCCATCTCCATCCATCCATCCATCCATCCATCCATCCATCCTTCCCAACATTTATGGAGCACTATCTGGTCCAAACTATCCTTCCTTCCTTCCTTCCTTCCTTCCTTCCTTCCTTCCTTCCTTCCTTCCTTCCTAACATTATGGAGCACTGTCTGGTCCCATCCATCCATCCATCCATCCATCCATCCTTCCTGATGTTTATGGAGCACTATCTGGTCCAAACTATCCTTCCTTCCTTCCTTCCTTCCTTCCTTCCTTCCTTCCTTCCTTCCTTCCTTCCTTCCTTCCTTCCATGCTAACATTATGGAGCACTGTCTGGTCCTATCCATCCATCCATCCATCCTTCCTTATGTTTATGGAGCACTATCTGGTCCCTTGCCCCACGTTGTCTGGAGGTTGAACAGGGAGGGGAGGGGATGGAATTGCACTGTTTTCCTCCTTTATCCAAGAGACCTGCTCTGGACAGACCTTTTCCGCTCTGAGCTCAGTGTTCCCACTTGTAGAATTCTGGCCCGTAGTGTCCTCCTGGATGTCTCCTCCTTGGTGTCCCCTGCTCACCCCACCATTGTGTCCCAAACTGGCCTCAGCATTTCTCCTCCTCCCTGTTCTCAGCCCACCATCCCCTGCCCCCTGTTCGGAGCCTTGGATTCCTCTCCCAACCGCCCCCCCATTCCAACCCCAAGGCCCCAGCCCTCATCCAGCCTAGTCCCCTGCCTGGGCTCCCACACAGCAACTGGGGGATTCTTCTACAAAGAACCCAAAGCCCCGCCCTGGCCGGTTTGGCTCAGCGGTTAGAGTGTCAGAGAGAGACCCGGGTTCGGTTCCCGCTAAGGGCATGTACCTCGGTTGCAGTTTGTCCCTGGCCCAGGTTGGGTCGTGCGGGTGGCAACCACTCGATGTGTCCCTTTCACGTCGATGTTTCTCTCTCTCTCTCTATCTGAACAAAAAATGGAAAAATGTCCTCGGGTGAGGATTAAAAAAAAAAAAAGGAACCCAAAGCCCCAACGCTCTGATGTGACTCAGGCCTGCATGGTCAGGTGCTGCCACTTTGGCATTACAGTATTCCTCATCCCACTAGTCACCCCGCCTTCTCTCACTTCCTCAAAGATGTCAGGATCCCCCCCTCTAGGCCTGTTCCCCTACCATTCTCTCTGCCTAGACCACTCAGCTCTGCATCCACCCTATGGATGAGCTAACTCCATTCATCCTTCATGTCTCAACTCACATGCCACCTCCTCTGAGAGGCCCTCTCAGATTTCTCCCATTCCCCCAGCCCATCCTCAGGCCTGTACAGGTCCCGTGTCCTGCTCTCAAGGCTGCACCTCTCATCGTAGGATTCTGCTCTCTCCCTGCGTCGTCCTATTGCAAGCCCACCTCACCCACAGTAAGACAGGACACCACATCTATCTCAGTTATCTCTGTGTCCCCAGGACCCAGTGCGGGACCAGGCATAATGCAAACTTGTCAGCTGAATGAGTGAATGCTTCTCACCTTCATGCCTTTGTACTTGCTGGTCTCAGTCTGGAACACCTCTCCCACTCCTTCTGTGAGTCTTGGCTCAGATACCTCACCTTTCAGGAGGACTTCCTGGACTTCCCCCAGCAAACAGGCTGGATCAAGGACCTCCTCCTAATCCTAGAGTCCCAGGCCTGCCCCATCCTGGCCCTGACCCCTCTGTCAGTCCCTCCCTCATTGCTGACCTCTCCAGACTGTCGATGTCTGGCGACAGGTCTGTCTCCCCACTGGCCGAGGCACTGTGAGGGAACCAGGCGGTTTAGTCACTGCTGTGCGGGACTCTGGCTTTCAGTCTCGGCGGGGAATAGTTTCCACATTTTGTGTTTGCACATCCGTTCATGTCCAGTGCCTTGAAAGCTCACCCCTTCCTCCCAGCCCTGCAAGGCCCAATCCTCATTCGGTCCTCACTACAACCCTATGTACAGGCATTATCATTTCATTTTATGGATGAGGAAACAGAAGCCAGGCAACACTAAGCCCCGCATGAGAGTCACATACCAGTAAGGGGAAGCAGGCTCTGAGTGAGGGAGCCGCAGCCTCCACTCCTAACTCACCATGGCCGTCAAAGGTGGGGTCCAGCGTTGCCAGCGTCCCCCGCCCACTGAACTCCTCAGCCTGACCTCCCAGGGCCTCCTGCACAGCCTTGTGGCCAACCAGGACCACCACGCGCCGCCAGGGTCCCAGGTGCACGGTGAACACTGGTCCGAACTTCTTACTCAGCTGGGGGCAGGGAGGGAGAAGGGGCGATGCCTGTCTCCGTCATGGGCCCTGCCACTGGATGAGCCACCTGCTAGAAACCATCCACCAGGTCCCCAAACTCCTTCCCCAACACTGGCCTCCTGCAGAGCCCTAACTTCTGATCTAGGGACAACCCAGAACTCACCCCTACCCTCCCAACTCAGGCACGTGGCAGCAAAAATGGGCAGCTGCAGCTTTGGTCTCCCACAGTTCTCCAACTCTCCCCACCCCCAAACTGGCCACTCTTTTCACTGCTAAATCCTAAAATTCTGAAGCACATACAGCTGAGCATGCCATCCTTCCTCAAGATCTCCCCCCCACACACACCCCCACACATACACCCCGTGTTTTGGAAGTCCTCCAGACTCCTGTTGAATGAAATTAAGAACCTCTGGCGTCTTCCACTCCCCGCTCCAAAGGTTGGGACTGCCTCACCTTCCCTCCCTCGAGTGTCCCCGGAGCTCCCAGCTCCACCCACCTACCGCCCCTACACCGAAATTCTAGCAGACAGGTTCCGGGAACCTCCCGCCTCTGCCTCCACTTCCCCCAGGGGCTCCTCGGGGCGGCTCGCCCGGACCTCCTGGGCTACTCCTCCCGCGGGGACAGGCCCACCCCCATCACACCGCCAGCTTCCCTCCGGCTCGTCCCCCCGCGGCCCCCACCACTGCCCGGGGTTCTGGGGGCTCCTGTGCCCCGGGACCCCTGCCCTTGGTCCTGCTTCCCTGCTTCACCCCGACTCCAGGATCCCATGGGCAAGTCTCTGCCCCTTCCAGCCCGGCCCCTCATCCTTTCCCCAGGCACCCCAGTCCTGGCCCCCTGCTCCCGCCCCACCCGACACCACAGCCCCTTTGCCCTGGGACCCGTGTTTGCCTCCCCCGAGCATACCGAGGGCCTCTCTGCCCTGATGCCCCGTTTCTCTCCCCAAAGTCCCCTCCCTCTCCTGGACCTGGCCCCCCGCCCCGAGCCGCGCGTCCCCGCCGCTCCTCACCCTCCGGAGCCCCAAGTACAGCGCCCCAGGCCGGAGCTGCAGGAGGTTCCCCAGCAGCGGCAGCGGCGCGGGCCCGGGGGGCAGGTGGCCTCGGGTGCGGGGCCCGGGCAGCGTCAGCAGCAGCCCCAGGAGCAGCAGCAGCACCAGCAGCAGCGCCCAGGTGCCGGCCGCCTCCATCTGCGCAGGTTGGCGCCGCGGCTCGCAGGCGCTCCAGGCGGGCCCGTCCGGGTAGCGCCCGCCCGCAGGGACCAGGTGCAGGGAGGCCGGGCGTGCCCCTCCCCCGCCTGCCGGCCACCTGCTCTCCCCGCCGCCGGATTTCCCTCCCAGCCCACCGCCGCTGTTTGGGGTCGGGGACACGCGAAAGGTTTTCTCCGCGGTCGCTCAGTTTCGAGGGGCGGAGACAGCGCCCTGGGCCCCGAGTGGGGCGTGGGCAAACTGGAGGAACCTGGAAGCTGGAGACTTGGCAGCCTCCCGAAGGCCACGCCCGAACCCGGCGGTGATCCCCAACCCCGCCGCGCTCCCCAGCTCCCACCTCCCTCCTCACTGCAACCGGGGTACGCGGCGTTCGCCCATGCGTGCCTGGGGGGTGTCTTTGAACCAATTTCCTCCAGCACTTGACATCTTCACCACGTACTAGGAAGAGGCACTTGACCTTTAACAATAAAGAATCTGAGTGAGGTTCAGTGAAGTCAATCGGTTGACCCCAGGCCACACAGCTAGCAAGCGACAGAGCTGGGATTTGAACTCGGGCAGGTCTGAATGATTGGTTGAATCATTCATTTTACCAGTATGTATAGTGGTTAGGACCATCATGTCTGAAGTCAGACTACCAGAATTCACAGCCTAGCCTCTCTGTGCCTCTGTTAACGCATGAAATAGGGATAGTTGTCAAGATTAAACAGGTGTACGTGTGTACACGATTTAAAACAGGGCCAGGTGCATATAGAACAAATGTTAAAGGGTATGTTAGCTGCCCTGGCTGGTTTGGCTCAGTGGTTGGAGCGTCGGCCTGCGGACCAGAGAGTCCAGGGTTCGGTTCCCGCTAGGGGCACGTACTCCCCTCCCCCAAATATATATATTAGCTAATATTCTTTCAACTAATTGTTACTGAGATTTAACTACAAGCAAGACTTTGCTCTAGACCTGGGAATGCAGCTATGAGTAACAGAGGGATGGGCCCTGCCCCATCCCTAAACTCGAATCCACATGCAAACAAAGTAATAAGATAATTTCAGGTAGGTAGTGTGAAGGCCAGGGGGATGGGCTTGTCGAAGGAGACGGTTACAATGTCCATGCTGCTTGGTTCAAAGCTGTATCCCTAGGGTCCAGAGCAGTGCCTGGCACACAGGAGGTGCTCAATAAATATTTGATGCATCAAAGATGGAATGTAGATGAGGTCAGCAGGAACTTGGCAGAACCCAGGAAAAGACTTTGCATTTTCTTTCTTGCAAAAGGAAGCAGATGAAGGATTTCCAGCAGGGCAGTTACTTGGTTTGCTTTGAATTTTCTTTCTTTTCTTTTTTATTTAATTTTTTAAATTGTTGACACTATTGCAGATGTTCCCCAACCCCCCTCCTTTGCCCACCTCCATCCAGCCCCTCTCTGCTCCCTTGGCCCTCCTCACACTATTGTTTAAGATTTTATTATGAGCCCTAACCAGTTTGCCTCAGAGGTTAGAGCGTTGACTTTTAAACCAAAGGGTCTCAGGTTCTATTCCTGGTCAAGGGGTTGCAGGTTTGAGGCAACCAATCAATGTCTGTCTGTCTCTCTCTGTCTCTCTGTCTCTCTCTCTCCCCCTCCCACTCTATCTAAAAAGTCAATGGAAAAATATCTTTGGGTGAGGATTAACAACAAAAAAAGAAGATTTCATTATGAAAACTTTCAAACATACAGTAGACACCTGTATATCTGCCACCTAGATTCCACCATTTTACTATCTGTCAGTGTAAGAAACATTAACATCTATAGAGAATTTTTGTGAGTTTATTTGAGCCAGTGTTGACAATTGTTGGGAAGCAAAATCTCAATACATTGAGATAATGCTTCAGAGAACGTCAGTTTTGTGTCTTATTTTATATATTACAATAAAAAGAGAAGCCACAAGTGGGTTACACAAAATCCACTGGTGATAGATTAGGGAGGTGGGAGTAAGCAAAGGGGGAAACCTCTGGGACTGGATGAAAAGTAAAATGATAGACATGTTTTACATAGGTGGGTACAGGATCCTTAACAGTCAACAATTAATATGATAACAATAACAATGAGAGGGTGTGTGGTTTCCACCCTGGTGCACTGGTTGTGCTCTGAGGGGTCTGGAAAAAGGGGAGTTATCCCGACAATCCAAAGAAATGTTATCGGATGCAAAAGACAACAGACAGGCTCAGTTAGGTATGGATGGACTTTTGTCAGGGAAGATTCTAGCCTAGGACATGACTATCTGCCATAAATTGCTTTTAGTTAAAAAGCTTTGTCATAATGCGTCAGTGAGATAACCAGAGACACACAGCCAAATTGTAAAGGAGCGCTTTATTCTTGCCGGTGGGCTGCGGGAGGCATGGTCTCCTCTCAGATCAGCAGCACCAGATTCTTCTTGCTCATCTGATTTTTTTTTTTTTTTTATCCTCACCCGAGGACATTTTTCCATTTTTTGTACAGATAGAGTGGGAGGGAGAGAGAGAGAGAAACATCGACATGAAGGGACACATCGAGTGGCTGCCACCCGCACGACCAACCAGGGCCGGGGACAAACTGCAACCGAAGTACGTGCCCTTAGCGGGAACCGAACCCGGGTCTCTCCGGACCGCAGGCCGACGCTTTAACCACTGAGCCAGACTGGCCAGGGCTGCTCATCTGATTTTTTTTTTATTTATTTTTATTTTTATTTTTTTTAATCCTCACCTGAGGACATTTTTCTATTTTTTGTTCAGGTAGAGTGGGAGGGAGAGAGAGGAACAGAGAGAGAGAGAGAGAAACATCGATGTGAAAGGAACACATCGAGTGGCTGCCACCCGCACGACCGACCAGGGCTGGGGACAAACTGCAACCGAGGTACGCGCCCCTAGCGGGAACCGAACCCGGGTCTCTCCGGACCGCAGGCCGACGCTCTAACCGCTGAGCCAAACTGGCCAGGGCTGCTCATCTGATTTTAAAGACAGAAGCCCCATCCCCCTTTTGCTTCCCCCACCCCAGAGGGACTGGTATAATAATGGGTGTGACAGTGATTACAGAAGACAAAATTAGCATTATTCACCTGGCTAACAAGTACCTGCAAATACTCAGAAACTGCAAATGCCTCCCACCACATGGGGCAACTATAATCTTAGGCAACATTCCTTTACTTCTAGGGGTAATTAACCTATTATTGGGAAAATATCAAGGAAGGTCCATTGATGATAAAAATGGAATCTAGTTGCCTTAGCCTCCGGGCCCAGGTCAGCTTTACTTTCAGACCATCCTTTGTGGTTACTTCAGGTCTCTGAGTTTGCAAGGCCGCCATGCAGGCCTTCCCTGAGCTTGTCATGTTAGCATGTGGCCCCTTTTTGTCCACACATTCCCCTTTTGGTTATAAATTAATTCAAAGAATGCATTGGACCAGCCTTTTGGTTGGATGACAAGGTCCCACAGTGCTAGTGATATCGTTACAATAATCTGATTATTATTTAACAGGAAAGGAGAAAAGGGGAGACTAGATAATATAGGCATGCCATTTATGCAGCTTTGCCAGAAAGCTGGTTTAACACACCTCAGGTCTATTCTCCATAGATTGACGAAGAAAGGGACTAGACAAAGACACATGCTCAGTAAGGTTGGAGTGACATGGGAAGGTGCTTACCTGTCTGTCACTCCTGGGAACAGGTGGTTAGCCACTGCATGTGTGAGAAACCTGAATATTTAATCTGCTAGACAGAGGAAAGCTCTCTTCCTTTCTTGACCTTTGACCCTCTGGCCCTCTTGGGACTCCTGTTGCAGGGGGAGCATTCCCCTGCATTTGCCATGTGGCCCACAGCCATGTGGATCCCATACAATAGACTAATGGACTGAATCTAGCCTGATGCCACATCAGACCCAACTTCACCATGGAGTGGAAATTCTGGCCACTGGCCCTACTTCTAGCTCTGCTGAATCCACAGCTGCATGTCTTTTAGAACTGGATTAAGGGACATGAGACTTTACAACCCCAGGAATATAACTCCACGCCAATAAAAAACTATTCATTCTCCTGTGCTAGTCTTAGAAAATTCCTTTTTTGAAGATATCACAAGAGCCATCCAACTCCCATGAGTTGGCCCAACAGTTTCTCCAGCAACACTATGAAGGTTTATTTCTAGGAAGTCTCACTGTTAGCATTTGTCTTGCTGAACAATGGACCACTAGGGATGGGGCAAGACTGTAACCTTGCATGGAAGTCAAGGCTGAATTTTTTTTTTTTCTCAAAAGTGAAAGGTAGGTAAATGGGAGGCAGTCAGGTCTTATAGGTCTTTATTAAGAAAAACACTCTGGCCTGGCTGGCGTGGCTCAGTGGATTCTAGGCCCAGGCCCCGGTTAGGCACGTTCGGGAAGTAAACAAGCAGTGTGTCTCTCTCACATTGATGTTTCTCTCCCCCCCCCCCCCATCTCCTTCCCACCTTCCTTCCCTTCCTTCCACTCTCTAAGAAGCAATAGAAAAAATATCCTCTGGTGAGGATTAACTACAACAACAAAGCAAAATTATATTTGACACATTTCTTGAGGGGTTGGATGTGCTTTTTCCCCAATTAGTTCTTAGATTTGTGAATAAACAGGATTCATTATACTAACAGAATTTTGCTCAGTATAAATGATGCTACAACAAACATTTAAAATACATGTCTCTTGATATATTTTTATGCATTTCTACTAAGTATATACCCAGGAGAAAACAGTGGGCCACTGGGTGTAAATTTCTTTCAACTATTACTGTAGTTACTACCAACTTTCAAAATGGATTATTTTTGCCCTGGCCGGTTTGGCTCAGCGGTTAGAGCATCGGCCTGCGGTCCGGAGAGACCCGGGTTCGGTTCCCGCTAAGGGCATGTGCCTCGGTTGCGGTTTGTTCCCGGCCCTGGTTGGTTGTGCGGGTGGCGACCACTCGATGTGTCCCCTTCACATCGATGTTTCTCTCTCTCTCTCTTCCTCTCTCTCCCTCCCACTCTATCTGAACAAAGAATGGAAAAATGTCCTCGGGTGAGGATGATAAAAAAAAAAAAAAGAAAAAAAAGTGATTATTTTAATTAACATGTAGATGAGCAGCTTATGAGCTCTACTATTCCATTCCAGACTATTGCAAAGTCTTTGCAAACTTTGTTCCAGACCTTTTAATTTCAGCAACTCTGTGAGTGTACAGTTGTGTTGTGTTGTGGTTTTAATTCGCTTCTTCTGATGGATAATGGGCTGAGCATCTTCCTTTTTTTAATCCTCACCTGAGGACATTTTTTTGTTTTTTGTTCAGATAGAGTGGGAGGGAGAGAGAGGAAGAGACAGAGAGAGAAACATCGATGTGAAAGGGACACATCGAGTGGCTGCCACCCACACGACCCAACCAGGGCTGGGGAAAAACTGCAACCAAGGTACGTACCCTTAGCGGGAACCGAACCCGAGTCTCTCCAGACCGCAGGCCAACGCTCTAACCGCTGAGCCAAACCGGTCAGGGTGCATCTTCCTTTTTTATATTATTTTTCTTTATTGATTTTAGAGAGAGAGGAAGGGAAAGGGAGAAAGAGATAGAAACAGCGATGAGAGAGAACATCAACTGGCTGCCTCCTGCATGCCCCCTACTGGGAATTTGGCCCACAACCAAATTTGGCATGTGCCCTGCCTAGGAATTTAACCAGCGACCTTTTGGTTTATGGGTCGACGCTCAACCACTGAGCCACAGCAGCTGGGCGTTAGTGATTTTTTTGTAACCTATTTAGGAACACTTCCCCTTCCTTGATCTGCTCCTATATTATTTCCTAAAACTTTTATTGTTTTGCCTTTAAATTTTTAAAAATTAAATTAATGTAACCTTGGTTAATAACATATGTGTTTCAGGTTTACAATTCTATGGTGTGTGCTCATCTCCAAAGGTCTAGTCTCCTTCCATCACCATATATTTGACCCCCTTTACCTTTCTCATCCTCCCCTCACTTTCTTCCCCTGGTGACCACTATACTGTTGTCTGTGTCTATGAGTTTGGTTGTTTGCTTGGTTTGTTTGTTTGTTGCTTTCTGTTTTATATCCCACATATTAGTGAAATCACATGGTTTTTGTCATTTTCCATCTGACCTATTTCATTCAGCATGATATTTTCAAGATCCACCCATGTTGTTGCAATATTTCATCATTTTTTATGGCTGAGTAGTATTCTACGTGTATATGAAAATTAAAAGTGGTAGAGAGGATGTGGAGAAAAGGGAGCCTTTGTGCACTGTTGGTGGGATCGTAAACTGGTACAGCCACTGTGGAAAATAGTATGGAGTTTCCTCAAAAGTTAACAATGGAGCAACCGTATAACCCAGCAACTCCACTTCTGGGTATCTACCTGAAATTTTTGAAAACATATTCATACAGACATATGTACCCCTACATTCACTGCAGCGTTATTCACTGTAACGAAGATATGGAGACAACCTAAGTGTCCTTTGATGGATGACTGGATAAAGAAAATGTGTCTTTCACATTTAGATCTACAGTCTACCTGGAGCTGATATCGGGTGTCATGTCAGGTAGGTGTCAAATTTCCTTTTTCTGCATCTACTCAACTGTCTCAATTCCATTATTGAAAAACCAGCCTTTCCCCACTGCTCTGTATTGTCATCTCTAGGACCAACCATACATGTATCCCTATTTTGAAATCTGTTTTCTTCCGTTGGTCTCTGTGCATGTTTGTGGCATGTCTAGACCATTCTAATTAGTATAGCTTCATAATAAATGTTGATGTCAAGTAGAGTAACTTGTCTCACCTTGTTCCGATTGAGGTGTGTCTTGGCTTTTCCGCATGCTTTGCAGTTCTGCGTACATTTTTATTTCCCAGCTTTATTAAGGTATAATTGAAATATAACCTTGTGTAAGTTTAAGGTGTACTGTCCATGTACATTTTAGAATGAGCTCATCCAATTCTACAAAGTAACCTTTTGGAATTTTGATTTGGTTTGGAGTGAATCTATAAATCCGTTTGGGGAGAACCGACGTGTTTCAGTGGGGGAAAAAAAGGAGAAACATCTGTAACAAAAATAAATTAATTAATTAAAAATAAAATAAAATTGTCCTGGCAGGTTTGGCTCAGCGGTTAGAGCGTCAGCCTGCGGTCCTGAGAGACCCGGGTTCGGTTCCCGCTAAGGGCACGTACCTCGGTTGCAGTTTGTCCCCAGCCCTGGTAGGTCGTGCGGGTGGCAGCCCCTCAGTGTGTTCCTTTCACATCGATGTTTCTCTCTCTCTATCTGTTCCTCTCTCTCCCTCCCACTCTACCTGAACAAAAAATGGAAAAATGTCCTTGGGTGAGGATAAAAAAAATAAAAATAAAATAAAAATAAAAATAAAATAAAATATAAAGTCTATCAATTCAGGAACATAGTTTCTCTCTTCATTAATTTGCCTTTGAAAATTGATCTCAATACGATTTTATTGTTCTTCTCTGTAGTGTTTTTGCATATCTTTTGTTATATTTATTCCTAGGTATTCGGTATTTTTAAATGCTATAAAATGCCATCTGCTAATTGTTCTTTCATCCACAAACTCAAATATATGATTTTGTATCTAGTAATCTTTCTAGGCTCAATTGTTAATTTTTTTTCTGGGACTTGTCACTTTATTTTTAATTTAAAAAAATTAAAAAATATATTTTTATTGATTTTTTTTAGAGAGAAAGAGAAACATCCATCGGCTGCCTCCTGAACGCCCCCTAATGGGGATTGAGCCCAACACCCGGGCACGTGCCCTGACCAGAATTGAACAGGGACCACTCAGTCCATAGGACGACACTCAATCCACTGAGCCACACCGGCCAGGCTTTAATTTTTAAGTTTTAAAAATTTATCTTTATTGTTGCAAGTATTACAGATGTCCTCCCCCCACAATGACTTGTTAATTTTTGGGGTACAACCACAAATTATGTCATCTGCAGATAATGGCAGGTTTGTTTTTTCCTCATCAAGCCTTATACCATTTATTTATTTTTATTTCTTTCTTTCTTTGCCTTAGTTCAGAGGCCAAGGTCCATAGAACACGTTGAAGAAAAATGGTAAGAGTAGACTTCCTCCTCTTGATGCCAATCTCAAAGGGAGAACTATGCTTTACTACTAGGTGTGAGGCCCTGGCTGGTTTGGCTTAGCGGTTAGAGCGTCAGCCTGTGGACTCAAGGGTCTCGGGTTCGATTCCACTCGAGGGCATGTACCTGGGTTTCAGGTTTGATCCCCAGTCCTGGTCAGAATCATGTAGGAGGCAACCAGTTGATGTGTCTCTCTCACATCAATGTTTCTCTCTCTCTCTCTCTCTCCATTTTACCCTCTAGAAAAAGATGAATGGAAAATGATCCCTGAGTGAGGGATATATATATATATATTTACTATTAGGTATGAAGTTTGCTGCAGAAAACTTTATCAGATGAAGACATTTTATTCTTAGTTTGCAAGGAGTTTTTCTTTTAAACCACAAACAGGGGATAAATTTTGTTGAATTTTATCTTCAGATCCACTGAGATCATCATATAAACTTTCTCTTTTCATCTGTTAATTACGTCAAATAATTTTCTAATGTTAAACCATTCTTCCTAAGATAAAGGCAACTGAAATGTATGAACCTTTTTATATTTTGCAAGATTCTGTTAGCTAATATGATTTTTACACTTAAGTTCATTTGTGAAATTGGCCTGTAATTTTATTGTCTAAGACAGGTTTTGATACCGAGTTTCTACTAGCTTCACAAAATCCGCATTTTTCTCTTATCTGAAAGAGTTTGTGTAAGGCTAGCATTAGTTCTTCCTTAATTATTTGGTAAAAGTCAATAGTGAAGCTTTCAGAATCATTGGAGGAGAAAGTGTTTGATTATAGATTCAATTTCCTTAATTTTTATAGGACTATTCATATTTATTATTTCTTCTTGTGTCAATTTTGGCAAGTTGTATTATTATTTTTTAACTAGGACTTTGTCCACTTAATTTATTTTTCAAAAAAAATTGTCATAAAATTGTCTGGTAGCCTCTTTTTTATGTGTACTTTTGTTTAAAAAATGTATTCTCTCTCTCTCTTTAAATAAAACAAACATATTTATATGAACATATACATGTTTATTAACATGTATATTTTATGTACACATAGGAGATACCCAGAGAAAAATGAGTAAGTCCCCTCTCTCTCTTTTCATGCAAGCCTGGAGAAAATGTTGGGAACCCAACGAATACCAGTATAAGGACGTTCCTTAATTCTTTCAACTCCTTATCAGCTATGTGCTAAATATCAATTGTGATTTATCTGAAAAAATAAAATAGTTTAGTAATTTCTCAGCTAAGTTGTCTAGATCCTCCTTCCATTTTGCTGAATGCTGAATGCAAAGTGTTGGAAACAAACACTGAAAGCAAAGACTGACGAAAGGGTTCACTATCGAGAGTCTCCCTTTCTCACACCAGTATTCAAGGTCTAGATGTCTCTTTCTTTGGTCACCAGAGGATTTTCTGCCCTGAGAGCATCAAATGAGAATGGGGAGAGGTAGGGCTTTTGTGTGTGTTTTTAAAGTGTGTTGAGGGTGGAACCGGGAAACGGTTCATTCATTCCTGTGGAACCAGGGATATTCGCAGGCAGGTTTATTCGGGCAATTGCCTGTTGGGATGAGGATCTGGCATTCATTTTTTCTTTCATTAATCCCTGTATCTGCCTATCTAGTGGAAAATTTTCTTGGGCCCTTCCACGTGTGGTATTCTGGACTAAGGACCAGTCCCCACCTAGAAGAGCAGGTAATGTTTTGTTTTACACTCGGTGATCTACTGTGTCCTGCATTAATAAAGGAGAGGGCCACCGTTACTGTATCCCAACCCAGAGTGTCTAGAACTGTGTGTCCTGCATGCTTGGCCCCGAGTTGCTGGGCACAGACCTAGTTATAAGTAACTGTTACAAATTAAACAGCAAAGACATATAGAGTGTGTGGTGTCAGGGGATGTGCTGGGCACTTAAGAGGCATTTCCTTATTTAATCCCCATTTTTTAGAGGAGGTAACTGAGGCTCAATTACTTTTCCAGGACCACCCAACCAACAACTGGCAGACCTAGGGCTCCAACTCAGGTGTGTCTGAATCCAAAGCCTGTGCCACACTACCCGAGGACTCTCAGCTCTCAGAGCTGTAGGATTTTAACCATAGATCTCCCACCCCCACCCCAGTAGAGACCTTCTTTTTTTTTTAGACAGAGAAACATCGATGTGAGAGAGACACATCGAGTGGCTGCCATCCACGTGACCCCAATGGGGGCCAGGGACAAATTGCAACCAAGGTATGTGCCTTTAGTGGGAACTGAACCCGGGACTCTCCAGTCTGTGGTCTGCGGGCCGACGCTCCAACCACTGAGTCAAACCAACCAGGGCAGAGACCTCCTTATACATCGTCTTTGTTTTGCAAAGAAGGGCCTGGGGCAGAATCAGGGAGTGGCCTGCACAAGGTCATCCACAGGGCATAGCAGGTGCAAGGTGTGAGGTGGGGAAGGCAGAGGCATGGGTGGGAATCTCTCCCTGTTGACATTCTGATACCAAGGACTTTGGCATAGTTTCTCTCGAAGACAAACACCTATGGCAACAGTCTTAATCTTTTGAGAAATTTCTCCAAGAGGTAGGGTCATGGCTGAGATGACTCAGGGGAAGCCCAAACCCAATGCCACAGCAGCTTGGATTCTCTTTCAGTGCCCAAAGGGGCAGGGGTTGGACAAGCCCACATAATTGGTGGACATTTCAGGAGAGTACACATCAGCAGAGTCCTGATTCAGGCCTCAATTAGTCTGAACCCTAGATCTACACTGAACCCTAAATCCCACCATGGAGGGGAACCCGGGACAGGGAGAGTCTGGACAAAGACCAGGAGGTGACACAGACATGGTCTGATTCGGGAGTCTGGGCTGTTTAAGCCAGAGGGACTCCCCAAATCTTTGTTGCCACAAAATCCACTGCAAACGTGTGGAAGGGAGAAGGTTGGGGCCAGGGCTCACTCAGGGACGAGTATCCTCCCATTTCACAGGGACTTGATACCTGGCTGTATTAGTTTCGATTGCTTCAGTGAAAGAACAAAATGTAACCTATTAAATTGGAAGATCTACACCAACAACAAAACTTCAGAAAAAGAAATAAAAACAAACAATTCCTTTTGTAATTGCCACCAAAGGAATAAAATACCTAGGAATAAACTTAACAAAGGATGTGAAAGACCTATATACTGAGAACTACAAAGTATTATTAAGAGATTGAAAAAGACACAATAAAATGGAAGAACATTCCATATTCATGGATTGGAAGAATCAACATAGTTAAAATGGCTATATTAGCCAAAGCAATATACAGATTTAATACAATACCATCAAAACCCCAATGTCATTATTTATTTATTTGTTGTTGTTATTTTTAATCCTCACCCAAGGATATTTTTCTATTTTATCTTTATCTTCAGGTAGAGTGGAAGGGAGGGAGAGAGAGGGAAAGAGAGAGAAAAATCAATGTGAGAGAGACATATAGACTGGTTGCCTCTCGCACAACCCCGGACCAAGGCAGGGGACGAACTGCAACCGAGGTACATGCCCCTGACTGGAATCAAACCTGTGGCTCTTTGGTCTGTGGGCCAACGCTCCAACCACTGAGCCAAACCAGCCAGGGTGCATGCTGTTTTGATTATGGTAGCTCTGTCACATAATTTAAAGTCAGGTAGAGTGATACCTCCAGCTTCATTCTTTTTTCTTAGAACTGCTTTGGAGAATGCTAACCACTACAGGGATAAAGCCTATTGGGACACATCTGTCCATTCAAAACAAAGATTAGTTAGGTCTTCTCATAGCCATTAAAATTTTTTTTTTCTTTATTGATTTTAGAGGGAAAGGGAGAAAGAGATAAAAACATAGATGAGAAAGAATATTGATTGGCCGCCTCCTGCATGCCCCCACACTAGGGATCGGGCCCACAATCTGGGCATGTGCCCTGACCGGGAATCAAACCAGCAACCTCTTGGTGCGTGGGTCGACGCTCAACCACTGAGCCACACCAGCCAGGCACTTTTGCCTCTTTTACATAAATGAAATTGTGTGTGTGTGTGTGTGTGTGTGTGTGTTTTAAGTATACTACACCCTCAAGACCTGATTAACTCCCAAAGGCCCACTTCCTAATACCATCGAATAGGTGGTTAGGATTTCAACATATAAATTTTGGAGGGACACAGACCTTCAGTTCATAACAGTGGTATATACATTCAGTGGAATATTATTTAAACTTTTAAAAATATAACTTTTTGGAGAAATTTAAAAATTCAAACAGAAAAGTTTCAAGAACAAATATAGTACAAATAGCATCCATTTTAGTCTTTACCCAGATTCACCTTAACTTTGAACCCATTTTCATTATCATTTGCTCTCTCTCTCTCGTCTATCTAATACTTTACCTGAATTATTTAGGGTAAATTACACACAACATGGCCCTTTACCTTTAAATACTTCAGTGTGTATTTTCTAAGAACAGAAATGTTCTCTTATATAGTTGTTATACAGTTATCAACTTCAGTATGGTTAACATTGATAGGAAACTTTTATCTCTACTGTTTGTATTCCAATTCTGTCAAATTGCTTCTCATTTTGACAACTTTAAAAAGAAATGGCACCCTGGCTGGTTTGGCTCAGTGGTTAGAGCGTCGGCCAGTGACCCAGAGAGTCTCGAGTTCAGTTCCCGCTAAGGGCACGTACCTTGGTTGCAGTTTGTCCCCGGCCCCAGTTGGGGTTGTGTGGGTGGCAACCACTCGATGGAACATCACTGTTTCTCTCTCACTCTTCCTCCCTCTCTCCCTCCCACTCTATCTGAAGATAATGCAAAAATGTCCTCAGGTGAGGAGAAAAAAAAGAAAGAAATGACAGACTTTTGCTGTTGTGATGCCACACTCCAGAGGTACCTCAGCAATTAAAGGCAAAGGCCCTGGAACCAGACAACGGAACCAGGCAATGGGCTTGATCCAGCCTCGGCACCCATCTGCAAAGTGACCCCAGTCATGTTATGACCTCTTCATGTCTCAGTTTCTGCGACAGTAAAATGGGGATACTTTTAGAGATAACAAAATGAAAACATTTACAGGTAAATTGATACAATGTCTGGACTTTGCTTGAAAATAATCCTGATTTGGGAGGTTTAGGGGAGAGGATTGTTAGAAGTGTAGATGGAACAAAATTGGCCCTGAGTTTATCACTGTTGAAAATGGATAGTGTATATATCATCATATCTACTTTTGTGTATGTTTCAAGTCTTCCACGGTAATAAAAAAAAATGTTTTCAAAGACAGAAAAGTAAAATTTAAAAAATGGGAGAGGTGGGGGCTATTAATGATTAATTACCTGCCTTAAAATGTTGTTAGGAGGAGGGAGTAAACAAGTTAATTTAAATTAAACCTAAGTAAAGCATTTAGAACAGTGCTTGACAATGGTCAATGCTGGTACCGTAGGTTTTATTTTGTTCTTTCTACTCCCGCAGCAGTTCAGAAAAGCTACCACTAGGTGGCGCTGACTCCCAGCGCCATAAAAAGCCAGGTGCAGATGATTAGCCCTGAGTTTACATTCTGTTGTCTCTTCCTCGTTGACATTTACTATCTCTGAGCCTTATTTTATGCATTTCTAAAATGAGGATGGCAACAGTATAAATTTCTGAGCTGTTAGGATGATTTAGACACAGTGATGTAATGATGTAGCAAGACTGATGCAGTATCTTGTGCACCTCTTTCTGGACACCTGTCTCTCAGGATCTGCCTCTGGGTCCAGTGTTCCTCCTTTTTCCTGTGGGGATTCACCCACCTGCCTAAGCAATCGTGAAAATCCGAAGTGGCTACAGAGAGGGAGCTTTCTCCTCTGGCCCAGCCTCATCCAAATCTACGACAGGTCAGCCCTCCAGCCACTAGATGACACACTCTTCTTAGAAGACTGGGGAACTATTAGAAATCCAGTTTTTTTTTTTTTGAGATGTAATTAAGATTTGAGGCTATGTGAATCAGACCCGAGTTAGAATTCCCATTCCATCACCTATAATCTACACGACCTTATCGGTCTGCTTCTGTTTCCTCCTTTATTAAATGAGTTTCTCTCGGTAAAATACACCTATCACAAGGATTAAATGTGCCATTGTAGGTAAAGCCTTTAATACGAGACTTAAATAGCGGCTCCCATCAACATTAAACTATTAAGATGACTAAGCAAATATTTTGAGGGCTCATTACATGCCAGGCACATAATAATACTGAATTCCCATAGGAATACACAAACTGGATATGGTAATGCTTCCCATGTGATAGGTGAGGAAACTGAGGCTGAGAGAGGAGGACTTGATAGTCACACAATGGGGACATGGCAACTTGGGGATTTAAATCCGGGCGGTCTGTCTTCCGAATTGATACCACTAACTATTACGCTAGACCGGACTCCCTCGCCCTCTTAAACCATGTTGCATGCCCCGACTTCAAGTTTCTTCTGGGCCTGAGGTCTTTGAACAGCCAGAGGATTTCCATCCTGGCCACCTCTTGGATAGAAAGGGATGATTCAAAAAGGACAAAGTGCTTCTTGCCCTTTGACCATGAAGGTTTGGACAGCACTGTAGGATAGTGGTCCTCCACCTTGAGCATCCATCAAATTACCTGAGGGCCTTGTTGAAACACAGATCGCTGGGCCCACCCCCAGAGTTCCTAATCCAGTGAGTCTGAATTGAGGACTCAAGATTTTGCATTTTTAACAAGTTCCAAGTGATACTGAAGCTGCTGGTCTGGGGGCTGGTCTTTGAGAACCACTAAACTATGTAGGGCAGAGTCACAAGATTGAAGGAAACTGGGTCCCTAGTTGACCACATGGAGGGGAGCTACCTGCCATCTTGGACAACCTGCTTACTTCCAGATGGTCACAAAGAGAAAAAGAACCTTCTCTTTTATTTAAGCCACTGTATTGTGGGATCTGTAGGTTACAGCAAGTTGGCCTTTACATTAATGCAGACATCTCCCAGGCCTTCCTCCTGGAGATGCCCTGATGGACACCATTGGTTCCTCCAGCCGTTAGAAACATGACCAACATCTGTCAGTAAGTCCAGCTCTGTTGACGTCCCTCAGAGACCTACAGCTCTGACGACTGGCTGAGAGGAAGACTTTCGAGGGTGGGTCCAAAGAGTGAATGGCTGTGCGGTGTGCAAGTTGTTCACTGCACAACGGGTGAACGGCCACTGCAATCCTTTCATTTTTATTTTTTTCTTTATTGATTTTAGAGGGAGAGGGAGAGAGAGAGAGAAACATCAATGAGAGAGAACACGCCTCCTGCGCGCTTCCCACTGGGGATCGGGCCCACAACCTGGGCATGTGCCCTGACCAGGAATTGAACCGGCGACCTCTTGGTGTATGGGTCGGTGCTCAGCCACTGAGCCACACTGGCTGGGCCAGTCACTGCAATCTTGCTCACACTTTGTCTGACAAGTCATGTACCTTGGTGCAAGGCTGCATCCAATCATAGGAAAAGACTTTCTTTTTTCAAAGCAAGGGATACTTGTCAAGCTTTGCTCACTGGGGAATGGCTCTGCCCTAATGATATCCTTTTTTTAATCCTCACCAGAGGACATTTTTCCATTTTTTGTTCAGATAGAGTGGGAGGGAGAGAGAGAGAAACATCGACGTGAAAGGGACACATCGAGTGGTTGCCACCCTCATGACCCATCCAGAGCCGGGGACAAACTGCAACCGAGGTACGTGCCCTTAGCGGGAACCGAACCCAGGTCTCTCCGAACCGCAGGCTGACGCTCTAACCGCTGAGCCAAACCGGCCAGGGTGATATCCTTTTCTAATTCATCCATCTAGAGGGGGTACCTTTTTCTGATTACACAAGGCACCTGACTGGCTCTCAATCCAGAATCAAGAACCAAGGGTTGTCAAGGTTTCTGGTGTTATGGACAACCTCCACGGAATTCCCAAGAATTGAAGCATCTCCCTAAAGTGGACTTAATTTAAAGGAGTTGTCCAAACAGACCCTGAGTCTGGCCTGTGGTTGATTGAGGCCATTGTAAGAGCCAGAGACCAGGAGAAGTAACGCGGCACAATCCCAGAAGGGAAATCCTCCTCCAGACCCCCTTCAGACTAGACAAGGAGGACACGGTGGAGAAGTAACTTTCAGAGATGAGGATCAGCAGCAGCCATGCAGGCTGTCAAAGGGGGTCCCTCACCGCCAAGGTGTTAGCAGCTAGAACGCTTTTAGCTGTCAGTAGCAGAACTGTTGGGGAAGGCGGTCTCATGAGTGCCTTCCCACCCCAGCTTAACTGCACTTGAATGGGCCTGGGGCGGGGACAGTTCCTCGCCAAGAGATAAGGAGCCCCCTTAGCCTGTGCTGGGCTTATGGCCTCATGAGAGAATCTTTTCCTGTTTCGGATTCGGTGAAAATGCACATGTCCACAGCCCTCAGGCAGGCCCCCAGATTCTTTTTTCTTTCTCTCTTTTTAGAAGGCTATAATACATCATCTGTACATTGCAGATTTCTGAATTTCAGAATCCACGGGAGAGGTCCAGTTCCTTCCCGAGCACAAAGCGCGGCGGCGTGTCGGGTTAGGTGGCTGGCGTGGCTGCGGAGCAGGGCCGCTGGTTGGGGGACTGACGCATTGCCAGGGCCTGGGCCTTCCACACTCTCTCCCCTCTCGCTCTGACAAAAGGCTGTAGCCACTCAAGCCGTGTGTACATACTGTCCGTTCCCGGCAACCTTGAATCATGCACTAATCTCTTCCCGGGGTGGCATTTGTTTACCTTTTCGCTTTGGTTCCACAGTGAAGCAAGAATCTTGGATCGACAATAACAATATTTAATCATATTATAAAGCAATAGGTTGGGAAATAAGCAATGCCAGAGCTTATTCAATAACTCAATGAGGCAACAAGAAACCCACTTTACTTCATTCTTTTTTGTTTGTTTGTTTATCCTCACCCGAGGACATGTTTGCATTTTTGCAGTGGGAGGGAGAGAGGGAGGAAGAGAGAAAGGGAAACATTGATGTGAAAGGGAGGCATCGTCTGCTTGCCACCCACACCACCCCAACCGGGGCCGGGGACAAACTGCAACCGAGGTACGCGCCCTTAGCGGGAACTGAATCTGGGTCTCTCTGGTCCGCGGGCCGTTGCTCTAACTGCTGAGCCAAACTGGCCAGGGACTGTTTGATGACTTTTAGGCCTCAGGCTCATCATCTTATGCTCACAGGTGGCTGCCATTGCCCCAGGCATCATATTCTTGAGTAACCCTCTCCAAAGACAGAAATCAGAGGGCACCCTGCACTTTAAGAGAACTTACCCCACATTCTACTCTCTTTTTATTAAGGGGGAATGATCATACTTTTAGAACACTATATCCGCATGTCTCATTGACTAAAAACTTTGACACGTGGTATGCTGGGAAAGTATTTCTAAACTTTTTTTTTGTGGGACACAGGCCCTTCCGGTCAGAAGAAAGAGAATGGAAATGTCTGTGGTGTAGGCAATGAACAAACTCCACACCGGTGTATAGACAGTGGTTTGAGTTGTCCCTTGGTTATCCATTTTGGATATGACTGACCCCTCACTGTACTATCCACTTCACACCTCACTCAGAGTTCCTTGATTAGACATTAGCACAGGACTTACACTTATTTGGAGGAGGAAGGTAAATGAATTTTGGGTAGCTTGTGGGAGAGTTGCTTTCGTGTTGAAAGGGTGCATTTTTGAGCCACGTGTAGGAGTCAGTGGGTATGCCTTGATTCTGGTCTTCTATATCGTGGACCAGGACTGAAGGATCTACTGTTGATCATCATCAGAGCTCATACTCACTTCCTCCCCTACCCGGTGACCCGGTGATTTGAAGAACTTTTTGCACAACAACGGGTCCTGTTGGGCTATCAATCACACTGTCTTGCCATCAATCACACTGTCTTGCCCCTCCCAACATTCTCAAGGGTGAGCAAAGGGCTCTGGCTGCTACCTTTGTAACCTCATGGTGATTGGACCAAGAATAGGCATGTGACCCAAGCAAAGCCAATCAGAGTCTCTCCTGAGTTTATGTAAAACTAGGATTGTCAATGACCATCTTTCCCACCAACAGACGTGAGTGAGGCAGAATGAAGCCATAGTGGTGGGGGGACAGGGGCACAGATGCAAGGGAGGTGGGGTGCAAGTGAAAGTGAGGGAGAGAGAGAGAGTTACTAACCAGACACACTCATGGAACACCCAATTATGGGAGATGATAATCTCTGCCCCTTTGTTTTCCTTGTTGCTTTCTTAACTGGTGTGTGTTTCTGCTATTTGCAACTGAAATAGAAATGAGACTGTTGTATTTATTATCAGTCTTCTCCACAAACATTCAAGGTCCATGAGGGCTGGAACTTTGGTTTCTGGTTGAATTCTGAGTACTTAGTGCCTGAAACACATTACCCCAATCAATATTTGTTGAGTTAATAAACAAACCCTGAATATTGAATCTCCGTGACCAGAACCCTGCTGTGTTTGTCAGAGCCAGCTGTCCACCAAGAATCTGTGTTGTCTTCCAGAGTTGTGGCTTTCCAGTTAGTAGGACGTCGATGAGACCATGTGGCCAGCTCTCACCAGAAGAATGAAAGCAACACATTGATGTTTCTCTTTCACATCAATGTCTCTCTCTAAATTCAATAAACATCCTCTGGTGATGATAAAAAACAAAGAAACATTTGTTCAAGGTCATACAGCTAGCAAGTGGCTAGTCCAGATTTTTTAATGTAGGACAGTTACTTCAATCTACGCCCTTCTGCATGGCCCCACACACTCTCATTTTACAGCAGAGGAAACTGAGGCACAGTGAGGGGAAAGGGATTGATCAGGACCATATAGACAGGGCTAGGATTCCTCCATAGAAGGCACGAGAAGTACCGGGGGTGTTCTGGGGCTGGCCGGATGGAAGCACTGTCTTGGCAGGAAGAGCAGGTACATGGAGCGGGGAGGCATCCGAACACAGTTCCAGAAGAGTTTCTCAGAAGATTAGGGCCCCGCCTCCTTTGTGCCCGGTGTTTGTCGCCATCTCAAGGAGGGCATGAAAGAAACATGTGCAGGAATGTCTACAAGCGCGGGGCTCTGATCCAAGACTTCCACCTCCTCTTGGTCGCTATGGCCCTTCCCTGTTGCACAGTTGGCTGGGGACCTTGCAGGAGATCCTTCCTTCTCTGACCTTCACTTTTTTTTTTCTTTATTGATTTTATTTTATTTCTATCCTCACCCAAGGACATTTTTTGTTCAGATAGTGTGGGAGGGAGAGAGAGGAGGAGAGAAGAGAGAGAAACATCGACGTGAAAGGGACTCATCGAGTGGTTGTCATCCACACAACCACAACCAGGGCCGGGGACAAACTGCAACCGAGGTACATGCCCTTAGCGGGAACTGAACCAGGACCTCTCTGGTCTGCAGGCTGATGCTCTAACCGCTGAGCCAAACCAGCCAGGGCCCCCCCATTCCCCCCCCCCTTTTTTTATCCTCACCTGAGGACACTTTCTCGTTTTTTGTTCAGATAGAGTGAGAGGAAGCGAGAGAGAGAGAAAAACATTGACGTGAAAGAGACACATCGAGTGGTTGCCACCCACACGACCCAACCAGCGCCGGGGACAAACTGCAACCGAGGTACATTCCCCTAGCGGGAACCAAACCTGGGTCTCTCTGGACCGCAGGCCGATGCTCTAACTGCTGAGCCAAACCGGTCAGGCCCCCTCCCCCATTCCCTTTTAAAGGCAGGACACACAGAGAGGTAGAAAGCCAGGCTTAGCCCACGACAGGTGCACATGGACACACTCATTCACATATCTGGCAAATAGGGACCGAGCCTGCCAGAGGCTTAGCGCACCAGCCCAGTGGCCATCAATCAAACTGGATCGTCCTGCACTTCTGGAGCTGACTGTAAAGGGGGAAACAGAGACACTGAGACGGAGATTAGGAGAGGCAGACGCGCACACAGGTTACCGGAGAGGATCAGAGGAACAGCCTGCACGGTGAACACAGAGCCAGAGGCAGAAAGAGAACCAACCGCCTGGACCTAGTCAGAGCAGTCTGAGGACCCAAATACCCCCCCACCAGGCTTCAGTCCTTCTGTCTGTCACCATCTACCCCCTTCACCTCTGAGTCTCACCAGTTCGTGTCTCTCCCCACTTCTGTTTCTCCCATCACTCCATCTGTGGCTGTCACAGAACAGAAGGTGAAGGAAGGGGGTCTGGAGATAGACACTGAGCACTGAGCACCCGAAGGCCATACAAACACAGGAGCTTGGAGGCGCACAAACACACAAGCACACTCAGATTCACACGGAGGGACACGCCGCCACCACCATGCAAAAGCCAACCCCCTTCACATAGGAATCCGTATAAATACATATAATCCCTCACACATGAAAAATACATACAAAAGCACATGCAGACCCATACACAGAAACACATCAGCACGTCTACAACAATACAAACCTATAAAAATCACATAAGCACACACACAAGCAGGCACGGGCTCCTGCTAGAGGACATGCAAACGAGGCCTCAAGCGGACAGTGCAGCTCACCCACACCCACGAAATAAACACACGGGTGCTCTCATGGGCACACATGCTAACCTTGCTAACCACAGCAGCGTCTCTGCCAACATCTGGGGAGAGATAGGGAGGGAGGGAGGGAGGGAGGAGGGAGGGAGAGAACAGGTTCTGGGCAGGAGGTATGAGCCCAGTACACTCTTTCAAGTTCACGCTCCTGCACACTGACAAGAGGGAAGGTGGGGAATGGGTGAGGTTACATAACCTAGTGGGAGGCAGACTCAGGATAAAGGCCCAGAGTGAGACTGTCAGCCAACTGGAAGGTCGTCAGACTGGGACCATGGAGCTCAGCGTCCTCCTCCTACTTGCTCTCCTCATAGGACTCTTGATTCTCATGACCAAGGGCCACCAAAAGGCACCTGGGCGCCTTCCACCAGGCCCCCGCCCTCTGTCCTTCTTTGGGAACTTTCTGCAGATGGACAGAAGAGGCCTACTCAAATCCTTCCTGAAGGTGAGGTGCAGGTGGATGGGGTCTGAGGGTGCTCCCAGTCTCTGGACTTGGGGATCCCTCACCAGAAGGAGTGAGGCATTGTTCCAGGCTCAGGGCGGGGGTGTGTGTGTGTGTGTGTGTGAAGGTGGGTGGGTAAGAAGAACGAGGCTGAAGCATGGTGGATGGTGGTCAGATAGTCAGAGGCATCTTGCTCAGGGGAAGTGTGTGGTCACAGTCTCTGGAGTGGACAAGTGGGTGTGAAGAGGTTTCTGGGTAGGAGCCACGGGTGTAGAATTTCATATCTTCCGCCACCTTCTGTCAAGTTCCTGGGTGCCTGCCCACCCCTGGAGAGAGAGAAAAGGGAGCCCTGGCATCAGTCATATTGGTTTCTCCTCTATCAACAAAAGAAGGGAAAGTCTGGTTCATGTCAATGCTGGGACAAAGCAGGAGGGGGCGAGCAGGGGGCCAGGTGCAAAGGGCTTACCAATAACGACCATCAACACGCTACACGTAACAGCTGACACTACGGAGTATTTACTAGGCTCTGTGTCACTGCTCTCCAGGCGTGAGTGCACGCTTGTCTGTTCATTCGTTCATACTGTAATCCACACCATGAACCCACTTCCCAGTGGGAGATCCGGAGCAGACAGTAATTCCAGCTGCCTCCTGCTTTGTGGTCCCGGCTCACTGCCCCTCCCCCAACATGGTGACACATGCCTGAATCTCGGGCTTGTCACTACCTTTGCTTTCAATAGAGAAAAAAATTCTGTCACGTAGGTGGAGGCCCCAAGTATGTGTGGTTTAGTTTTTGTTGTCTTCAATGTATCATTCTATAAATTCCTGGACTTAAGTTTCTTTCTTTTTTTAAAAAAATATTTTTTCTTTATTGATTGGAGAGAGAGAGGAAGGGAGAGAGGGAGAGAGATAGAAACATCAATGAGAGAGAACATCGCTTGGCCGCCTCCTGTATGCCCCCCACTGGTGATCGGGCCCACAACCTGGGCATGTGCTCTGACCCGAAATTGAACTGGTGACCTCTTGATGCATGGGTTGACGCTCAACCACTAAGCCACACTGGCCGGGCTGGACTTAGTTTCTTTCTTCAAAATTATGTGGCTGGGATCTACCTATATTGTCGTGGGAAATCATCAGGTCTTGCTTACAACAATCCTGGGAAATGGGTGATGTGCTATCCCCACGTTAGGGGTAGGAGCAGCGAGGCATAGCTCCAAGAAGGTACTTGTCCACCGCCACACAACAGAGACTTCACAGAGGGGAAGCTGGGGCCCGGCAGGGAGGTCTCTCATCTTCAGTGTCCTGAAGTTGTCTAAGAGTTTGGGAATCAGTCAATTTTTTGAGAATCTCATTAAAGTTTTAGGATCCCTCCCAATATCCACACACATCTTTGCATAAAATTTTGAGAGTTTCAGACCCCTAAAGTTCTTTACACAGACCTTCCAAGGATCCTCTGGGTGTCATGATCCCTCATTATTATTGCATCTTTGTGGAGAGAGAAAGAGAGAGGAAGGGGAAGAGAGAGAGAGAAATAGAGAAAGAGAAGGAGAGAGCATGAGCTAGTGGGTGTCTTGAGGGGAGGGGTTGGGGAAGGTATGGCTTCTCCCCCATTCCCTTATGTGCGCCAAATCCTTCTAGAGTCAGGCGTGGACTTGTGTTTCAGATTCAACTGTTCCTTATTGAGTCTTTTCTGTAAAATGAGATATGACAATAAGAATGTGTCCCTCATAAAAGTGTTGTGAGCATGAGAAGGGGTATTGCATAGAGCCTGGTGTATAGTAAATACTCATTAAGTGACAGTCACTTTGATCCACTCGTTCATTTATTCACTCATTCAATAGTACATTACAGGGCACCTTCTGTGTGCCAAGGAATATTCTAGGCATGGCATTGGACAGGGCATAAAACTAAGAAAATAAAACAAATAAGAAATATTAGGTAGACAAGAGCTGTGATTAAAATAAAGCGAGTTGCTTGCCATCTCTCGGCCTGCCTGGATTGGTGCAACGTAATGAAACTACAAGCACATGCTGGTTGGAGTGAGAGGGAGCTTTGCAAGAGAGCAAAATGCTCCAGATCTCTGGATGCAGTCCCATTTATTTGCAGATTGGTAAATTATTTCTTTGAGATGGCATTAGTGCAAACCATACACCCTAGCTTTGTCTCTTGGTTTTTACAGAAAGAGACCTTGAGGCCAAAGATAACAAACCCTTATTCACATGCAAATGAAACACCCAATATACTTGGGCAGGACAGGTTTTCCCCTGGGCCAGGATTCCAAGAATGCATTAACACAAGGTTGAGAGTGCTTAACACAAGATTATAAAACGTCCATCTTCCAACCTCCAACCCCACAGTTGCTATTTTCAAAAGTGGAGAAAACTACCTTAGATTGAATGCTGAGGAAAAGTCTAAACCCTGCTTTGTTTCTGGGCAGAGACCCCGAAAGATGCAGGGGGAAGGCATCAGAAAGAGGCAGGGGTTGGTGCAAGAATCACGCAGCATGAGCCAATTCAGCATCTTGGGGGACAACCTGGAGGCAGCATTTGAGTGAGAAAAGGGACCAGTGGGAGGAGAAGCAGAGGGTGATGAGGGCACATCATGCAGATTGGTGTGGACCATGGTGGAGACTTCAGGTTTTATTTTCAATGAGATGGGAGCACTGGAGGGCTTGGAGCAGGTCAGTGATATTCATTTACATTTTAATAGGATTATTCTGGCTTCAGGATGGGAAGGGATGAATAGATTGTAAAATGATTGTAGAGGGGCTAGGAATGGGGGTAGAGAGACCAGTGAGGAGGCTTTGCAGAGATCACTGTGAGAGATTTTTCATAAAAACTAAAACTTTTTATGATTGTAGGTCAACTTTTTACTGAAGTTTAACATCACCCTAAGAAGTGCACAAATCATAAGTGCTCAGCTCAGTGAATTTTCTAACAAACATAGTCACTCAATTGATATGTAGATAAGTAACATGGCCCACCCCGATACCCTTCCAGTCACTACCCTCCCGCTATCCTGACACCAGAGGTTCAGGTTACCTGTTTTCAACTTCATATAAATAGATTTATCACGTATGGACTCCTCTTACTTTCACTCAGCATTACGCCTGTGAGTTTCATGCATGTTGTTGGGTATAGCAGTGGTTTGTTCTTTTTCACTGCTGTGTAGTAGTCCATGGTATGGACACAACACTATATATTCTATATCGATGGTGGTGAGCATTTTATTAATAAGGTTAGAGTGAATCTCCTTGTCCTGTATTTTGGTAAACACAAGTACACATTTTTTGGACATGTACCTGAAAGTTGATGAGTCACTGCGTATACATGTGAACTTTCAGCTTCAGTAAATACACTGAGCAGTTTCCAAAGTGGCTGTACTGATGTTATGATGTTGTTTGTTTGTTTGTTTGTTTATTTATTTATTTTTAGCCTCACCTGAGGACATTTTTCCATTTTTTGTTCAGATAGAGTGGGAGGGAGAGAGAGGGAGAGAGGAAGAGAGAGAGAGAGAGATGTGAAAGGGACACATCGAGTGGCTGCCACCCGCACGACCAACCAGGGCTGGGGACAAACTGCAACCGAGGTACATGCCCTTAGTGGGAACCAAACCCAGGTCTCTCTGGACCACAGGCCGACGCTCTAACCACTGAGCCAAACCGGCCAGGGCCTGATGTTATGATGTTTTTAGATCTCATGATCACCCCAAGGGCTACTGATTTCTCCTCATGTCTGTCAAATGGGTTGGTCAGTGTAATTCTTTGGGGAAAGTGTCAGGAGGCAGACAGCAGGTTGGAAATTGAACCACAAAAAGATAATCCTACCCTGCAGGTGTGGCTCAGTGGTTGAGTGTCAACCCACGCACCAAGAGGCTGCCGTTTCAATTCCCGGTCAGGGCACATGCCCAGGTTGTGGGCCCGATCCCCAGTGGGGGGCATGCAGGAGGCTGCCAATCGATGTTCTCTCTCATTGATGTTTCTATCTCTTTCTCCCTCTCCCTTCCTCCCTCTAAAGGCAATAAAGAATAAAATATTTAAATAAAAGATAATCCTTTAGTTGTGATGCCAAGGAGATCTGGCCAGATTTAAGGAGATGGCAGGGGTGATAGCAGACATATTTAACCACCTGTACTACTTAGGGCACCAATCTATCATGCAGGCCCTGGCTCGGTCTTGGGTTAATCCTTTAGTTGCTGGGTCCTGGGAAGGGGAAAGGCAGACACAGATGAAGGGTTTGGGGATGGAGGCTGATTCCAAGTTTACATGTGTTGTTATGGCTTCACAGCTGTGGGTGTGGGTATGCTTGGCAGTTCCAAGACAAATACGGGGATGTCTCCACGGCGTACCTGGGGTCAAGGCCTGTGGTCGTACTGCGTGGGATAGAGTCCATTCGGGAGGCCCTGGTGGACCAAGCTGAGGCCTTTTCTGGCCGGGGCCAAATTGCTGTTATTGATCAGATCTTTCAAGGATATGGTAAGGGCCTGAAAGGCACCAAGAGGGGGCAAGGGATGGAGGGTGGGGGTTGGGGAAGGTGAGCCTAGTTAGGGAGAATAGGGGTGAAGAGGGACCCGGAGTCTCCTTCTAACTTCCTCTGCAACCCGTGCCTGCCTCCACCCCAGGTGTGGTGTTTGCCAATGGGAAACGTCGGAAGGCCCTTCGGAGATTCTCTCTGGCCACCATGAGGGACTTTGGGATGGGCAAGCGGAGTGTGGAGGAGCGGATTCAGGAGGAGGCACAGTGTCTGGTGGAAGAGCTGCGGAAATCCCAGGGTGAGCCCGGCGATGGGAAGGAAAGACAGACAGTGAGACAGAGAGGATCGGGGTGCGTGGCCACAGGAAGACAGGGGTATGTGGGCAGAGCCAGAGACGTGGAGCTGAAGAAAGACAGAGCCGGACAGGCCGTCAGACAGAGGGACAAGGACATGGAGATGAACAGAGATGGGAAGGAGAGTTTCATGGGGGCACCAGAAGGGCTGTGGGCTGTATAGTGTCAAGAACAACTCTTCTCACTTTTTCTCTTGACTATTAAAAAAAAAGAACAACTCAATGACGCGAACTTAGATATTAACACACTACTTACATGTGCTCAGGGAAACCGATTCATGGATCAGTTGTATCTATCAAAGCAAAACAGGACGTATATGATGGAAAGCAAAGAGAGAAAAGAAAAACTGCAGGCATCTGGGAAACAAGGGAGTCTGTTTTCCCTTCCTTGGGTGGCAGAGAGCGCACAGGGGCTCCCTGCTCTTGCAGTTGCGTGGGCCGTCAGAGAAGCACCCGCTTGCTTTTGGCTTCTCCATGAAACTGCTGTTCATGAGACATAAAGGTAACAAGGTCCTTTCTCAGAAACAGACTGACACAGACATAGAGACAGAGAAGGAGGCAAAGACAGTGATGGAGGGACCAAGACAAAGAGACACACAGAGACAGAGTGAGTGGGGGAGACTGGGTAAGGCAGAAAGAAACAAAGGCAGAGAAAGTTAGAGAGACAGACAGACAGGCTCAGAAAAGGGTCTGCAGAGGAACAAGAGAAGGTGGACGGGTGACACCCACAGAGGAGGACCGCACCCACCTGATGCCCTGCACTCCTGAGCTCACAGCACGCCCTCCCTTTCAAGGGACTAGCCCAGTATACAGTTGTCAGTAAACAAGTGCAGATCAACTTTCTGAACACCAGAGATCCCTAGAGGTGAACCAAAGAAGTAAGAGGAGACACAGAAGAAGGGCAGGGAGAGCAGAGCTTCTAAATTTTGACATGCAATTGATTGCACGCCTGTACTGCACTCCCCTTGGCCCTGGGACCTGACTGTACCTGTTCCCCGAGTCAGAGCTGGGGCTCGACGGGGGGCCAACCACACAGCCTCTGTAGCCAGGCTGCCTGGGTCTGAACTCTGGCCCCCATGATGAGTCACTGGGTAACCCTGGTCAAATTACTTAACGTCCCTGTTTGCCCATCTATGAAATGGGGAAAAAGAACTGCACCTTCCTCACGGGATTGAGGTGAGAATTAAATAAGATAATATGGGAAGTGCTTAGACTAGGGCCTGGCACATCATACAGGCTAGTGAGAGGTAGCTGTTATTCCTGTTTTCTTTATCTATCTATCTATCTATCTATCTATCTATCTATCTATCTATCTATCTATGTGTGTGTATATGTATATATATGTTTTTTATATATATACATTTTTATTGATTATTGATTTTTTTTAGAGAGAGAGAAAGATAGAAACATTGAAATGAGAGAGAAACACCTATCGGCTGCCTCCTGCACGCCCCCTACTGGGGATCAAGCCCACAACCTGGGCATGCGCCCTGACCGGGAATCGGACCGGGAATCGAACCGGGACCTCTCAGTCCATGGGACAATGCTCAATCCACTGAGCCACACCGGCTGGGTGATTCCTGTTTTCTTTATCATTACTGAGCGATGAAGGACAGTCACACAGAGATGGGGCAGCAGCCAAGTGCTCCCCAGGCATCTGAGTCTATGTCTTCTGACCTGCCACCTCCTCCTAGGAGCCCTCCAGGACCCCACCTTCACCTGCCACTCCATCACTGCCAACATCATATGCTCCATTGTCTTTGGGAAACGCTTTGCCTACAAAGACCCTGAATTTCTGAAGCTTACGCACATGTCCTGCCAGTCCTTCACACTCATCAGCTCCTTCCCCAGCCAGGTCAGGGAGAGGGTGCAGGAGGGTGGGCAGAAGGTGAACATCCAGGGAACGGTAAAGGGGGTGATCTGCTTTGGGGCCCCAGAAGTGTAGCTTCTGGTTGGAAGAGGGACAGGGACAACAGAGAGAGACAGAGGCACAGACAGCTGGAGGGAGAGAGAGATGGCAAGACAGGGCCTGAGAGACTAAAAGGAAGAAAGGGGAGTGAGGGAGGAGGAGAACAGTCGGAGAATTCGAGGGAGAGAGAGGAGAGGAAAAGAGAGAAGAAAGAGAAAACAAGACCAAATAAAGGCAGAGATAAAGAGATCCTCAGAGACAGAGTTGAAAAGGGTGTGTGTGTGTGTGTGTGTGTGTGTGTGTGTGTGTGTGTGAGAGAGAGAGAGAGAGAGAGAGAGAGAGAGGAGAAACAGGGAAACAGAGTCCCCTCTATCAGAGGGTTAGGGCCCAGGAGAGCTGTCCCTTCCTGTGACCACTAGCTCAGCCCCGGGAGGACCTCAAAGCCCCTTGTCTCCCGCAGGTGTTTGAGCTCTTCCCCAACTTCTTGAAGTATTCCCGGGCACACACAGGCACATCTACAGAAACCTGCAGGAAGTCAAAGACTTCACTGCCCACAGTGTGGAGAAGCACAGGGAAACCCTGGACCCCAGCGCTCCCCAGGACTTCATCGACACCTATCTGCTCCGCATGGACAAAGTGGGGTTTGGAGAGGGGCATGGAGGCGGGGTAGGAAAAGATGGGGGCGGTGAGAAGGAGGGTGAGGGATGGAAGAACAGAGGATGAGGAGATGAGGGAAGGGGAGGGGAGATGTGGAAGGGAACATAGGGGTGATAAAAGAGAGAGAAACTAGGGAGGAAGCAGGGAGGGAAGGAGAGAGAGGAGACATACAGGACAAGGAGCAAAATACATGGCAACAGGCGAAAAGACCCACAGAGGCAGAGAGAGGCTGGGAGAGAAAGTGAGACAAACATGCCCAAGAGTTGACTGAAACAGCCAGAATGAAGACAAACCGAGAGACAGAGATAGAGACAGATGGGTGGACATGCCGAGGACAGAGAAAAGTAAAACGGACCAAATGGTGTGAGAGACCCAGAAACAGGTGGGGGGCCCGCGATTTGCACATGCAGCCAGGTTCCAGCCTCCCTGATGAGAACCCTGCCCCTCTGAACTCAGGAGAAGTCCAACCCAGACAGCGAGTTCCACCAGCTGAACCTCATCAACAACGTGCTCTCGCTCTTTTTCGCGGGCAGAGACCAGCAGCACCACTCTCTCCTACGATTCCTGCTCATGCTCAATACCCGCACATTGCAGGTGCACAGGGCGGCCGACCCAGGGCAGGCCTCCGATCCCTTTTTGGCTGTAGAAGGAATAGGGGTCCTGCCTAAATGAGAGAGGCAGCATTCCCCTCTTAAATCAGGAACACTGCAGGTTTGAATGAGCTGCCAACTAAGCCAGCCCTGTTGGTGGATGGATGGATGAAGACTCTGCCAATCTGTTTTCGCTGATCACTTAAAGATTCACCCATCCATCTACTCATCTATCCATCTATCTGTGCTTTTATCCACTGATGGATCTGTATGCTCAGATTCTTTTATCTCGGATTCGCCCAAGAACATGCACTTCCATTCTTTATTTGGATTAATTGATTCACCTGTTATTCCTCTGAAACGCTTGTTAATTGAATGAACTATTTGTCATTGATTCACGGGCTCGTCCATCCATTCATTCACGCATCCATCTATCCTTCTATGTACTAGGTTTCATTCCTTAATCCTTCCATCAGTCAGTAATTCATCCTTAACCTTCTACCTCGTCATTTATTAATTGTATAATTCGCTCACTTATTCATGTATCATCAAATCACCATCCATTTATTACTTTATCTACCTATTTCTCCACCAACTTTATTCACTTATTCTTCCATAAATTTAGCCATCCATTTATTCATGTGATTGGTTAATTAGGTTTATGTATTTATTTGTCTATGGGTCATTTATTAATTAATGATTTATTAACTCATCTACTGATTGATAAGTAAATACATACACTTATTAAATAATGTTCTTCCATTCATCAGTCTTTTCATTTATGAATTGATTGAATAATATCTTCATTTATTTATCCAGTTGTTCACGGGTTCATCTATTGATATATGTCACTGTCATATTCCTGAGGACCTAGCACACAGTGCCTCATTTATAATACACACACAGCAAGTATTAGTTCATTTCCACTCATCTTAGAGAAGCAATTTTGACAGGTTCATAGCCTCGAGTTATCAATCTGAAATTTTATGCAAAACTGTGGTGTGTGTGTGTGTTTCCCTGTGCATATAGGGAGAGAATCTCTAACATTCATTAGATTTCAAAAAGTGAGAATATGCTCCCCCACCCCAAGCAGGTTATCCTGAAGAGTGTCAATGACCTGACACTTCACTGTAAGTTTTTCCTGGCTCATTGGCCCATAGAAAGCAGTGTCCCTACTGAAATGCCCCTTTAAATGAGGTTCACTGGTCCCACTCTTCTGTGCAGAGAAAGTCCACAAGGAGATTGATCGAGTGATTGGCTCACATCGCCCTCCAGCCCTCGATGACCGAGCCAAAATGCCATACACTGAGGCAGTCATCTGCGAGATTCAGAGATTCGCAGACCTGGCCCCCTTGGTATGCCTCATATGGTCATCAGAGACCCTGAATTTCGAGGGAGCATCATCCCAAAGGTGAGGCCAGCCAGGCGATCACATCTCCCCTGTGTGGGATCCTTAATCTCCAAACTTGATCTCTTGTTATTTTATCACCAGGGCCTCTTGTTTCATGGTGTGTTTTCAGGGTGGGGTGGGGAAGGAAATTGTAATATTTTTTATCTTATGATCATCCCTCAGGGCACTGTAGTGTTTCCCGTCCTATACTCCGCTCTCTTTGACCCATGTTACTTTGCTACACCGAACACCTTCAACCCTGACCACTTTCTGGATGCCAGTGGGGTGCTGAAGAAGAATGACGCGTTTATCCCCTTCTCCGTAGGTAAGCTGGATCTGCACTCGCTTCCCCACACACCAGAGTGCAGGTGTCTCCTCCTCCTTGAGACGTCAAGGAGAGGTTTTGGTTTATTGAGCGGTTAGTACATGCCAGTTGCTTTACCTTCATCATCCCATCCCATACTCACTACAACCCCAGAAGGGGTTTAAGAGTGAGATCACAACCCAACGGCACACCTCGGTACGCTGGACCTTGGGAAAGTGTGTTTACCTCTCTATAGCTCTGTATAAGATAGCAGTTGAGCGCTATGCTCCGGGCCCAGCGGTTTACGGGGGCTGAATATAATGCATCAGACAAGTCACAAAGACAGAGAAACAGTGCCTGTCAGAGGTGAAGACAGAAAACAAACAAACAAAAACAAACAAAAAACTGAGGCCAGCTGCCGTGGGCAGAAAGAAAGACAAACCAACTCAAAGGAGTTAGAGACAAAGATCTACCGAAAGGCGCCTGAAGAACAGCCCCGGTGATGGGGGAACAGGCTTTTCTCGGATGAGGTGGGTCATGGAGCCAGTTACAGGAAGGGAAATGCCAGGGCCCTGCCCTGAGGATTTCTAGGTCATGTGTCCTAACTCTGGGTGTGCCAAAAGTGTGACCTCTTCCCCAGATACCTCCACACAGGCACCGTGTCTAACAACTGGAAAGGGTTAGGAAATTCCTAGAAGCCCATCCTAGAAATGGCCTTCTCAAGGCAATCAACAGGCAGATTAGGAACCGACGAAGTAATGGAGGAGACTCTCGGTGTCTGCCTGCCCTTTCTGGCTCCCTTAGCCCTCATTTCTCTCCAAGCCAGTAGTTTATAACCTATGGGAGGTGGGGGGGCATACACCTCTGAGGATCTGATGGAAGCCATAGACCTACCTCACGCGCATAAGTCCCAATCACAAATGTATGGATAATATGGTGTGGTGTTTTTTTTTCCTCAAAGCTGAGATAAGAAACAAAACAGATATAAGGAACGAAACAGAAACAGACCATAGATACAGAGAACAAACTGATGGTTGCCGGAGGCGAGGAAGCTTGGGGGACTGGGTTAAAAGGTGAAGGGTGTTAGTTAGAGAATATTGATGGGGATGTAAAATACAGCACAGGAAGCACAGTCAATAATATTGTAATAACTATGTATGGTGTCCGATGGGTAGCAGATTCATAGGGGGATCACCTTGTAAATTATATATATATACTATACTGGACACCTGAAACTAATATAAAATAATATTGACTACCAACTATAAGTGAATAAATAAAGAAAGAAATCAACCCAGAGATGAACAATCACACACACTGCCAGACACTCACCCCACAGTCCCCACCACACACACCTGGAAAAAACACACAAGTACCAACTACACCTACAGGATCCTTAGTTTGGACCAGGTGCTCTTCTAAAAATTTTTACAAGTATTAGCTTTTTTAACCTCACAATTCTCCAAATGTTGTCAGAAATATGCACACATTACACATGTGGAGGCATGTGTGCGCACGCGTGCACGCACGCACGCGCACACACACACACACACACACATCCAACTGGATGATAGTACTTAGACTTCGTGAGGCCAACCGAATCTTTGGAAATCTAGCAGAAGCTACAAACTCTCCCCTGGAAAAAGCTGCATGAAAGATTTGCACCCCACCCTGGCTGGTGTACCTCAGAGGTTAGAGCATCGGCCTGTGCACCAAAGGGTCAAGGTTTCGATTTCCGGTCAGAGATACATACCTGGGTTGCAGGTTCAATTCCTGGCCCTGGCTGGGGCATGTGTGGGAGGCAATCAATCAATATGTCTCTCTCTCTCTCCCTGTCCCTCCTCCCTTTCACTCTTTCTAAAAATCAATGGAAAAAATATCCTCGGGTGAGGATTAGCAACAAAAAAGATTTGCACATCGTTTCAGAGGTTTGGGAACCCCTTAAAGTCCACCCTGAATTGTAAGTGAAGGGCTAGTCCCTTGCTAACCAGTTGCAATGGACACAGGTGTCTGGGCTTTGGGAAAGGAATATGCATCTGCTCCGCGTTCATATTTGTGATCTTCTGTGCCCACAGGTAAGCGCAGTTGTCTTGGCGAAGGCATCACCCGTGCGGAATTATTCCTCTTCTTCACCACCTTCCTCCAGAATTTCTCCGTATCCAGTCCCATGGCCCCTGAGGACACTGACCTTACACCCCAGGAGAGTGGAATGGCCAAACTGCCCCCAGTGTACCAGATCCGCTTCCTGCCCCGCTGAAACGGTGGAAGAAAGGAGCTCAAAGGATTTCAGGGTCAGGAGGTATCCCCACCTCTGCAGGGAATGCCCCCTAACTCTGTCCCTGTTCTGCATTGGAGAGATCTGCTACAAGCCAGTCCTCCTTGTTCCTCCGTGGTTGCCTCCTCCGTGAGAAAGTCCCTCCCGCAGTCTTGCCTCCTTCCATGGAGCTGCGGCTCTTCTAAGACTCAAGGAGGTGTTTTCCATTCCTCTGTTAATGGAATTCCAGAAGTGGTGTGTGTATAGAAACTGGAGGTTGAAAGAGAAGACAGCTCAGGATCTCTCTGCTGTTCTGCCTCCCAGGCCACTGCTCACTCTGAGTGGCTTCTCCCTTCCTTAGAACAACCACAGCCTCCATCTCACAGTTCCCTCTGCTCCATCATCTGTACATACACGCTCTCACTCCCAATAGCCATGCGTGGTGGGAACAATGATCAAGTCCATGGTCCAGATAAGAAAGCAGAGGTGAGGCAATGCATCGGTTGTCCGAAGTTACATGGACAGTGAGTGAAGGAGCAAGATCCACACTCAAGTCTCTGTGGCTCCTTTACCAATGTTCCGCCCACCCCTCAGAGAACAACAAAAAAAACCCAACCATTTTTATTAGTGTAATTTAGTGCTTTCTGTGTCTCTGGATTTGTCTTTTTCATGTATTTCCTATGATGGAATCACATAGTATGTGGTCTTTGGGAATGCCTTCTTTCACTCAGCGTGCTATTTTCAAGATTCATCTACGTTGTAGACTGTAGTGCCCAGCCATGGTCCTGCTGCCTCCTAACCTTATGGTCTTTCCCTTTCCTTTTCAATATTAAAGAGTCTCCTCAGACCATGGCCTCCTGATTGGTGTGATTATAAACTAGTGCTTTGGACTCCCTGATATACCTCTTCAAGTCCACTGAGACTCAAATAAACATCCAAACCCTGACACCTCCGGGTCAGGTGGTGACCCATGCCACTTTACATGTGACCCATTTATTGTCAGGTCACTAGGAATCTTTCTGGAAGGTGAATACTTCGACTTCAGCTCAATGCCAGCTCCATGAAGGCAAAACCATTGTCTTGTTCATCACTGTTCTCTCAGCACATAGAGTGTGTGGCATATAACAGGTATCCAAAATATTTACTCAGAAACGAACGAACGAATGAATGAATGAATGAATGAATGGCTAAATCTGGCAACCTTCCAAACTACCAACATAGAGTTAGTTTCCCCCCATCAGATCACATGTCCTCCAGTCTCAATTTGATGCATCAAATAAATCCCTGTCCCCAGTGGGCCCAGGCAAGGTGTGTCTGGGAGTGACGTCATTTCATGGTGGAGGGTGGGAGAGACAGATGGTTCTGTGTCTGGAAGGATTGATGTGGGGGTAGAGCTGACAACAGCCAAAGGAACCTCCACCCCTCTCCTGTTCTGTCCTCTCTGTGATCCTCGTCTCCAGTGCTCAGGCAGAGGGGCTGGGGCTGGAGTGGGAGGAGGGGCTTAGCGCATATGTAAGAGACTTTGCCTCTTGTAAATATTTTGATTATTATAAAGCATACAGCAACCTATTGTTCCACATTATAAAACGTTTTGTAGTTTAAGAGCACTTTAAAATTACAAAACAAGTCCATGTAGACAGATCATTTCACAATTTATAAAATGTGCTGCCCTGAGCAAACCCACATTTCTGTTTACCTAGGACTCTGTGGTATAAAAGCCCCTGTTGTTCTGAGAACATTGTGAACAAAGATTTTAGATGGTATGTAGGATAAGCATTCATAACCACTTTGTGATTTAACAAAGGATTTCACAACTTAGAACACTTTTTCTGTTTCCAAACACCTTAGGAGAGTGCACTGTTATAAAGTGATTTTCCATATTTCAAAAAAAAACCAAACGTATTTTATTAATTCCTTTGTAGTGTTCACAAAGAAGTTGCTTTTCTTTTTTTTTTGTTTATCCTCACCCGAGGATATTTTTCCATTTTTTGTACAGATAGAGTGGGAGGGAGAGAGAGGAAGGGAGAGAGAGAGAGAAACATCGACGTGAAGGGACACATCGAGTGGCTGCCACCCGCACGACCAACCAGGGCCGGGGACAAACTGCAACTGAAGTACGTGCCCTTAGCGGGAACCGAACCCGGGTCTCTCCGGACCGCAGGCCAACACTCTAACCGCTGAGCCAAACTGGCCAGGGCAAGAAGTTGCTTTTCATATGGCCTTTACTTCTACCTGCAGAAAACATCAAAATATGCCCTGGCTGGTTTGGCTCAGCAGTTAGAGTGTCAGCCCGTGAACCAAAGAGTTGCGGGTTCAATTCCGGTCAAGGGCACATACCTCGGTTGCGGTTCTGTCCCCAGCCCTGGTTGAGGTCATGCGGGAAGCAGCAGCCAGTCGATGTGTCTCTCTCACATCGATGTTCCCCCCGCCCCCACTCTATCTAAAGATAAATAGAAAAATATCCTAGGGTGAGGATTGAAAAAAAAGAAAATATTGAAATAGAACAGCACTTAATGATGGCTTACACATTTCTAAACCACCTGCCGGGCTGACAGAGGACTCACTTGATAACTGTTCACTGGTGTCTACAGTGGGTCAGGCAGTGCTCAGACTGGGGTTAGGCAGTAAACCAGGAAGATGTCTTGCCCTGTTGGAACCAACACCAAATGGGGGAGAAAATAAATAAACAAGATAATGGCAGACAGTGATAAATGCTATGAGGAGAGAGTTGAGTGGCAATGATAGAGGGTGAATAAGAAGGGCTGGGAGCCTGGCCGATGTGGCTCAGTGATTGAACATTGACCCGTGCACCAAGAGGTCGCCAGTTCGATTTCCAGTCAGGGCACATGTCCAGGTTGTGGGCCCGATCCCCAGTGGGGGTGCATACAGGAGGTGGCCATTCGATGTTTCTATCTCTCTCTCCCTCTCCCTTTCTCTGTCTCTAAAATCAATACAGAAAAAAATATAATAAATTAATTAAATTTAAAAAATAAAGAAGAAGAAGGGCTGGGAGCTTATTGAGAGCAAGGGTTTTCAGTCACAGAGCAATGCAAAAATACTTTCCCAAGCAATTGCCTATCTACAATGTGCTTTCCTATTTACAAAGCACTTTTGAAGTCATCATCATGCTTGACTCTTAATTAACTTTGGGAGGTGAGTCAATATCATAAACTAGTGTTGGTTCTGGAAGAGGTTATCTAGTCCAATCCCATCTCTCAGACATTAGGAGACTCAGATCTAAGAAGGGAAGTGGATATTCAATGTCTCAGAGGAGATCGATGGATGAGCCAAACCTGGAACTGAGGATTCTAGACTCCTCCTGCTAGCCCCTCTCCATCACAATGCGTGTTCACAGAACGCTGGAATTGGGGGTGTGTTGTGGGATGGAGCCCTTTTGCCTGTTGAATCTAATGCTAACTACAGGTAGTTAGTCTCAGACTAGAATTAAATTGTAGGGTACCTCATTGGTGTCAGAGAATTGATGGCAAGACAGATACGAGGCAATGGAGTATTGAGGAAGAAATAAGTGGGGAGAAAAAAGAGAAGAGGAGGGCTAAAGGAAAGGAAGGACAAGAACAGAAGAAGGGGGCTTTGGCCAATGTGGCTCGGTTGGTTGGGTGTCATCCTGTGTACTGAAAGGTTGCTAGTTTGATTCCCACTCAAGGTACATGCCTGGGTTGCAGGATCCCCAGTAGGGGGCATGCAGGAGGCAGCCAATTGATGTTCCACTCTTACACTGATGTTTCTCTAAAAATCAATTTTAAAATCTTAGGGAAAAAAAAAAAAGAAGGAATGGTATAATGGATAATAGGTAGGAAGAGACAAAGAAACACACACAAAAATGACGAATGAATGAATGACCTTTGATATGCCACACAATGTAGTAGGCATGTTCTTATACCTTACCTAAAGGGATTCTAATATAGGGTGACAGAAGATGATTTGACTTTGGGTGGTGGATACACAATGCAATATACAAATCATGTTAACTATCCTGCACCCACCAATGTAAAAGAAGTATGTGTCTCTTTATTTAACTTTTTATCCAATCCCAGAGATTTCCCCATTTGGCTTTCTCCAGCCTCCCTAATCTATCACCAGTGAATTTCATTTAACCCTCCTTATGCCTTCCTCCTCTGATTGTAATGTATAAAATAAGCTGCAAAACTGCTATTCTCCAGAACATTTTCTCAATCCACTGAGATTTTGCTTCCCGGCAATTGTCGTCAGCTTGGCTCAAACAAACTCATAAAAATGCTTACAGGTCTGGATGTTTCTTATGCTGATATATTAAATTCCATTGAGTTGTTCACTCAATGAAATGGTTAATTTTATGTTACAGGACTTTTACCTCAATGAAAACAGTGCCCGTCATGTAGTAAGCACCTTTAATTCCTATGAATTTTAACTCCTGGCACCATGTTATAGGACAGTATTGGTTAATATTTGGAATTCAAGTGACAAAAGTCCAAACTGAGCTGATGTAGGTAAGAAAAATAATATATTAGAAAGATACTGGTGTATCAGCTGCATGTGATAGAAGAAAACAAAAATGAATGGCTTGAAATGTTATTTCTCTCCCAGAAGTGAAATTGTTGAGTCATAAGGCAGTTCCATTTTAATTGTGTGTGTGTGTGTGTGTGTGTGTGTGTGTGTGTGTGTTAATCCTCACCTGAGGATATTTTTCCATTGATTTCTAGATAGAGTGGAAGGGAGGAAGGGAGAGAGAGAAACATCAATATGAGAGAGACACATTGATTGGTTGCCTCCCACATGACCCCAACCGAGGCTGGAATCAGACTTGCAACCCAGGTAAGAGTCCTTGACCAGGAATCAAACCCATGATCCCTTGGTCTTTGGGCTGATGCTCTAACCACTTAGCAAACCCAGCCAGGGCTTTTGCCCATTTTTTAATTGAATTGTTTGTCTCCCTGGTTTTGAGTTGTATGAGTTCTTTACACATTTTGGAAATTAACCCCTTATCAGATGTATTACTGGTAATATGTTCTTCCATATAGTGGGTTGCCTTTTCATTTTGTTGATAGCGTCTTTTGCTGGGCAGAAGCTTTTTAGTTTGATGTAGTCTCATTTGTTTATTTTTTTTCCCTTTGTTTCCCTTGCCCTAGGAGATATATTGGCAAAAATATTCCTACGAGAGATGTCTGAAATTTTGCTGCCTATATTTTCTTCCAAGATTTTAATGGAGTCATCACTTACATTTAAGTCTTTCATCCATTTAGAGTTTATTCTTGTATATGGCATAAGAAGGTGGTATTGTTTGTTTGCTTCTTTTTTTTTTACATGTACCTGTTCGATTTTCCCAACATCATTTATTGAATAGTCTTCACCTGCATATTCTTGCCTCCTTTGTCAAATATTAATGAATCATATAGGCATGAGTTTATTTCTGGGCTATTCTGCTCCATTGATCTATATATCTGTTTTTATGCCAGTACCAGGCTGTTTTGATTACTATAGACTTGTAGTATAGTTTGATATCAGACAGCATGATACTATCAACTTTGTTCTTCTTTCCCAAGATTTTTGTGGCTATTTGGGGTCTTTTGTGGTTCTACATAAATTTTTGAATTATTTGTTCTAGTTCTGTGAAATATGTCATTGGTATTTTGATAGGAATTGTGTTAAATCTATAGATTGCTTTGGATAGAGTGGGTATTTTAATGATGTTAATTCGTGCTATCCATGAGCATGATATATGGTTGCATTTATCTGTATCTTCTTCCATTTACTTCTTCAGTGTCATAATTTTCTGAGTGCAGGTCTTTTACCTCTTTGGTTAAATTTATTCTTAGAGAGTTTTTTTATGCAATTGCAAATGTAATTCTTTTCTTAGTTTTCCCTTCAGATAGTTTATTATTGGTGTCTAAAAATGCAACCATTTCCAGATATTTATTTTGTATCCTGCTACTTGACTGAATTTATTTATCAGTTCTAATAGTTCTTTGGTGGAATCTTTAGGACTCTCTCTATACAGTATTATGTCATCTGCAAATAATGACAGTTTAAAACCTTCCTTTACAATTTCAATAGCTTTTATTTCTTCTTCTTGTCTGATTGCTGTGGCTAGGACTTCCAGTACTATTGTGAATAAGAATGGTGAAAGTGAATTTCCCTATCTTGTTCCTGATTTTAAGGGAAATGCTTTAAGTTGTTCCCCATCAAGTTTGATGTTAACTCTGGATTTGTTATATATGGCCTTTATTATGTTGAGAAATGTTCCCTCTATTCCCATTTTGCTGAAAGTTTTTTAAAATCATAAATGGGTGCTAGATTTTGTCAAAAGCTTTTTCTGCATCTATTGATATGATCATAGATTTTTTATCCTTCATTTTGTTTATGTTGTGCATCATGTTAACTGATTTGTAAATATTGTACCAACCTTGCATCCCAGGAATAAATCCCACTTGGTCATGGTGTATGTTTTAATATATTATTGGATTTGGTTTGCTAATATTTTGTTGAGAATTTTTGCATCTATGTTCATCAGGGATATTAGCCTTTAAATTTTCTCTTTGTCTTTGGTTTCCTGAAGTTTGACTATAACATGCTTACATTGGGTTGTTTGGTATTTACTCTGTGGGTGTTTTTTGAACTTGGGTCCGTGTTTTGGTGTCTGTCACCAGCAGAAGGAAAGAAATTCAGAAGCCCCATTTCCTAACCTTCCTACTCTCCAATAGAAGAATGACCCCTGTGCCAAATTCACTTTCTAAAATTTGTTTTCTAAGATTCTAAAAGTTTATTTTTATTTGGACTGAGAGCAACAGTCATGCACTGGTAGTACCTTCCTGCTCCTGATGAAAACATCCACAAGGTGAAAGGTCATTCAGCCCCTCTCCCCACAGCTCCTCACTTTTCCAAAGCGGACCTTCACTCCCAGTGGAAAAAAATCCATAGACTTCTGAAAACTTAAAATCATAGAACTGTGGAATCCTCAGAAAAACAGGTTCTGAGAACCATAGTATCCTAGAAAAATGCTAGCTTGGGGAGGCTGTTTAGTTTAGTCTTGGAATCATCCCATAGAACAATTCCCATAATGGGTATTCTTAGATCTTGATGTAAGAACATTCAAACCTGTAAACAATTTTTATAAGATTGCATTTGAGCCAAACAGATGACAACTGCCAAGAAGCAAGACAAAATGTCACACCTACCTGGGTTGCAGGTTTGATTCCTGGCCCCAGTTGGGGTCATGTGGGAAGCAACCAGTCCATGTGTCTTTCTCATGTCGATATTTCCCCCCTCCCTTCCTTTCTCCCTCCCTCCCTTCCATTCTATCTAAAAATCAATGGAAAATTATCCTCAGGTGAGGATTAACAACAACTACAACAACAACAAAAAGACAAAATCTCAAATGCCCCAGATGATGACAGTTTTGTACTTTCTTTTATATATTTGAAATTAAAGAGGGAACTCTGAACTAGAAATATTTCTAAGGCCCCTTCAACCTCTGACATGATGTAGTTCTAGGCTGGAACTTCAAGCTGGAGCATCACAATGAGAGGAGATGTAGAAAAGAAGTTGGGGGTAAACGTAAGTATCAGGGGGACTTCCTAGAGCATACATAGATTATGGCATTAAATTACATAGACTCACAGAAGCTATGGACAACAACAGATTTTTGTGCCGACACTCTTGGCTTTGTCCCTGGAGTGGGATGGTGACAGGGGCTGTTCTAAGGAAACTTTCTTCTTTTCTGCACCATCGTGGATAATTAAAAGACTGGTTCTGACTGTGCTGTGTGTTTGGCATGGGGGCAGAGTGGAAGAGAGGCAACAGCTGGGAGAGTCAAACTAGAACTGACTCTTACTCCACAAAGGACATCCTGCCAGGAGATCCAAGATCCAGAAGGTGGTGCTCCGCGAGTCACTCAGTTTTCCCAGATTCCCACCATTTCTGGACACAGCCTGCTTCAGCCCAACCAGCCAAGCCCTATTTCAAAACCTGTGAGTTCTCTAAGAGATCCAGTTTCTAAGGCTGAGAATCCAGACACATGAGAAGGGCATTGGGTTTTGTTTAATAACATGCATAGGTGGGATATAATACTCAGGAATTTTGTTTCAGGACAATGAAGATTTACAAGTATTTGGTACAAAAGGTGTTGAAAATCATTTATTTAGATTATTACAGGAAACAATCATACCTATACAGTGGTCTTCTCTTCATGAGGCTCAGAGGAGGTCTCTGTATCTCAGATTTTGAAAATGAATGTGTTGATGTGCGCACGCGTGCACACACACACACACACACACACACACATCAACAAAGTTCTGATAAACTGACACAGTCTTTGATCATTACTATTTAATGTCACCTTAAGTATAAATAAGAGAACTTGTCAAATAAGACCCTTTGAATTGAGCTATTTCTCTTGCTATTCTAAATCTTCATCTTACTGCCTTTATTTTTAAAAGACTGATTAGGGCCTGACAAAGAGAAAAGAGACATCTCTAGTCTCTATCAAGACTTTCTAAAGCAGTTACCCTATTTGACAGATGGAGAATCTAAGGCCAAAAAGGTTAGGTCGCTTGCCCAGTGAAGAAAAGATGGAGCTGAAATTTGAACCCAGAGATTTGACTCCTAAATGCAGTAGCCTAAAAATGATGTTCAATACTTCCCACACCCTATTGAGACATGTTGAGCCGAGGGAGAACCGAGGGACTGGAAATACGAAGAAAGGCGAATGTTCCCAGTGGACTTACCTGGGTGAATTCAATCCACCTTTATTCATGTTGGAGATTATCAGTTATATAACTGTCCCCCAGACAGGGCAATCTCTTCCCTGATAGTATCCATACCCGGAAAACTTGAATCCCAGGGTGTTCAGATTTCTGCACTGCTGATCTCCCGGGACATATTTAGACAGGACCCGATGCCCTGGATACAACCCCTCGACTTGGCACCATGGAGCTCGGAGGGGCCTTCACCATCTTCCTGGCACTCTGCTTATCCTGTCTGCTCATCCTCATTGCCTGGAAGCGGATCAACAAGGGGGGAAAGCTACCGCCAGGCCCCACACCGATCCCCTTCCTGGGGAACCTGTTACAGATCCGCACAGATGCCACCTTTCAGTCTTTCATGAAGGTGAGTCTAACTCCTCTCTTAGAGCTGGGAGCAACTAATTCTACAGACAAATGCATGCATAACCTTCTAACTTCTAAAACACAGGCCCTTAGAAACACAGACTCGATGAACCTCAGAATTCTGACATTTCAGAATCTTAGTTTCTTGGAAAGACAGACTCCTAGGACATTGGAAATGAAGACTCGCACAGTTTCAGGACTTAGGACTCACCATACCTTATTCGGTGGTTCTCAACCTTCCTAATGCTGGAACCCTTTAATATAGTTCCTCATGTTGTGGTGACCCCCAACCATAAAATTATTTTTGTTGCTACTTCATAACCATAATTTTGCTACTGTTATGTCTTAGGCAACCCCTGTGAAAGGGTCATTCGACCCCCAAAGGGGTCGCGACCCACAGGTTGAGAACCTCTGCCTTATATCCTTAAACACAACTCTTGCAGTCTAGTTATCTTAGAACTTTGAGACTGTGTCATGAAATCTTAGGATTCTAGAAAGTTAACATTTTAGAGAGCGGAGCATGGATTTGGGGGTTTATCTCATCCAGGTCCATCATTTCACAGATGAGGAAACTAAGGCTTGTGAAGGTGTTGGGGAGTCTTGCTCAAGATCACAAGAGCCAAGGATTTTTTCTCAATAGTCTTTCCAAGCTCAGGACTTATCTTTATCTGTTATTGCCACATTTGTATTCCCTTGAAATCTCCACTTCCTAAAATCCTTAATTGGTCTATCCTTAGCACTCCAATCAGCCCCATTCTTTTGTGTCTTCCTTCACTCCCAGCTCAGGGAGAAATATGGCCCAATCTTCACCGTGTACATGGGTCCCCGGCCAGTAGTTATTTTATGTGGACATGAAGCAGTGAAGGAGGCCCTGGTAGACCGAGCAGATGAGTTCAGTGGCCGTGGAGAATTGGCTTCAATAGAACGAAACTTCCAAGGTTATGGTAAGAAACAATAACAATGAAGACAAAATGATTGCAATGTACTTCCTATCCCAGGCTCTTTGGATGTACTTTATGTCAATTATTGCATTGACTCCTTTAAGTCAATGTCTTACTAATATTGCAAATGGGTAAGCTGAGGCTGAGAAAGGTTAGGTGACATCACACAGTAAGTAGTAGAACAATTTTATTTTGAACCTAAACCATCTAACTCTAGAGTATCTGCTGAATTAATTCTGTTCTTATTTTTAATGGATTAGTTTACACTGAGTACCCACTGAAGCCTTCATAGCAAACTTATTTCTTATTTTCTTATACATACACAAGGACCCAACCCATAGGTCCCTGCCCTCTAGATTTAGGTAGATACCTTTCTAGTGTTACCTATACATACAACTCTAACTGCCCACACCTTTCAATTCCAAGCAGCCTCATACCATTCTTTCCATATCCCATCCATCTATCTCTCCTATACTTTTCCTTCCATTCATCCATTTTCCATTGATCCATTTATCCACTAAAAAATTAATTCATTAATTAGATTTTCTATGCAGATATCTTTCTATCCAATTTATCTATACATCTATCAATTACCTTTCCATTTACCCATCTATCCACCATTTCATCCATCCATTCATGTATCCTTCCATCATTTATTCATCTATTAATCTTTCTGTCCATACATCTTTCTTTTTTTTTTATCCTCACCCGAGGACATTTTTCCATTTTTTGTACAGATAGAGTGGGAGGAAGAGAGAGGAAGAGAGAGAGAGAGAGAGAGAGAGAGAGAGAGAGAGAAACATCAACGTGAAAGGGACACATCAAGTGGCTGCCACCCGCATGACCAACCAGGGCCGGGGACAAACTGCAACCGAGGTACATGCCTTTAGCGGGAACCGAACCCGGGTCTCTCAGGACCGCAGGCCGACGCTCTAACCACTGAGCCAAACTGGCCAGGGCTGTCCATACATCTTTCCAACCTTTAATCCATCCATTTCAAACCATCCATAAACCCTTCACTCATCCATTAGGTCTTTCATCGCATCCATCTATCAGTCATTCCTGTCACACACTCTTTCTTCCTTTCGTTAATCTACCCAAATCATTCATTAAATTTCCAAACATTAATTCACCAATCCATGCACATCTGATAATTTCTAAATATTTCTTACTACTTGATAACTCCTTTTGTGTAAGTATATTGATGTATAGGTGTGAACTTCTGTGTACATGTATGTACATTTCTAAAGAATTCAAATGGTGTATAAAAAACAGAAGTAGTCTTCCCATTCCAGGGTACTCTATAAGGCATTCTATCTCCACTTCCCTCCACATTCCTATGTATCCATCCCATTCATGCAGTTCTAGGTCTTTATTCTATAGGAAACTCTCTTTGATCTCCTCAATGACTCTCAGTCCTAGACTGATTTTGAGGGTCCATATGTAGGAAACCTCAGTCTCCCCATCAAGGCTGGGGCCTTGAGAGTGGCTTCCCTAAAAGCAGATTCTAGAGTTTTCATAATGTGTCTGCATCCCTGTCTAGTAAAGAGTTGGACACAGGAAGGGCAGGGGAGGCAGAAGCCTGACACAGCGATTCCGGCAGGTGTAGCTCTGGCTAATGGAGAACGATGGAAGATTCTCCGACGCTTCTCCTTGACCATTCTTCGGGACTTTGGGATGGGAAAGCGCAGCATTGAGGAGCGGATCCAGGAGGAGGCTGGCTTCCTGCTGGAGGAGTTACGGAAGACAAAGGGTATGGGGGCCTCGAGGGGGTGAGGGAGCTACGAGGTGACTCAGTCAATGTAGAGTGCTCAGTCATGAGAAGCTAGGCCTTGGTGGCAGAAAGCTCTAGAACAGGAGAGGATGAAAAAGATTGAGAATTTACTGAAATTTCCAGCCAGATTCCATATCAAAAGTTATCATATAGGAGGAGCCTTGGAGACCACTTGTCCAGAAACCTTAATCAGTGGAGTTTGTGAGCTCCTCATATCATATGCAGACTTGGGCAATATGTCAGTTTGTGCCTTTTGCTGGTGACAGGACCAAATTTAATTGCATATATATGCAAATACACACACAATTGTGGTAAAAAAAAAAAAAGAAAGAAAGAAAAGAAAAACATATAACATAAAATTTTACCATCCTAGCCATTCCTAAGGGTGCTTTTCAGTAAATACATTCACATTATGATGAAACAGAGCTTCAGAAATTTTTCATCTTGAGAGTCTGAAACTCTATACTCATTTCATTATATATATATTTTTTAATCCTCACCTGAGGACATTTTTTTCCATTTTTTGTTCAGATAGAGTGGGAGGGAGAGAGAGAGAGAGAGAGAGAGAGAGACATTGACGTGAAAGGGACACATCTAATGGCTGCCACTAGCATGACCAACCAGGGCCGGGGACAAATTGCAACCGAGGTACGTGCCCTTAGTGGGAACCGAACCCGGGTCTCTCTGGACCACAGGCCAATGCTCTAACCGCTGAGTCAAACTGGCCAGGGCTCATTTCATTATATTTTGAAAGAAATCTGGTCCCCACCCAAAAATAAGATCTGGGAACCACTGCAGTCTCGAGAAAAAACACATAGGGGGTGAGAAAAAAAAGGTGAATAGTTGAGACAGAAATAGTGATAATTTCTCTAAGTCAGACATTCTTCACTTGGGCTCCACGGATGTTAAATAGTCTACATAAAAGCTTTGAATGTTCATGTATCCCCAGAGATTATTTGCAAAATTGTATATTTGTGAATATGGGCATTGTTCTGGGGAAGTCATCCCCAAATCCACTGTCCTGACAAGCATCCTGTTTTATGATGCTGAGGCCAAGGGCAGGATTTTCTTAATAGGTCCAATGGAATGATTGGTAAAGACAGACTCCAGCCATCCATTTTTTAAAAATGTATCCCTTACAGAGACTCCTTTCCCAAATCTGTGACTCTCCAGCACAAACATAACTAAATGCTCATACCAAAAAGTAACGACTGAGTTCCACCAGCATCTGTTTACTTCATGGCAAAGACTGTGTTAAGCATTTTACGTGGATCATTACATTGAATCCTCATAAACGAGTGCAGTGGTAATTAAATCAATTTGCATATTGGGAATCAACTCAAAACACAAAAATGAGATAACTAACGTGTGCTATTAGGCAGCGGAGCCAGGACTCATATCCATGACTGAATGATTCCACATCCCATGCTCCTGATTATTGCCTCCAACATGGACAGTTTCCATCCCCCAGGTGCGCCCACCGAACCCACTTTCTTCTTGAGCCGCACTGTCTCCAACGTCATCAGTTCCGTCGTCTTTGGAAGCCGCTTTGACTATGAGGACAAGCAGTTCCTGAAGCTTCTGCAGATGATCAACCAGAGTTTCATTGAGATGAGCACACCCTGGGCACAGGTGCCCACCTGCCACCTCTCTGCCCACCCCCCAATCCAAATAACTAATTACCTGCCTATCTTGCTTGATACTCCCCACAACCTCGGGAGGCAAGTTTCAATATGCCCTGAGTCTCCAAAAAGCAAATGGACTCACTTAGTTCCCAGACCCAGGACTGGATGTTGAGTCCAGCTATCCAACTCCAGATTCAGCCCAGGATGGCGTTGGGTGCCCATTGCTGACACACCCCCTGTGCCCATTCCCCACAGCTATATGACATGTACTCCGGAATCATGCAGTATTTGCCAGGAAGACACAATCGCATCTACTACTTGGTAGAAGAGCTCAAGGACTTCATTGCCTCCAGGGTCAAGATCAACGAGGAGTCCCTTGACCCACAGAACCCCCGGGACTTCATTGACTGCTTCCTCATCAGGATGCACCAGGTACCTCTTCCCCCAACCCTTTTCTCTTACCTCCTCAATTCCTAGTACCTGCAACTTGAAACTCATTTGTAGACATGGTAGAGAGGGAAAAAAAAGCAAACATTGTTTTGCATGGTGTACTTTAATTTATCGACGAGCTCTAAAGACTGTAGAAGCATAAACTCTTACACTTTTAAAAATAAACTTTGAATCTAAAATTTTTAAGAACATGGGAACTTAAAATTTTATACCTTTCTAATCACGGATGACTGATTATAACTGCCAGAGACTGAGAGCTGGAGAAAAGTAGGAGGAGTCTTTAGAGTCTTAGAATTTGAGAAGCTTAGACATATAAAGTTTTTAAACTTAAAAGTTTACATTTTAAACTTAAAAGTCATTGAGATGTAGAAATTAGAAGCTTAGTTCTTCTGTACCACAGATTCTCTGAACTAGATGTTTTAATATAAAACAGCAACACTTAAAAGTTTAAAACTATATACCTGAATGTCATAGAATATTCTAATCTGACAAGGCAATCTCTAGTTTATTCTCTTCCCACTATCCTCCTTGTTTACTCCATTCCAACCACGCTGGCCTCCTTCTTGATGTTCCTCTAACACACCAGGCACTCCCCTGCCTCAGGACCTTTGCTCTGGCTGTTTCCTCGCAGATACCCACTCGGTTTTCCCATCTATTGTGTTTTCACTCAGGTCTACCATACACAAAAGAAAAAAAAAAAGAAGAAAATAACAACAGAGAAGGGTGATTCTATTTCTTATCCTCTTATTTTCAGGATAAAAATAACCCCCACACAGAATTCAACCTCAAGAACTTGGTCCTCACCACTCTCAACCTCTTCTTTGCTGGCACAGAGACTGTAAGCTCCACGCTGCGCTACGGATTCCTGCTGCTGATGAAGCATCCTGAGGTGGAAGGTGAGTGTCCACCTGAGCTGGCGACTCCCACTCCCACCAGGAAAGAAGACATAACCTTGAAACCTTGGAATCCTATGGCCTTAGCCTCTTTGTACCTTAGAATCTCAGAATACAGAATCTTAGGATCTAAGTCTTAGAAGGCCATTTAATTTAATCTTCTCCTCGGTGCCTGTGTTAGTTGCCTATGGCTGTTGTCATCAACTGCCAGAAACTTAGTAGCGTAAAGCAGCATAAATCTATTATCATGTAGTTCCAGAGCCCAGAAGTTCAAATAGGTGTTCACTGGGCTGAATCAAGGTAGAACCTGATTCCTTGCTGTTTCCAGGTTCTAGAGCTGTATTCCGTGCTTTCCTGAGCTCATGATCTTCCCTCCATCTTCACATCTTGATTATGCTGTTACATCTCCTTCTCTGACTCTGACGCTACCGCCTCCTTCTTACACAGGCACTTCTGATTATATTTAGAGCCAACCTTGATCATTCTGGATCATCTCCTCATCTCAACATCTGTAATTTCATTATATCTACACAGTCCTTTTTGTCAAATAAGGTCATGTTCACAGATTCCAGGGATTAGAGGTGGATATCTTTGATGGCCATTATTTAACTGACGATAGCACTAGAATCAACTATTCATTGGAATCTGGTCTAGTGAAGTAACTCCAGCAATGAGGAGCTAATTTCTTGCTTAAAGAAAATCCCCAATTTTGGCCTGTCTTCCTTCTAATGCAGTTCAAAACAAACCAACAATTTTCTACTACAGACGAATGGAAAGACTAACTTGTTTCCACTCAGATTCTTAATTTTTTTTCCATTTTTTTATTTTACAGAGAAAGAAAATGAGAGGGAGAGAGAGATGGAAACATTGATGAAAGAGAACACCGACTGGCTGCCTCCTGCATGCCCCACACTGGGGATGGGCCCATAACCTGGGCATGTTCCCTGACCGGGAATCGAACCGGTGACCTCTTGGTGCATGGGTCGACGTTCAACCACTGAGCCACACCGGTCGCACTCCACTCAAACTCTTAGTCTCCTCCATTGTCCAAGTCATCTTTTACTAATCTAAGAATTCAGATATGTAATGGACACTTACTATGTGCTGGGAACTGTCCTAGTTACTTACATCTTGGATTTTATGCAAATTTTACAATTCTAAGAGCTTGTCACATCTATTTTGAAAAAAAGAGAGTCTCAGAAGGTAAAGTCATTTGCTCCAAGGTAACTCATCCAGGAAGTGCGGAGAGGGGTGACTGCACCGACAGTGTTCTTAATCACTGTCACATAATGACTATCATTTGCTTTAATCCTGACCTAGTTATCTATTGTGCCTTTTTCCCATCCTGTCAAAACTCTGGGTATGAAAGCCCAGCTGGGACCGGGACACTGCCCTGCTCATCAGCCTTCCATGGATCCTTGGTTTTTTCAAGATGAAGACCAAATGTCCCAAATGGCATTCAAGGCTCAGGGCTATGTGCCTCCCAATGATCTGATGAGTATTCACTAACCCCACCAACGTGTCACGTGTTACAAATAAAGAGGCAATCCAAACACACGTGGCCTGCTCCCTCGGGGTCCAACCCTGGTTCCTAAAACACACCCTGTATCCTTGTCTGTTGTGTTTTTGGGCCTCTTCCAGGGAAGATCCATGAAGAGATTGACCAGGTGATTGGATCACATCGGATGCCAAGTGTGGATGACCGAGTCAAGATGCCCTACACAGATGCCGTGATCCATGAGATACAGAGACTGACAGATATTGTGCCCATGGGTGTTCCACACAATGTCATTCGGGACACTCATTTCCGAGGCTACCTTCTGCCCAAGGTGGAGTACACCCTCTCTGGCACCCCTCTCTCCTCCTGGTCCCTTACCCCATGCTCCAGCACCGATTTCTCTTCACTGCCCCCATTTCCACCACAGGGCACTGACGTGTTTCCCCTGCTTGGCTCAGTCCTCAAAGACCCCAAATACTTCCGCTACCCAGATGCCTTCTACCCCCAACACTTCCTGGATGAGAAGGGCCGCTTCAAGAAGAATGAAGCCTTTGTGCCCTTTTCTTCTGGTAGGTTTCTGTGGTCTGAGTGTCCCCCCCAGGAAGATGCTTGATGTGTCCTGTGACCATTGGTCTGGATTAGGTTCGGATCTGAAAGGGGAGTTGAGTGCTATTTCAAAGAATCCTAGAATCATCAAATATTAGAATCACTGACTCATAATTAGAAAAGTAATAGCACTATGTAGGGATCAGCAAACTTTTTCTGGGAAGGAACAAATAGAAACTATTTTAGGCTTGGCCAGTCATATGGTCTCTGTCTGAAATAGGCAGTGTTAACTAGTCACATACACCGTTGTACTACAGAAGTGAGCATGGTTAGGAAACAGGTCGCAACTCCACCACTTACAAATGGTGGGGACAATGCGGGGGGGGGTACTTCAGCTCCCTGTCTGTAAAATGGAGATTAATCTCTCCAAACCATCGGAAGGGTGACTGACACTATTTAAGTGTGTGCTTTTGTTTTCTTCCCCCTCACCAGTATCTGGTACCAACTAGGCTTCTGGTAAACATTTAAGAAATTGAAATGCACAGAATCTTCATATTCGAGGTTCCTTTACCACCATTCCATCTTGGAATCTGATGGAATCCAAGCCATCCAGAGATGTGTCTGCCACGTGTTGAGTGACAGATCCTAGCTGAGCACTGACTCTAGGAACCCACTGCGTCTTTTTAATAAGCCTATCAAGTGGTGGTATCATGACCCCAGAGATGCCGAGGAAGTAGATGAGGCTCAGAGGGATGGTTGGGCCAGAAGGCTCCCCATGACTCCACTATGCCAGTGCAATTGTGACTGACCCTCCTGTCCCCCACTGTGCTCACAGGAAAGCGTGTCTGCCTTGGCGAGGCCATGGCCCGCATGGAACTCTTCCTCTACTTGACCTCCATCCTTCAGAAGTTCTCCCTACGCCCGCTGGTGCCACCTGCTGACATCGATGTCACCCCCAAGATCTCGGGCTTTGGCAACATCCCCCCAACCTATGAGCTCTGCTTGGTGGCTCGCTGAGAGCGCCCCCTACTGGGTGTGGAAGGAACCATCGGAGAAGAGAGCTCTGCCCCAGTGTTCAGGGGCACCCCTCTCATCTCCCTAAATCCTCACAATCCTAAGAGAAGGCACTATTAGAGGGGACTACAGGTCAGCGAGGATCACCTGAAAATATGCAGTGTGAATTAGTAACATATCTTCTACACTAGTAGAAAAGCCACGCCCTGTCTGACATTTCAGCAAAAGCCTGCAGATTTTTCCTTCCCTTGACCACCTCCGGCTAGGTTTGTATCTGTATCAAATTTTTGTTGTAGATCCCATGTCTTTATGGCGTTCCTTTGTCTTTTCCCTGATCATGACCAAAATGTGGGTCACAATCCTTTTTCTTGATTCTCATATCCAACCCCCCTCAAAAAAAAAAAAAAAAAAAAGGCATCGAGGAGTTCAATACTGTTGTGTGTGGCATATTTATTGTGTAGTGTGTGGGTGAGTTCAATGGGCACTACAAACAACTTAAAATGGCCTTTATTACTACTTTGTGATTAAGTATTGCTTCTCCCAGCTGACTGCCAGAGATTTCCTACTGGTTGGGCCACCGTTATAATACCCCAGCCTCAACCATCTTGCTGGCTCGTTACCTCTCCCTCCCCAGCATCTCTTTTTTCTAAACCTGCTTCCCTGATTGTTCTTATTATAACTTCCAGTCTCAATACACCCCAACCCATTTTGAAGAATAAATGGCCCATAGCTCTGTAATTCCATTTCTAAACTCCACTAACTTGCTCAGTGATTAAAGCTTTCCCTTGTCACCCTGCTGATTTGGCTCAGCGGTTAGAGCATTGGCCTGCGGTCGAGAGAGACCCGGGTTCGGTTCTCACTAAGGGCATGTACCTCGGTTGCAGTTTGTCCCCGGCCCTGGTTGGAGTCGTGCAGGAGGCAGCCACTCGATGTGTCCCTTTAGCGTCGATGTTTCTTCCTCTCTCCCTCCTGCTCTAGCTGAACAAAAAAATGGAAAAATGTCCTCGGGTGAGGATTAAAAAAAAAAAAGCTTTCCCTTGTCATTCATTTTTATTCAACCAATATTTATTAAATATCCAAGGTGGACCAGCACACTCCTCAGGTGCTTGGGACCTATCAGTGAACAAGACAGATGAGATTCTGCCCGTATGGCGCTTCCATTCTAATTGGGAAGGTAGATCATTAAAGATAAACATAATAAATCAATGATATGTTAGAAAAGCAAACTAGGGAAATGGAATTGGGAATTCCAAGATTGGAATTTTAAATGGGTGGTTTCATAAGGCAATGATGAGCAAGCCATACAGATATCTGGACATGAGTGTTCCTGGAAGAACAATTAAAAAGCGCAGAGTCGCCCTGGCCGGTTTGGCTCAGCGGTTAGAGCGTCGGCCTGCAGTCCTGAGAGACCCGGGTTCGGTTCCCGCTAAGGGCGCGTACCTCGGTTGCAGTTTGTCCCCGGCCCTGGTCGGTTGTGCGGGTGGCAGCCACTCGATGTGTCCCTTCACGTCGATGTTTCTCTCTCTCTCTCTGTTCCTCTCTCTCCCTCCCACTCTACCTGAACAAAAAATGGAAAAATGTCCTCGGGTGAGGATAAAAAAAAAAAGCGCAGAGTCTAGGACAGAAGGCTGTGTGTGTTCATGAGTCCGGGAGGAGACACATGTGGCTGGAGTAGGTGGAGGAGTGAGAGTCTGTGAGAGTCAAAGAGATGAGGGTAGAGGGCTCAAGTGCCGGACTGAATGGGAACTTGAGTGAGATGGAGGTTTCTTTGCGGGGGGTGGGGGGGGGGAGCATAGATAACATTTATTGAAAAGTTTTAAATGGCTCACTTTAGCTGTTTTGTAGTGAAAACACTGAAGGAAGGGGTGAGGCAAAAGAAAGGACCAATTAGGAGGATACTACAATGTTTTTAATCAACCCAAAAAAGCTTTGGCTATTTTATTTATTTTTATCCCACTCGAGGACATTTTTTGATATTTTGTTCAGATAGAGTGGGAGGGAGAGAGAGAGAGAGAAACATCGACGTGAAAGGGACACATCAAGTGGTTGCCACCCACACAACCCAACCAGGGCCGGGGACAAACCGCAACCGAGGTACGTGCCCTTAGCAGGAACCGAACCCGGGTCTCTCCGGACCGCAGGCGGACGCTCTAACCGCTGAGCCAAACCGGCCAGGGCAGCTCTGGCTGTTTGAAACAGTAAAGGCTGCTGGCTATTGGAAAGAGAATGACTAGCACACAAAATCGGTGGGAAGTCAGGCCAAGAATATGAGCAGGAAAGGTAAAAAAGAGGCAGCGCCACTGGGACGTCAGCCAAGGGCTGCTGCTGCCTTTGCCGCCCGCCCCCCACCCACCTAGGGCCCTGACACCAGGCCTCGCTGTGGACAACTTCCGGATTGTGCCTGTGTTTATGTTGTCATTTCCTCAAACGATATCCAGGAAGGAGGACCCAATTAGCCAAGCCATTGACTGGTGTTAAAGCCTTAGGTTTCAGGGTGTGCTGGCCAAGATTTAATGACCCTGAAGATGTAATGGCCCCTTCAACTGGTGGGGTGGGAGGCAAAGACTTTCCACTGCTGAAGAGTCACACAACAGGGGAACTTCCAAAACTGGAAGAGAGTTTTGAGACTGAGAATGTAATAAACAGCAAATGCCATGATGCTCATTACGGAAATTGGGCCCCCTGGGAAGCAGAGGCTTAGATGGAGCTAGGAGTGCATAATTTAATGGGGTGGGGGAGTGGAGTAATGAGTGTTAAATACAAAAGAGGAAGGAAGCAGAATGGGTCAGTAAAAGCCTTCAGAACAGGATGCAGATTTGACACACATCAAAGGAAAGACCAGAAGCAGAATTGGGCAGGGAGATACTCAGACCGCCATGCAGAGTTTCAGTTTATCCAATGGTACTTCTAGAGTGAAGATCGCTGTTAGGGGGTGTCTCACGTTGGGCAAGAAGTGGTCATGCCCTCAACCCCACCTATTCTTAGTCGCTGGCTTGTAAAGGACAAACACATGCTATGTGAACGTACAGTAAAAATGTGTCCCATTAGGCAGACCTTACCCCTAGAGTTTAAGAGAATAGTAAGAACTAGCAGGCAGAGTTAATAGATAACCATTATATTGTAGAGATAAATAACTATTGCATTGTGCAAACCGTCTCTCAGGCATAACGGCTAACTGCAAATATCTGCTTCTGTACGTGCTTACTTGTTCGCAAACCTTTAGCCCAAATTCCTTAAAAGGGGTTAAGACAACTATATAAGCAGCCCTCCCCCTGAGCTCGGGGCTGCTCTCTCCTCTGCGTAGGATGGGACAGCCTCCGCGCGGCTAATAAAGCTCTCCTAATCTGAACCCAGTTTGGAGTCTGAGTCTGGTCTGTCTCGTTGGTCTACAACAGGCTGCGCTTCCTTGGAAGAGCTGGACTCTGCTCCAGGCTGAAGTGGATCCTGAAGGCGCTGCAGCTGGGGGCTATCAGCTCGCTGCACTCCTTGCAGCTGAATGGCAAGGTCTTTCCTGAAGGGAGATCTGAGTGTCACATCTCTGTGCCCGCTACTGACAAAGGTACAAATATACATCATTAAATCTTTGATGCTCCTTCCATAAGCATTGAGTTTCAGAACTACAGATACCCTTATAAGGGTACAGTCTGTCAACAAATGCATGTTGGCACCAATTCAATGACTACAGAAATCCCCAATTTGGGGTGTGCTGAAGAAGAAAATCTTATGTAACTGCTCACTAGTGTTATGGCTGAATTGTGAGACAGCGAGGCTGGCCAACAGCATGCCTGGGAGTGGGCTCTCAGGTGCGGCAGCTCTGAGACCTCTGCTCTGCCTGCTCCCTTCTGCACTGCTCTGTTGTGGCAGGAAGTCCTCAGTGTTTCAGCTCCAGCTAGAAAAATGCAGGCGACAGCCTTCCACGGAAAGAGTGTGGTTTCCTAAGCGGAGGGAACTGCCTTACATAGACAGAAGTTCCCGCTTCTGGTCCCTGATTGGTTTGCCTTATGTAAATGAGCACTCCAAATTCTCACAGTTTGATTGGTCCAGAAAAGCTCTGTCCTGATTTATCAAAGTGGAGCTACTCTGATTGGTCAGTGAACATGCTAATGGAGATATAGCTGCACAGTTCCAATTGGATGGGGAAAGTCTTAGTCCTGTTGGTTGAAATACAATTCCAGCAACTCCTTTATCCATGTTGAAACAGACGCAGGAACAGCTGAAGGCAGGTGGTTCAGTGCAGGGTCTCCCCGATGTGCAGCTTGCCTGAAAGGCCCCTGTTTAGCAATGGCTGCTAGGCTCTGTTTGTAAATTCAAACCCAGCTAGCCACCAAAAGCCCTTCTTGGTAGGCATCTTCTTTCTCATAGTCAACAAGTTCCATGGTCATCAAATGTTTTTGGCCTTGAAAACTTTCTCAAAGTATCTTATGTACAAGTCAAATATACAAAATAGGAGAGGTAATTCCTAACCTTTCTCTCTAGGGAAAGCATGAGGAGCTCTTGACTCTCAAAAGAGCCTTCACTTTCACTGATGAAAGCGCTTTAGAAAGGTCCTGAAAATTCTGAGAGCTAGAAGGCATTGCAGTCATTCAACACACACTGTTTTTCTAAGTGAGGACTTATGAAGCAACCTGATGATGTAACAGTGACCAGGATAGATTCATTCACTGCCCACATGGGGCTTGCAGTCCAGCAAAGAAGACCGACCCATCTCTGGACAGTGAGAGTCCAGAATGGCCAGAACTCTGATAGGAGCACAGAATATAGTGTCGAAGGCTATAATGAGATAAGAGATGCCAAAATGGTTTGGGGCAACACCAGGTAATAGTAGACAGGTTTGAGAGAATTGATATTCCTTTTATTTTTTTGGAAGTAATTTGTTTTACTGGAGTAAATTTTTCTCAAAAGGTAGGTGAATGAACCCTGGCCCATTTGGCTCAGCAGTTAGAATGTCGGCCTCCAGACCAAAGGGTCTCAGGTTCAATTCCCAGTTAAGAGCACGTACCTGGGTTGCCAGTTTGATCCCCAGTCGGGGTACATGCAGGAGGCAACTAATCGACGTGTCTCTCTCACATCAATATTTCTCTTTCTCCCCCGCCTCCCTCCCACTCTATCTGAAAAAAAAAATCAATGGAAAAAATATCCTTGGGTGAGGATTAAAAACAAAAAACAAAAAAAGTAGGTGAATGAATTGTCTTTATGCTGTCACTGCTAGGAAAAGCCAAAAAAGGACACATGAGCCAGAGAGGACATTTGCTTTACTATGGGTTTCTGTTTGTCTTTTACAAAAGTTTTATTGAGATAGAATTCAAATATCTACAATTCACCCATTTAGAAAGTACAATGAAATGGGTTTTGGTATCTCCGTAGAGAGGTGCAACCCTCACTATAGCCGATTTTAAGACAGAAATAAAAGTCATACCTTCTAGGTACCACTCCCCTAGGCTGTCACCTCATTCCCTGCCCTAAGCAACAACTCATCTGCGTTCTGTCTGCATTGATTTTCCAATCTCGATTTTCATACGAATTGAATCATATAGCATGTGGTCTTTGTTTATTATTATTATTGTTTTAATCCTCACCCGAGGATATTTTTCCCTTTTTTGTACAGATAGAATGGGAGGGAGAGAGAGGAAGGGAGAGAGAGAGAGAAACATCAACGTGAAGGGACACATCAAGTGGCTGCCACCCGCACGACCAACCAGGGCCGGGGACAAACTGCAACCGAGGTACATGCCCTTAGCGGGAACCGAACCCGGGTCTCTCTGGACCGCAGGCCGACGCTCTAACCGCTGAGCCAAACTGGCCAGGGCTAGCATGTGGTCTTTGTGAATGGCTTCTTTAACCTGGCAGAATGTTTTCAAAGTTCATGCGAATGCTACTTATGTATGAAGTAGTCCCCACTCAACCATAGAGGATACATTCCAAGACCCTCAGTAGGTCTGAAAATGTATAATGCCCCAAACCTTACAGATAACTCTGTTTTTTTCTATACTTACATCCCTAAGTTAAAGTTTAATTTGTGCATTAGGCACAGTAAGAAATTAACAACAATAACTGGTAATAAAATTGAACAATTATGACAATATAATGTAATAAAAGTTATATAAATGGCTTTGGAGCCATTATTAAAATAGGGGTTACATGATCACCAGCCCTGTGATACTGTGACTGTTGATCTGACAACTTCGACAAACACTAAGGACTAATGGGCAGGCAGCGCATAAACAGTGGACAAAGGGACCATTCATGTCCCAGGGAGCATGGAATTAAACAGTGCAAGATTTCATTATCCTACTCAAGAACAGCACACAATTTAAAACGTATAAGAAGATGGTGGTGCAGGTAAACGCGGTATCACCTCCTCCCACAACCACATCAAAATGACAACTAAACTACAGAATAACCATCATTCATAACTGCCTTACATCAAGCTGAATGGAAGTCCTACAACTACAAGATTAAAGAAGAAGCCACATGGAGATTGGTAGGAGGGGCAGAGGTGCAGAAGGGCTGGTCCCACACCCACATGTGGTGGGTAAAATCAGGAAGATACCTCTGCTGTGAAGGTCCTCCCTGAGGAATGAGGGATTCCCATCCCACACCAGCCCCCCAGCTCAGGGTTCCAGTGCCAGGAAGAGAATCCCCATAACTTCTGGCTGGAAAACCAGTGGGAACTGAGGCTGAGGGAGGCTGAGGCTGCTGGAGCCACAGGCAGTTTCTCTTAAAGGGCCCGCACATGGACTTACTTGGTCTCACACCCTCCAAGCTCCAGCGTTGGGGAGGCAGCTTGAAAGGCACCAGAGACATACAGTGAAGAATTGAGTTGTTTGGCATTGGGGAGAGAGCTGGAGGAACACCTTTCTCCTAGACGGACATGCTGGCGGAGGCTGTTGCTCCTTTAGTGAGCCCTTCCCCAGGAATAGCACATGGCTGCCATACCTGGGACTCCAGCAACCTGGCTCACACTGTTTGCCCCACCCTAGTGATTCCCTGAGGCCCTGCCCCACCCAACTTTCAGGCCCACCCAAGCTGTTTCCAAAGGCTTTACCATAGGATTGGCCTGTCTTGGATCTTGCTTCAGAGTTTCCTAAAATCTCTCAAACAAGCAGCATCTGGTCTCAGTGAGCCCCATACCTCTCATTAAGTGGGCCCAGGCTTGGCACTAGAAGTAGCCAGGCTTAGTTCACAACTTAGCTTTTCCTGGGCACCTCCAAGCCCAGCACAAGAAGCAGCCATCAGCAGATCACTTTGTAGCTTATGCCAGTGGCTCTGGATAAAACACAGGCAGTGGCTGACCTTGCCCCAGAGCCAGCCCACCCAGTGGACAGCTTCAAACCACATCGAAGCACCACCACCCAACCACCTGCACAAGTGACACACTCAATGAGTGGACTCAGTGGGTACCAGAACCCTGCTGAAGTAAGTATTGCTCTGTGTTTGGGCCCCTACACAGCTGATCCTCCAAGGTAGTCAGGGGCCAGTGGTCAGTGGGCATAACCAGTCCTTGCAGCTGATCAGCCTGAGTAAATCCCTCCCATTGATGTGCCAACAGCAATTAAGACTCAATTACAACAGAATGTGTACGGTCCACATTAGGTGTGCACCTCGAGGGCCCAGCTGGAGTGATCAGGAAGGCTATGCCACTGGATCCTACAGGACACCTACAACAATAGGCCAACCTATGAAGCCTAGGAGACATAGCAACACTACCTAATACATAGAAACAAACACAGGGAAGCAGCCAAAATGAGGAGACAAAGAAACATGTCCCAAATTAAAGAAAAGAAAAGAAAAGAAAAAAACTCCAGGAAGAGAACTAAACAAAATGGAGATAAGTAATCAATAAGATGCAGAGTTAAAAACACTGGTTATAAGGATGCTCAAGGAACTTAGTAAGAACTTCAAGGAACTTAAGGAGAACTCCAAGGAACTTAGTGAGAACATCAACAAGGACCAGTCAGAAATGAAGGATGAACTAACTAACTGAAATACAAAATAATTTACAGGGAATCAACAGTAAAGTAGGTAAAGCCAAAAAGCAAACCATTGATTAGGAATATAAGAAAGCAAAAAACACCCAATCAGAACAGCAAAAAGAAAAAAGAATCCAAAAAAATGAGGATAGTGTAAGGAGCCTCTGGGACAACTTTAAGTGTGCCAATATTTGCAACATGGGGTGCCAGAAGGAGATGAGACAGAGCAAAAATTTGAAAACCCATTTGAAAAATAATGATAGAAAACTTTCCTAACTTGGTGAAGGAAACAGACATACAAATCCAGGAAGCACAGAGAGTCCCAAACAAGATGAACCCAAAGAGGTCCACACCAAGACACATCACCATCAAAATGCAAACATTTAAAGACAAAGAGAATCTTAAAAGTGGCAAGAGAAAAGCAGTTTGTTATCTACAAAGGAGCTCCCATAAGACTGTCAAAAGAAACTTTTTTCTCAAAAGAAACTTTGCAGGCCAGAAAGGAGTGGCAAGAGATATTCAAGCTGATGAAAAGCCTACCTACAACCAAGATTACTCTGTCCTACAAAGCTATCATTTAGAATTGATGGACATATCAAGAGTTACCCAGACAAGAAAAAGCTAAAGGAGTTCATCATCACCAAACCACTATTATATGAAATGTCGAAGGATCTTCTTGAAGGAGAAGAAGAACAAAAATATGAACAATAAAATGGCAATTAATACATATCTATCAACAATTGAATCTACAAACAAAATGTGAAAGCAGAACAGAAACAGATCCCTAGATACAGAGAACTTTTTGTTGCTTGCCAGATGGGAGGGGACTAGAGGTATGGGTGAAAAAGATGAAGGAATTAAGAAGTACAAATTGGTTGTTAGACTGATGAACCTCAAAGGGAAAGGAGGAGGGAGGAAGGGATGAGATAAACCAAAGAATTTCTATGCATATATGCATAACCAATGGACACAGACAAGAGTGTGGGGAAGGCAGGATTGGGAAGGAGGGGGTCAATGGGGAACAAAAGGAGGGACATCTGTAATACATTCAACAATAAGTTAAAAATAAATAAATAAATAAATAAAAACAGGAAAAAATAAAATGTATAAGTTGTGTATTTCTGGAAATTATAATTTAATATTTTTGGACCATGGTTAACCTTAGGTAACTGAAACACAGAAACTGAAACCATGAATAAGGAAGGGCTGCTGTACCTTCATTTCTTTTTAGGACTGAGTAAAATTTCAGTGTATGGATATACCAGGTTGTTTTTATCCATTTATCTGTGGATGGATGTATCAGCTTCCAAGGCAGGTACCTTCTTAGGGACCACAGCAAACTATCATAAACTGGGTGGCTTAGGAAAACAATACAAACCTTGCTATGGGGCATGACTCGGCTCAGAGAAGTTCAAGGTGCTGGCAAACTTAAGAGCTGATATTTGTAAGGGAGAATTGTGGTGCTTGAAAGAAGCTTCTAAGTAAATAAGGTGTATTTGAACATGTGACCACTTATATGCACAGAATAGAGGATTTTGCTTTCTTTATCCCTTCCATGGTGGTAGCAGCGGTAAATTTTAAGAAGATGGCAAATATCTGTTGCAACATATATCTGAGATGTTTATGCCTCTGTCCCTTTGAGAATTTCCATAGAATTCAATAGCACTATTTAAAGTAATTTTTGTATCAGTCAGGAAGAAGGTCTTCTGATTGGAATCTGGAGGAGGGGGAGCCCTGTGTTCTAGTGCAGAAGTCTGGAGCTGGGTCTCTGCCTTGCTGAGTGAGGAGGTGTTAAGAAGAGATCAGTCATAGTTCCAATTCCACCCAGTCTGCATTTTCACTAATCATCTTGAATACACATGATTTCATTTGCTGTTTGCTCTTAGCACTATTTTCATTGGCTTAAATGGTTATTTAAAATTCCCTTCATAAATGGTAGCAATTCCTCCGATAAACAAGCAAACCAAATAATCCCTTATCCTTTGTATACATATAGTTATTTCTGCAAATATTGTACACAGTGTAATCTCAACTATTTCTACTAACTACAATTTTTAGCCAGCATAACTAACTTTTGTTTAATGGAAGCAGAAAACCTAGAAATGTCAAATATGTCTGCCCATGAGTACACTTTACATACCATTTTGAAAATATAAGGTGGAAAAAAGGATGTGTAGTAACATCATCCAATGGCAGTTGTATATGCTTTATCTTATCAATCAATCACTATTCTATAATATGTAACTTTGATCAACAAGCATAAATCAAAACTATGTTTACTGACTCAGTAACCAGTCTTTTGTTATCTTTGTTTTTCGTTTTGTTAATCTTCACCCTCACCCAAGAATATTTTTCCACTGATTTTTAGATAGAATGGAAGGGAGGGAGGGAGGGAGGGAGAGAAAAACATTGATGTGAGAGAGATACACCAATTGACCTGCAACCCACGTACATGTCCTTGACTGTGTATTGAACACACGACCCTTCAGTCCATGGGCCAACACTCAAATTGCTAAGCCAAACTGGCCAAGTTAACTTAGAATCTGAAAATTGCATGGAAAAATTGAATTCTTATGACTGTAGTATTTTAAAAATGTAATCCTTTAATACAGACATTACTTATGATAATTCAGTTCAGTTAAACACATGATTTTGTAATCTTAATGCATTGATGATAGTTAATCTGACCTGAAGACAACAACAACATAAACAGGAAAAACAGGAATATTCAAAATAACTAGATAATAAAACAAAAACATAGACTAGATTATTATGCCAACATTATTTTTACATGGGGTAAAAGCAAAGAGAAGACATACAGTTGTTTTACACAAAAACTATGCAATCAGCTAGAGGCATATCAACTAGGAATATTACCAGAACTTTTATATATTTATGGTTGCTTAATAGTCATTTTTGGTGCATTATATCTTGAAACCTATTAATCAAAGTCATTAATTAAACTGAGAACTAACATCCTGTCATTTTGTTCTCCCAATTTACAGCTTTGTCAAGAAAAAAATATAGAGCCTACATTTTAAAAGTATATAAAGTTAAAAATGTATAAATCTTTTTTATCTTCTGTATTGTTAAGTTTATGTATGTACTTAATATATTGACATTGTGCCCTGGCCAGTTTGGCTCAGCGGTTGGAGCATCAACCTGTGGACCAGAGTCCCAGGTTCGGTTCCCGCTAGGGGCACGTACCAAAATATATATATATATGTATATATATATTGACATTATGTCTAAAAATCTATTGGAATATTGTTCACTCCATTAAGAGATCTTATAATCAGCCCTGGCCTGTTTGGCTCAGCGGTTAGAGCATCAGCCTGCAGTCCAGAGAGACCCGGGTTCGGTTCCCGCAAGCGGTGCGTACCTCGGTTGCAGTTTGTCCCCGGCCCTGGCTGGGTCGTGTGGGTGGCAACCACTCAATGTGCCCCTTTCACGTTGATGCTTCTCTCTCTCTTCCTCTCTCTCCACCCACTCTATCTGAACAAAAAATGGAAAAATGTCCTCGGGTGAGGATAAAAAAAAAAAAAGAGTGAGAGACATCTTATAATTGGATTAATGTCTTCCTTACAGACGACAATGGATGTTAGTTTGCTTCAAAATACTTTATATTTATAAAAGGAAAAATTGTATGAACTCTTACGCAAAATACAGGAGCCACATTTGATGAAGCTGAAAAATTCATGGTAGAAACTGTGGTAGATTGATGGCAAAATGACTACATGACTACAAACTCTTTATCCTCACCCCCTACATTCACAGTCTGGGAAATGAGATTGTGCGGTTCTTCTTAGAAAACTGTAGATTCTATCTCAACCCCTTGAGTCCGGGACGTCCTTGCCACTTGTTCTGGCCGATGGACAGTAGCAAATGTTTAGAACAACTTTGACTTGTAAATCAACATTTTCAGGTTTAAATTTTATGACATCTAAACATAGATCAAGAATTTCTGATGAAAAGTTAGAGTCCCGACTGAGATGTGCTGTGTGGCGAAGCTAAAATAGATGCCAAAAGTCAAACACACACAGATACGGGCACCTTCTGGGTGGCAGGGACCAGGGAGGGTATTCTCATAGGTCAAAAAGCCAAACTCTCAAGGCAAAAGGAAAAAACTTCACCCGATTTAACCCAAAGTGAATTTCCTTCTCATTACAAAGGATACAACAGCCATAGACAGAAATAAAACCACCACCATGCAACAAAAATGAGTATTCAGCCATCAGGGAAAAATATTCTCTCTCTCTCTCTCTTTTTTGTTTATCCTCACCTGAGGACATTTTTCCGTATTTTGTTCAGATAGAGTGGGACGGAGGGAAAGAGAGAGAGAAACATCGACGTGAAAGGGACACATCGAGTGGTTGTCACCCGCACAAACCAACCTGGGCTGGGGACAAATTGCAACTGAGGTACATGCCCTTAGCGGGAACCGAACCCAGGTCTCTCTGGACCGCAGGCCGACGCTCTAACCGCTGAGCCAAACTGGCCAGGATGGGAAAAACATTCTCTAGGAGCTGCTCACCACCCAGAGACTTCTCACACATGTGAGAACCATGAAAGAAGACCTCTGCAGGAAACCAGTTCCTCACGCTGGGTCAAGCCCTCGGGCTGAGCTGCATGCTGGCTGGAACCAGGACAAGCATTTCCGGAGCCCTCTTTCCCCGCCTACCCTCATTCCAGGAAAAATCCCTCTGCATCTCAGATGGATTCACTGACCTCAAAGAGGGAAATAAAAAGAGGGAAGTCCAGAGTCTCAGAGGAACTCCTGGCTGAAGAGGTGGATGTCCATGGAGCAGTGAGCACAAAAGAGGTTCTGGAGGCGACATACCTTGTTCCAAGGGACTTTGGCTGGCAGATGTGAGATTGCTTCAGAGCCCGATTCTGGCACCAGATATGTTCACCTGAAAATAAAAGGCCAAGGTGACAACCAAGAAGCATTTATTTGAGGTGAGAAGGAATAGCTGTTTGGGAAGTACTGATGGTATTCTGATTATGGGGAGAAGTCAAGGGGGGTTTATGAGAAAAGAAGGAGAATAATTACATGACTAGAAAGAAGGAATTTCGCCCTGGCTGGTTTGTCTCAGTGGTTAGGGTGTAGGCCTCCGGACCAGAGAGGCCTGGGTTCGGTTCCTGCTAAGGGCACCTACCTCTGTTGCAGTTTGTCCCCGGCCCTGGTTGGGGTTGTGTGAGTGGTAACCAGTCGATGTGTCTCTCTCACATCGATGTTTCTCTCTTCCTCCCTCTCTCCCTCTCGCTCTATCTGAAGATAAATGTAAAATGTCCTCAGGTGAGGATAAAAAAATTTAAAAAAGAAAGAAAGAAAGAAGGAATTTCTATTGGTGTTAATAAGCTAAGGAAAGGATGTTTGTACCTGCGAACAATCTGTTATTCTTTAGCGACACATGTTGGTGCTAATGATAAAGAATGTCTTTAATTTTCAGTCCTGCAGTCAGGATGTCTGCTCCCCTGTTAGCTTTGCAAACATTTGTTTGAAATGCAAGGTTGTTTTGGCCTGTTTCAAACGTTCTTTCGCACAGTTTAAACATTCCAAATGTTCAAAGAACAAGACGTGCAGGGTCTTTCCTCTGGGATGGTGGCCCCGACTTCATTTCGAAATGACCCTGTTTACATGATTTTTTTTTTTTTTTTATCCTTACCTGAGGACATTTTTCCATTTTTTGTTCAGGCAGAGTGGGAGGGAGAGAGAGGGAGAGAGACAAGAGAGAGAGAAACATCGACGTGAAAGGGACACATTGAGTGGCTGCCACCGGCACGACCAACCAGGGCCAGGGACAAACTGCAACCAATGTATGTGCCCGTAGTGGGAACCGAACCCGGGTCTCGTGGGACCGCAGGCCGATGCTCTAATGCTGAGCCACACTGGCCAGGGCTGTTTACATGATTTCTTACAGTATAAAATGCCAACAAACTAGAAGACAATATGAAAAAAAATTTTTTACATTATTTGTTGAGATATTTTAGATATAGTATACTAAATAAAATATATTATTAATTGTATTTGTTTCTCTTCACCTTTCAATGTGGCTACTAGAATATTTCAAATTACAGATGAGTAATGAAAGACTGACTGCTTTCTCCTTAAGTTTGGGAACAAGGCAAGAGTGTCTGCTTTTTTCTTTTTATCCTCACCCGAGGACATTTTTGCATTTTTTGTTCAGACAGAGTGGGAGGGAGAGAGAGGAGGAGAGAGAGAGAGAAACATCGATGTGAAGGGACACATCGAGTGGTTGCCACCCGCACGACCAACCAGGGCCGGGGACAAACTGCAACGGAGGTACGTGCCCTTAGTGGGAACCGAACCCGGGTCTCTCTGTACCGCAGGCCGACGCTCCAACCGCTGAGCCAAACCGGCTAGGGCAAGAGTGTCTGCTTTTACTATGCCTATTCAACATCACACTGGATGTTCTAGCCAATAGAATAACTAAATAAAAACATACAGTTTGCAAAGGAAAAAATACAATTATCTCTATTCTCAGATGACATGATTGTTCATGTAGCAAATCCCAAGGAATCTAAAAAATGCTTCTAGAACCAATAAGTGATTTTACAAATGTCCACGATACAAGATCAACATGCAAAAATCAACCATATTTCTATATACAAGCAAAACATAATTGGAAATCAAAATTAAATAAACAGTACAGTTTACCATAGCACCAAAAAATAAAATGCTTAGGTATAAATCAAACAAAATATGTGCAGAATCTGTATGTTGAAAACTATATACCACAGGTGAAAAATGTTAAGGACTACATAAATGGAAAGATTCATCATATTGAGGGATCAGAAGACTCATTATCAATCCTTTCTTTCATAGATTGTAACTTTGGTGTTGTATCTAAAAAGTCACCACCAAACCCAAGGTCATCTATATTTTCTCCTATGTCATCTGCTAAAAGTTTTGTAGTTTTGCATTTTATATTTAGATCTGTGCTCCATTTTGAGTTAATTTTTGTGAATGGTGTAAGGTCTGTGTCTATGTTCATGTTATTGCATAGAGATGTCCAGTTGCTTTAGCACCCTTGGTTGAAAGGATTAACTTTCCCCCATTATATTACCTTTGATCTTTGTCAAACATCAGTTGACTACAGTCATGTGGATCTACTTCTGGGCTATCTATTTTGTTCCATTAATTGCTTTGTCTCTTTTTTTGCCAATACCACACATTCTTTTTCTTTTATCCTCACCTGAGAACTTTTTTTTGGGGGGGGGGGGTATTTTGTTCAGATAGAGTGGGAGGGAGAGAGAGAGAGAAACATCGACGTGAAAGGGACACATTGAGTGGTTGCCACCCACACGACCCAGCCAGGGCCGGGGACAAACTGCAACCAAGGTACATGCCTTTAGCGGGAACCGAACCCAGGTCTCTCCAGACCACAGGCCAACGCTCTAACCGCTGAGCCAAACTGGCCAGGGCAATACCACACATTCTTGATAACTATAGCCTTATAGTCCTGATAATTCTAATCTTGTAGTAGGGTAGTGTCAGTCCTCCAACTCTATACTTCTTTTCAGTATTTGTTAGCTAATCTAGGTCTTTTGCCTATTCATATAAACTTTAGAATCAGTTTGTTGCTGTCATCAAAATAACTTGGTGAGATTTAGATTGGGATTTCACTGAATCTATTAACCAAGTTGGGAGGAAATGACATTTTGAAAATATTGAATCTTCCACACACATGAAATGTATTTAGTTGTTTGTTGATATCTGTCATTAGAATTTTTTATTTTTTTCATATATATTTTGTACATATTTTGTGAGATTTATACCTAAGTTTTTCATTTTGGGGGATACTATTACAAACATTATTGTGTTTCAATTTTAAATTCCACCTGTTCACTATAAGTACATTAGAAAGCAATTGGCCTGGCTGGCATAGCTCAGTGGTTGAGCGTCGACCCACGCACCAAGAGGTCACCGGTGCGGTTCCTCATCAGGGCACATGCCCAGGTTGTGGGCCTGATCCCCAGTAGGGGGCATGCACTTATGCTCCCTGAGACTGCTGCCTCCTCAGTAGAAGTTAAAATGCAGAGTTGGGGTGTTGGATTCCAGAGGGTGGGGCCACTGGGATTCCTTAAGGTGGGGCGAGCTGCATGGTGGTGGTGGTGGGGGGGGGAGACTGGGTATTTGCTTTCCCCAGGCTTCTGCTGCTTAGAGGGTCTTACCTCTCAGGAAAAATGGCTGCTGGGATATTGGGGGGATGACTCAGCACAAGTATCCCAGCAGCCGCCCTTCACGATTCTCTCCAACTCCTTCCACCCATCTCTCCTCAGTTGACTCCAGTCCATGGACTGCCCTCTCTAAGCCCAAACCTAGGAGGAGTGGCTGGGAATGAAAATCCTGTGAGCCAGCCCTTTAAAAAAATTGGCTTTGTCTCTGGGCAGCTCAGCTCTCTGGCTGAGAGAAGCCCTGCAGCTGGTTGCTGTGTGGGCAGTTGTTCCCAGCTCTGGCTGTCTAGGCTGGGGAGCCCTGCCTGGGGTCAAGGCCTCTCTTCTCTCCGGGCGGACCCTCACCCTTGGCCCACCACTCCTGGGAGCTGGGCCAGTGCCTCTTCCGACACCACCCTTCCTACCAGTTTTGAGTTGGTTTCTGCCCTTCCTTGTTTGTTTGTTTATTTTATTATTTTTTTTAAAGCTTTACCTGAGGACTTTTTCTTGTACTTATCTTCAGATAGAATAGGAGGGAGGGGGGGAGGGAGGGAGGAAGAGAAAGAGAGAAACAGCAATGTAAGAGAGACACATCAACTGGCTGCCACCCACACGACCCCAACCGGGCAGGGACAAACTGCAACCAAGGTACGTGCCCTTAGCAGGAACCGAACCCGGGTCTCTCCAGTCCATGGGCCAATGCTCTAACTGCTGAGCCAAACCAGCCAGGGCTGCCCTTCCTCGTTTAAAAGTCTCCTCTTCAGCCCTGGCTGGTTTGGCCCGCGGACCATTGAGTAGCAGGTTCGATACCTGTCAAGGGCACTTACTTTGGTTGCGGCTCGTCCCCGGCCCTGGTCAGGAGGCAGCCAATGGATATGTCTCTCTCACACTGATGTTTTTCTCTCTCTTTCCCCCTCTCTCTCACTCTATCTGAAAATAAATAGAAAATATCCTCAGGTGAGGATTAAAACAAAACAAAACACAAAGGAAGGAAAACATAGGAGTCTTCTGGGACCAGTGAACCATTGAAAAAAAAAAAATCTCCTCTTCAGCCAATCTTTAGCTGGTAATTCAGGGTGAGTATCCCACAATTTAGTTTTAATTCCAGTTAGATTCTGGGAGGAGGTGCAAGAAAGATCCACTTATTCTACTGCCATCTTCTGGACCATCAGTTCAAAGTCTGTGTGCTGGGTGCTTCAAAGGCCAGTAGTCAAAACAGCAGAGTTTGGAGTCAGGAAAGGTTTAATGATGGAGAAGACACCAGCTTGAGAAGAGGGGACATTACAGGTCCTAAAATTTATCCCCAGAGGGTCCAGAAATTAGGCTTCTTCAGGGGTACGTGACAGGAGGGTAGGGCCCTCTCAACGCTGAATTGGGCCTCTTGGGACACGTGGGATGTCCCTTTGGGACTTTGGGGAGGTACCACCCAATGCTGGGGTGGCCCCTTGGGACACTGGAGATGTTGCTTCCTGATCCTGGGGTTTCGATGTGATTTTAATTTGCATTTTTCTGATGATTAGTGAGCGTCTGTTCATATGTCTATTGGCCATCTGTATATCCTCTTTGAAGAATATCTATTCAGGTCCTCTCCCATCCCTTAATTGGATTGGGTTTTTTGGTGCTGAGTTGTATGTAATTCTTAATAAATTAACCCCTCCTCGAATGTATTATTGGCGAGTATCTTGTCCCATTCAGCAGGTTGTTTTTTTGTTTGGTTGATGGTTTCCTTTGCTGTGCAAATGGGATGTAGTCCCATTTGTTTATTTTTCTTTTGTTTCCCTTGCCCAAGGAGATATGGAACAAAAATGTTAAAAAGAGCAATGTCAGAGAATTTACTGCCTATATTTTCCTCTAATTTTATGGTTTCTGGTCTAACATTTAAGTCTTTAATCTATTTTTAGTTTATTCTTATATATGGTGTAAGAAGGTGATCTAGTTTAATTTTTTGCATTTCTTTCCAATTTTCCTGGAATAAACTTTTGCTGAATAGACATTTGTTGAACAGACTCTTCTAAAGAACTTATTTTAACATTTTGTGCATGGTAGATCTACTGGCAACAAATTCCCTCCATTTTTGTTTCTCTGAACAAGTCTTTATTTCTCCTTTGCTTTTGAAGGATAATTTCCCAAGACAAATAATTTTAAGTTAATGGTTTTTTTCCTCTCTCTAAATATTTTAACTATGTTACTCTAGTACCTTTTTTTTTGGCATTGTTTCTTAAGAGAAGTCAGATGTAATTCTCATCTTTGCTCCTCTGTAAGTAAGGTGTCTTTTTCCTCTGCCTTCTTTAGGGATTTTTTTTTCATTATGTTTGATTTTCTGTGGTTTGAAATGATATAGCTAAATGTAGATGTTTTGCCATTTATCTTGCTTGGTATTCTCTCAGCTTCCTGGTTCTGTGATTTGGTATCTGGCATTAAATTAGTTATATAAATACTCCTAGATAAAAGAATCTCTTCCCTGATGGCATTCATATTCCAAAAGCTTGAATCCAACGATGTTCAGATTTTAATATGAGTTGATCTCCCAGAACATATTTAGGCAGGTACTGGTACTCTGGATGCAACCTCTTCACCTGTCACCATGGAGCTAAGAGACGTCTTCACCATCTTTCTGGAGCTCTGCTTGTTTTTCCTGCTCCTCTTCACTGCCTGGAAACAGATCAACAAGAAGGCAACGCTGCCCCCTGGTCCCACACCTCTGCCCTTCCTGGGGAATGTGTTACAACTCCATGCTGGTAGCGTCGCTCAGTCTTTCACAAAGGTGAGTCTGGCCAAACCTCTCAGACAGAGCTAAGAGCAACTTACTCTACAGCCAGATATACTTAGAACCTTATTACTTCTAAAACACGGGCACTTGGAAACACAGATTTGCTCAACTAAAATTCTTTTTTTTTTATATGTGCCCCTAGCAGAAACCAAACCTGGGACTCTCTGGTCCACAGGCCACTGCTCCAACCGCTGAGCCAAACCGGCCAGGGCTCAACTAAAATTCTTGAATCCTAAAATATTAAAGTCTTTGAAACACAAATTTCTAGTATATCAGAAATTCACACTCTCACAGTCTCACAATTTTGGAATCAGAGTACCTTAAATCCCCAAACATAATACCCCTTACACTCAGGTTGTATGAGAACTTCGAGACTCAGTAACATACAATTTTAGGATTCTAGACATTGTGCCTTTTGGAGAAAGAAGAATGGACCTTGGAGTTCATGTAATCCAAGTCAGTCATTTTAGAGATGAGGAAACTAAGCTTGGGATGGTGTGGTGTGAGAGGGGACTTATCCAGGATCACAGGAGTTAAGGCTCCTCTGTTCGTTTGCTTCAGTAGTACTTCCAACATCAGAACTTGCCCCTTTCCCCTTCTCTCATCTGTGTCCTCAGAGTCTTCACCCTAAAAATCTTGATTGGCCTCTATGTGCTGCACTAATAGCTTCCTCTTGTTATGTCTTTTCCTACGCCCAGCTCAGGGAGAAATACGGCCCAGTCTTTACAGTGTACATGGGTTCCCGGCCAGTGGTGGTTTTATGTGGACATGAAGCAGTGAAGGAGGCCCTGGTAGACCAAGCAGATGAGTTCAGTGGCCGTGGGAAAATGGCTTCACTAGAGAGAAACTTCCAAAGTCATGGTAGGTGACAATAACAATGAAATGTTTGTGATGCACTTTCTTGTGTCCCATGTTCTTTGATAAGTACTCAACGTGCATTATCACATTTACTCCTTGGAGGGGAATATTAATATCATAGTAACTTTTCCAGTAAGAAATCTGTGAGTAGGAAAGGTTATGTAATGTCACACAGTGAGTTAGTGGTAGAAACAGGATTGAACCCAAACCATCTGACTCCAGGGTGCCTGCTGTGTCACACCTGCTCTCATTTTTAAAGGGTTAACTACATGCTTTGTGTACACAGTCAAACCCTCATAGCCAACCTTACTCCTAACCTTCCTCCACAAACACGCATACCCAACACATAGGCCCCTGCCGCCTCCATTTCAGTAGATACCTTATTAATGTCACCCATACATCCACTCTAACAGCCCACACCCTTCCATTTCAAGTAGTCTCACACCATTCTCTCCATTCTTCCATCTATTCATAACTCTTCCAACCATTCATGTATCAACAAATTTATTAATCTTTCCATCCATTTTTTCTTTCAACCTTCCATTCATCCACTTCTCAAGCATTGTACCCATTTCCCCTCCTCCCATCTGCTTACTTCTTTATTCATCTGTCTGTCCATCAGTTCAGTCAAACAATCTTACTTGCATTGATTATTCTATGCATCCTTTCATTGATTTTCAAATATCCATCAAACCATCCTCACACTTGGCAGTTTTAAATGTTTCTTACTATATGGTAAGTTCTTTAGTGTGGATAGATTGGTATTCAGGTGTGATCTTGTGTATCCATGCATGTACCTGTCAGGAGAATCCAAGTGATATGTAGAAAATAGAGGCAGTGTCTCCTTCAGGGTACTTTGTCTAGCATTCCATCACTCCCTCCATGCCATTATTTATCCAGTTCTTAGTCTGTCCTCTGATAAACTCTCCTTGACTTCATTCACTCATTCCTTGCCTGATTCCCTATCCCTTCACCTCAGTCCTCGTCTGTAGAGAGGGGAGCTTAGTCTCCCCATTGAGCCTGGGAGTTTGTGAGAGGCTTCCCTGAGAGCATAGTCTACAGCGTTCATGTTCTGGCACCACCTGATCTGTCACAGACTTGAGCACGACAAGGAGGGGAGGCAGAAGCCTAACACTGTGATTCTGGCAGGTGTAGTTCTGGCGAATGGAGAACGATGGAGGATTCTCCGCCACTTCTGTCTGACCATCCTTCGGGACTTTGGGATGGGAAGGCGGAGCATTGAGAAGCAGATCCAGGAGGAAATCAGCTTTCTACTGGAGGAATTTCACAAGACCAATGGTATGGGTGCAAAAAGGTGGAGGGCTACAAGGGACTGTGTGGTTGCAGTGAGTTCAGTTTCCAAAGGAAAGGTCCTGGTAGGAGAAAGTTATGGACAAAAAGGATGAGAAAAGATTAATTGTAGGATTCACGTATTTCCCAAACAGGGTCCATGTTAAAAGTTAACATGAAAGACCCTTACAGATTCTCCTGTCTGGAAACTTGAATCAGTGCATGGCAGTCAGTCTACAAGCCCAGAAATTGCATGTAGACTTTGACAACGTAAGTTTGTACTTCTTTTATGGAGACTGGATAAAAAATTCATTACTCTTAAAGAACTTCACTCCTTAACCAATGATAAGTTTAGGAACCACTGGGATCTATAGAGAAAAGGCACAGAGATTGAGAAATACAGAGATAAATCAATGAATCAGTGAAATAGAGATACATTTCTCTAAATCAAAAATTTCTTACCTGAATTCTGCAGATATGTAACAGGGTTTACTGAAAAGGTTTGACTGTCCATGTACCCACAGTAATCAGTTGTAAAAGTGCATATTTGTGAATGTTTGCATTATTTGGGGGAAGTGATTTCCAACACACTGAGCTAACACCAGCAGCCTGTTTGTTAGGTGATGCAATCAATGCCTAGGGGAGGGTTTTCCCAATACCCCAAAGGCACAGTGGCAGAGCTAGACTCCGAAAGTAGGCATTCTTTTTTTATGTCATTTAGTAGAACTTCTTTCCCACAAACACATATCAATAATAATAATAACAACAATAATTTCCACTCGCATGTGTTGAGAGCTTACTACGTGCCAGTCACTGTGCTAGGCATTTTACACACATAATGGTATTGAATCCTTTTCAACCAAGGAAGTGGATACTAACCAACCTGAAATATGGGGCTTCTAGATGCAACAGAAAAAAATGAAACGACTCTTGCATGCTATTCAGTTGAGCCATTACTCGTACCCACATCCAAGTGATTCCACACCCCATCTCTTAACCATTGCCTCCAACATAGACATTTTCATCATCCAGGTGCCCCCATCAAACCCACCATCTTCCTGAACCGCAGTGTCTCTAACATTATCAGCTCCGTTCTCTTTGGAAGCCGCTTTGACTATGAGGACAAGCAGTTCCTGAAGCTGCTACAGATGGCCAACGAGAGATTCATTGAGTTGAACTCACCCTGGACACAGGTACCCATCTGCCACCTCTCTACCCACTACCAGCCTCAGATAACTAATCATCTGCCTATACTTCACTTAATCCACCCCATAACATTGAGAAGAAAGGATCAATATGCCCTGAGTGTCTTAAAGAAAACCTCAGAGGAGAGGGTCAGGGCGGGGAGGGATGAGATAAACCAAAGAGCTTATATGCACGTATGAGTAACCAATGGACAGAGACAACAATGCTTGGTGGGGGGCGGGATAGGGAAGAGGGTGTTTGTGTGTGTGGGGGGAGGGGGAGAAACATCTATAACAAAAATAAATTAATTTAAAAAAATTTTTTAAAGAAAATGGACATCTAATTCTCCGACTCAGCCCTGGATGTTAAGACCAGCTGTCTGTCTAGAGATTCAGCCCATGCTGACTCCATGTACCCAGGTACCCATCACTGACACACACCCTGTGCCTATTCTCCACAGCTATATGACATGTACTCCGGAATCATGCAGTATTTGCCAGGAAGACACAATCGCATCTACTACTTGACAGAAGAGCTCAAGGACTTCATTGCCTCCAGGGTCAAGATCAGCGAGGAGTCCCTTGACCCACAGAACCCTCGGGACTTCATTGACTGCTTCCTCAGCAAGATGCACCAGGTACTGTTCTCCATCCCCAATCCTTGCCTCTCATCTCACGGTGCCTGCCACCCTAAGCCCATTTGTAAACATGTTTGAAACAATATAGCAATTATAGTTTTACATGGTTCCTTCTACCTAGAGACAAAATGTAGAAATTATAAAAGTCTTAATTCTTTGCATTTTTTTAAGTAAAACTTTGAATCTTAAAAAGTGACTAGTGCTGGCACTGGCTGGTTTGGCTCAGTGGTTAGAGTGTTGGCCTGCAGTCCAGAGACACCTGGGTTCGGTTCCCGCTAAGGGCATGTACCTCGGTTGTCCCCAGCTCTGGTTGGGGTTGTGTGGGTGGCAGCCACTCCATGTGTCTCTCTTGGTTTGATGTTTCTCTCTCTCTCTTCCTCCCTCTCCCCTCCCGCTCTATGTGAAGATACATCCAAAAAAATGTCCTCGGGTGAGGATTAAAAAAAAAAATGACTAGTGCTGTATGAACATGGGAGTGCTAATATCTCTGTGAGTTCCTGATTTCAATTTTTTCAATACATACCCAGAAGTAGGATTACTGGATCATAGAGTTATTCTATTTTTAATGTATTCAGGATCTTATCCACACTGTTTCCATAGCAGTTTCAACATTTTACATTCCCATCAACTGTGTACAAAGAGTTCCAATTTCTCAACATGCGCAACACTTTTCATCTTTTGCTCTTTTGTTAATAATTATCCTAACAGTTCTGAAACGGTATCTTATGTGGTTTGGATTTGCATTTCCATGATGATTAGTGATGTCGAGTGTCTTTTCACGTCCCTGTTGACCATTTTTATGTCTTCTTTATAGAAATCTCTATTTAAGTACTTAGCTCATTTTAAAATCAGATTATTAGGTTTTTTTGCATTGAGTTGTAGGAGTTTCTTATATATTTTGGATATTATCCCTGTATCAGATATATGGTTTGCAAATATTTTCTCAAATTCCTTGGGTTGCCTGTTCATTTATTTTTACTGTTTCCTTTACAGTGCAGAAACTTTTTATTTATTTATTTATTTTAAGTATTTGATTAAAAAATTTTTTCTTTTATTGATTTTAGAGAGAGAGGAAGGGAGAGAGAGAGAGAGAAACATCGATGAGAGAGAACATCGACTGGCCGCCTCCTGCATGACCCCCGCTGGGGATCAGGCCCACAACCTGGGCATGTGCCCTGACCGGGAATTGAACCGGTGACCTCTTGGTGCATGGGTCCTCAAATCCAAGAAGCAAACAGGCCTTCTCTAGGGCATATTATATTAAAACTGTCAAAAATTAATAACAGGGAAAGAATTCTCAGGGCAGCCAGAGAAAAGAGGATGACTCCACTCGCTTCTCCTCGAATACAGCAGCTGTGTCCCTACTTAAGGATGTTTGCCCTGGCTAACTCCTCTGCTTGGAACATCCTCTTTCAACGCTCAGTTACTTTACCAACTTACTGGCTTTTCAAAAAGCCCTTCCCTGAATGCAGGAGGGAATAAGAAGAAAAACAGTAAATGTTTACTATCCTTCCTCTTTCAGGAGAAAAATAATCCTCACACGGAATTCAACCTTAAGAACTTGGTCATCACCACTCTCAACCTGTTCTTTGCTGGCACAGACTCAGTGAGCTACACCCTCTACCATGGATTCCTGCTGCTAATGAAGCACCCTGAGGTGCAAGGTAAGGGTCCCCTGTTCTTCTCCCCTGGTATTTCCCAACAGGAAGGAAGACATACTCTTGAAAACTTAGAAACACACTGTCTTAGACTTATCAAACATTAGAACCACAAGATATATTAAATACAGAACCTCGGATTCTCAGCACAAGAAGGTTATTTATTTAATATAACCTTGTACTTGGTGTCTGAGTCACATAAAACCCATTTCCAACATGTGGTAACTGTAAATGAAGAACTCATTTTGCTTAAGAAAAAAACCAACTTTACCTCTTTACCTTCAAACACAGTTCAAAGCAAGTCAGTAGCTTTCTCCTGGTGGAGGTGGTGGGAGAGGTCAACCCATATCCGCTCAACTTTTCTAGCCTCATTCTCTTTGTACAGCTTGAATTTACTAACTCAAATAATGAAATATTTATCGGACACTTTCCTTCTCCCGGTTACTTGCTTAATGGATTTTGTGTAATCCCTGTGGCTTTCTCTGTTATCTTCCAGCCAAGATCTGTGAAGAGATTAACCATGTGATAGGACCCCACCGAGTCCCAAGTATGGATGATCGAGTCAAGATGCCCTACACAGATGCCGTGATCCATGAGATACAGAGAGTGATTGCGCCCCTGGGATATCCCCACAGTGTCACTCAGGATACTCATTTCCGAGGCTACCTCCTGCCCAAGGTGGAGTACACCCTCACTGGCACCCCTTCTCCCTCCACTGCACCCCTCTCTCCTCCTGGTTCCTTACCCCATGCTCCAGCACTGATTTCTCTTCACCGCCCCCATTTCCACCACAGGGCACTGACGTGTTTCCCCTGCTTGGCTCAGTCCTCAAAGACCCCAAATACTTCCGCTACCCAGATGCCTTCTACCCCCAACACTTCCTGGATGAGAAGGGCCGCTTCAAGAAGAATGAAGCCTTTGTGCCCTTTTCTTCTGGTAGGTTTCTGTGGTCTGAGTGTCCCCCCCAGGAAGATGCTTGATGTGTCCTGTGACCACTGGTCTGGATTTGGTTCAGATCTGAAAGGGGAGTTGAGTGCTATTTCAAAGAATCCTAGAATCCCAGAATCATCAAATAATAGTACTATGTAGGGATCAGCAAACTTTTTCTGCGAAGGAACAAATAGAAACTATTTTAGGTTTGGCCAGTCATATGGTCTCTGTCTGAAATAGGCAGTGTTAACTAGTCACATACACCGTTGTACTATAGAAATGAGCATGGTTAGGAAACAGGTCGCAACTCCACCACTTACAAATGGTGGGGACAATGGGGGGGGGGAGGTACTTCAGCTCCCTGTCTGTAAAATGGAGATTAATCTCTCCAAACCATTGGAAGGGTGACTGACACTATTTAAGTGTGTGCTTTTGTTTTCTTCCCCAACTAGGCTTCTGGTAAACATTTAAGAAATTGAAATGCACAGAATCTTCATATTCGAGGTTCCTTTACCACCATTCCATCTTGGAATCTGATGGAATCCAAGCCATTCAGAGATGTGTCTGCCACGTGTTGAGTGACAGATCCTAGCTGAGCACTGACTCTAGGAACCCACTGCGTCTTTTTAATAAGCCTATCAAGTGGTGGTATCATGACCCCAGAGATGCCGAGGAAGTAGATGAGGCTGAGAGGGATGGTTGGGTCAGAAGGCTCTTCATGACTCCACTATCCCAGCGCAAATGTCACCGACCCTCCTGTCCCCCACTGTGCTCACAGGAAAGCGTGTCTGCCTTGGCGAGGCCATGGCCCGCATGGAACTCTTCCTCTACTTGACCTCCATCCTTCAGAAGTTCTCCCTACGCCCGCTGGTGCCACCTGCTGACATCGATCTCACCCCCAAGATCTCAGGCTTTGGCAACATCCCCCCAACCTATGAGCTCTGCTTGGTGGCCCGCTGAGCGCCCCCTACTGGGTGTGGAAGGAACCATCGGAGATAAGAGTTCTGCCCCAGTGTTCAGGGGCACCCTTCTCATCTCCAAATCCTCACAATCCTAAGAGAAGACACTAGTGTAGTGGGCCACAGGTCAGTGAGGGTCACCTGAAAATATAGAGCTTATATCTTCTACACAGTAGAAAGGTCATGCCTTGTCCAACATTTCAGCAATAACCTGGATAATTTGCATTCTTGTGTTCACCTCTGCCCAGGCTTTCTGTCTCCATCAAACTGTTGTTGCAAATTCTCTGCTTTATGTTGTCCCTTTGTGTGTGCACACTGATGTTGACCCAAATGCAGTTTATAATTTCTCCTGAATTATCTTCTTTCACAAAATTAAATTAAATCAAAATAGCCAATATATCAAGGTTGTTGTGTGTAGCAAGTTTTGTGTGTGTTGTATATTACATCACTGTAGGGCACAGAAAACAACTTAAAATGGTCACGTAGACATCCCTGTGATTTATACTCCACCAGAGATTTCCCACTGGGTGGGCCACCCTGTGTAACTCTCCATTCTTAATCATCCTTTGGCTCATTCCCCCTCTACACATCAATTATCTATCCTTCTAAACCTACCTTCCTAGTTTAGAAGAAATTTATTTTAATTTTTTTTCTTTATTGATTTTTAGAGAGAGAGGAAGGGAGAGGTAGAGAAACATGGAAACATTGATGGGAGAGAATATCAATTGGCCGCCTCCAGCATGGCCCCCACTGGGGATTGGGCCCACAACCTGGGCATGTGCTCTGACTAGGAATCGAACTGGCGACCTCTAGGTGCATGGGTCGACGCTCAACCACTGAGCCACACCAGCTGGGCTAGAAGGAATTTCTATCACAACCTCCAACTCCAAATTCTCCCTGACTCCATTTGGAAGAACAGTTCAGCCAACTCCAACTTCTATACCTTCATTTCCAAACACTATCAACTCACTTAGCTGATAAAAGCATCCTTCATGTTTCTTTTTATTCAAGAAATATTTATCAAATACCCAATGTGACCAGCACACTCTTCAGTTAAAAACACCTGCCCTCACCCTGGCTGGTTTGGCTCAGAGGTTAGAGTGTTGGACTGAGGTCTGAAGGGTCTCGGGTTCATTTCGGGTCAAGGGCACATACCTGGGGTGCAGGTTCAATCCCTGGCCCCTGTTGGGGTCGTGTGGAAGGCAAACTAGTCAATGTATCTCTCTCACATCGATGTTTCTCTCTCCCTCCCTGCCCCCTTCCACTCTGTCTAAAAATCAATAGAAAAATATCCTTGGGTGAGGATTAACCAAAAAAACAAAGAAACAAACCAAAAAACACCAGCCCTTGTGGAGTTTCACTGTAGCAGGAAAGGTAGACAATTAAGAATAAACATAAGGCCCTGGCTGGTTTGCTTAGTGGTTAGAGCATCGGCCCAACCCAGGTACATGCCCTTAGCGGGAACCGAACCTGGGTTTCCCCGGACCGCAGGCCGATGCACTAACTGCTGAGCCAAGGCCAGGGCTATACTGATATATTTTAAAAGGCAAACTCTAGCTGCTGCATGGAGAATAGACCGAGGGAGCCGGTAGCAGAGATGCTACTTCTGTAGATGGGGAGAAGTGAGTGGATTCGACGTCTGCTAGGAAGACTGAGCCGGTAGGGTTTACTGATGACTCGGATATGGGGTGGAAGAAAAAGAGGGTCACAGATGAGACCCCATCTTTCAGAATCTCTCAACTTAACACCTTCCAGACACATGAATCCCCATAAAAGTTAGATAGATACTTTTGGGGAACATGAGCCTACTTACCTACATGGGGTTGCTGGCTACTGTAAAGTCATTAGCAACTTCATATTCTTTTGTGAATTCTGGAGACTCAGGCTCAAAATACGAGTAGGAAGAACAAGAAGCTGTGTTGGGAAAACCCCAAGCAAGGTAACAGCCGGGCATACCAGCTAGGGGCCGCTGCCTCATTCCACGTCCCTTCCCGGCAACCTGGGCACTGGACACCACTGCCGTGGGACTCATTGTTGCCACTCTTGGCAACTTCATGGCTGCACTTGTGTGTTACGTTACTTTCTCAATATTCAAATTTCCAGGCAGGACTATCCAATTAGTCACACGTTAAAGCCTTGGGGTTCAGGGTGCAGTGAGGAAGAATGAATGCCCCTTCTGCTGCTGTGGTGGAGGCAAAGCCTTGACCCTGATCAGGAATCTCACAATAGGAGATTCCCCCCAACTTGGAAGGGATATGAAGAGTGGATAGGCAAGAAACAACAAATGCCATTAGACACAACAGGTCCACTGGGTCTTCTGGGAAACAGAAATGCAGGAGGACAAGCATTTCATGGAGGGGTAATGCCTGTGAAAGACAAGAGTGGGAGGAAACAGACTGAGTCAGGAAAAGTCTTCAGACCATGAAAGGAAAGAAGGGAGGAGGGAAGACTGGGCAGAGAGAGACCGAGATCTCCATGCAGAGCCAATAGAGTCTCATCATATCAAAAAAGTACATTTATTTTTTATAAATATGTTTTTATTGATTTTTTAGAGAGAGAGGGAGGGAGAGATAGAACCGTCCATGTGAAAGAAAAACATCAATCAGCTGTCTCCTGCACGCCCCCTACTGGGGATTGAGCCTGCAACCCAGGCATGTGACCCAGAATTGAACAGGGATCTCTCAGTCCATGGGATGATGCTCAATCCCCTGAGCCACACCAGCCAGGCAAAAAAGTACATTTAGATTGAAGATTGCTGTTAGGGGGTGTCTCGTGTTGTGCAAGAAGTGGTCACGCCCTCGACTGCAGCTGTTCTCGGTTGCTGGTTAAAGAGCATGGACTCTGCTCCAGGCTGAAGTGGATCCTGAAGGCACTGCAGCTGGGGGCTGTCAGCTCGCTGCAAGGAGTGGTTGCCACCCGCAAGACCCAACCAGGACCGGGGACAAACTGCAACTGAGGCATGCGCCCTTAGCGGGAATCGAACCCGGGTCTCTCTGGTCCGCAGGTCGACGCTCTAACCACTGAGCCAAACCAACCAGGGCTGAATGGCAAGGTCTTTACTGAAGGGAGATCTGAGTGTCATATCTTCGTGTCTGCCATAGACACAATCATACAAATACACATCATTAAGGTCTTGGTGCTCTCTTCATAAACATAGCTTTCAAAGCTACTGACACACTTGGCAAGTGTAGAGTCCAAGAGTCTTCACACGTTGTTAGCTGTAAAAATCTTTTCTCAGATTTCCAATGTGCAAGTCTAATACATACTGTAGGAAAGAGAACTGCTGAGTTACAGTAATTGCAGAATTACCTCCCTCTAGGTAAGGCACAGAAGAGCTCCAGACCCTCAACGACCCATCACTTTCACTCCTAAAGAGAAATCTCCGGCCATGCTCCCAGCCATGCAACACACATGCCAGTTCTCTCCCTCCCTCTCTCTCTCCCTTCGTCTTTCTGGAGTGTGCAAATGCAAAGAGAGAGAGAGAGAGAGAGAGAGAGAGAGAGAGAGAGAAAGAGAGAAAGAAAGAAAGGTGATATACTATGGTTTAAATTTCTATTTCTTTGATTAGTAATGAGATAGGAACGTGTGTGTTTCTCTTTTGCATTTCTACTGTTATGAGTTGCCAATTTATGTCCTTGTCCCCTGTACCTACTCTTCATTCAGAATTTTTCTCTGAGTCTAGAAGCTTGTCACAACGAAGATGCTGACCTTTATTTTGTGTGTTGGGTAAAGAGATTCTCACAATGTGTTTGCTTTTTATTTTTTCCAATTTTTATTAATTTATTTTTGTTACAGATGTTTCTCCTTTTTTCCCCCCTAGACACCCTCATCTCCATCCCACCCCACCCCCACCCCCTCAGCATTGTTGTCTATATCCATTGGTTACACATATATGCATATAAGTTTTTTGGTTTATCTCATCCATCACCCCCACCCCCCTCCTCTGAGGTCTGTCAGTCTGAACCATACTCCTTTCTATGTCTCTGGGTCTATTTTGTTCATCAACTTATTTTGTTCATTATATTCCACAAATAAGTGAGATTATGTGGTATTTGTCTTTCTCTCTGATTGGCTTATTTCGCTTAGCATAATGCTCTCCCGGTCCCTCCATGTTGTCTCAAAGGATAAGACATCTTTCTTTCTTACAGCTGCATAGTATTCCATTGTGTATATGTACCACAGTTTTTTTTATCCACTCATCCACACCCTCGCCAGCACTTGTTGTTTGATGATTTGTTGATGGCAGCCATTCTGGCAGGTGTAGATGTGTTTGCTTTTGAATTTGGATTATTTTTTTTTCAAATAGTAAATTTTCTTTTTTTATTGAATTTATTGGGGTGACACACTGGTTAATGAAATTATATAGGTTTCAGGTGTACAATTCTATACTACATCATCTGTATATTATATTGTGTGTTCACCACCCCAAGTAGTCAGTAAATTTTCTTAATTGTCTTTTATTGAATTTGGATATTTTTAAACAATGAAATTATTTCATACAAAGTTAAATTATTTCTAATTTTTCTTTTGTGATTTAATTATCTCTAGTTATAGAAATAATCTTCTCCTCTATACAGAGATTTTGACCCAACACTTACAAAAAGTGTGCAAAGATAGAAACACAAGGATACTCATTTCAACAATGCTTATAAAGACAAAGACAAGGTACATAACCCTTAAGTCTGTTGTCAAGCAGAGCAGCAGCACTGACTATCAGTCCCAGGCAAGGACTTCAATGACCTAGAGGACAGCAGAGATCATCATTGTACCAACCACCAGGAGTAGAAGACCAAATACTTCTCCCCATTGCATCTTGGTGTCAGAGTAACCAAGGAAAATACAACATAGTTGAGCATTGGGTGAAACAACGCTTTACTTCCACAAACAAATGACAGATCAAGATCAGCTTCAATAGTGCCCATTGGTCCTCTATGGACAACAGGTGTGTCCTAGCAGCCAATGCAGAGAAATTCGACCATGCTTCACCTCTCTTGTGCCACATGGAAGAATCCCATTTCCTCTTCATGGGGACAGTTATAACAGTGGGGTATGCCAGGCACCATATGATAAACATCCTTAAGCAAAACAAAGGTGTGCTCATTGAGCTTAAACAGCAAAAGGTATTCCTATCCAAGATTATAAGGCCAGCACAGGCTTTGTGTGAGCTCTTTGTCTCTTGGTAAAGAAGTGTCCAAGAATCATCCTTATATGGCCAGCAGGGTTGGAAGGGCCCACAGGAGACAGCCTTTCCCAGCACCCATCTCACACAATGAGATGCTATGCAACTAATAAAAAGTCCAAATAAAAGTTTAGACACATAAAATTACATACTAATTTCTAGTTACAAAACTGCCTTCCAGGAAAAAAAATTGACAAACATGAAAGAAGACTTCATCTTTCTTCCTGGGCCCTAAATAAATTGGTACTTTTCCTTCAGTAGAAAAATTCAGAACTTGAGAAAGACATCACTAAAAATGTTTTAACGAAGTCTCTTTTATTTTCTACTTAACATAATATCAAGTACAACTGGATGTTTATTTATTTTTTTAATCCTCACCTGAGGATATTTTTCTTTCTATCTTCAGATAGAGTGGGAGGGTGAGAAAGGGAGAGAGAGAGAAACATCAATGTGAGAGAGACACATCAACTGGTTGCCTCTCGACTCATTGGTCCACAGGCTGACGCTTTACCACTGAGCCAAACCGGCCAAGGCTAAAATTGGATGTTAACTGCCCGGTTTTCCTAGTTCTCTGTTGCTGAGGTTTCTTCCCTTGGCTTCAAGGACTTGAGCATGGGAGGGGCCCCTCCCACTATAAGAGAGGTATACAAAACAGATTCCTGTTTAAAGGGGCAGGGGAGACCAGGACAAACTATCAAGACTCTCTTTTTAACCACTGAAATAAGAGGCTTCAATGACACCTAATTACAAAAGTTTCCTTCTTATTGGCTGAGGGAGGAAGAGTATATTGGTATAAACACTGGGAAAGAGTTTGGCAGATTCTTACAAAGCTAAACACACACTTATTAAAGGGCCCAGCAATCCTCCTCTGAAGTATTTACTCAAGCTAAAGAAAAACACCTCTTCGAAGGAACTCTGCAAGATGGTGGTACAGGAGTTTCTAACACTTGTCCCCTTCCAGAAATATCCATTTGAACAACTAATCACACACAAAAACCAGTGTATTAATGTTTACAGAGACTTTATTTTTTTAAATTAATTTCTAGAAAGAGAGGGAGAGGGGGAGGGAGAGAAACATCAATTGGCTGCACGTCCCCTACTGGGGATGGACCCCATAATCCAGGGTTGTGCCCAGACCAGGAAATCAAACGGTGACCTTTCAGTGCAGGGGACGATGCTCAACCAACTGAGCCACACTGACCAGGGCTAAAAAACATTTCTGGTCAATTTAAAATCCATATGAAATACAGATTTGCACTGTTTAACTTAAATAAATGAGAACCAGAACCATTATTAGGGAAGAACGCATAAAACACAAAGCCAGAAGTAAAAAGGAAAGAAATTGAAACAGATGAGGGAAGAAACATTAAGAATTGTTAAAGTCAGGCGCGAGACCAGAGTAAAAAGGTGATACAAGCAGGGTTAGATTTCTGCATGCACTTTTCAACAACTGTCATGTCGAGATAAAGAGAACTATTATAGCCCTGGCTGCTTTGGCTCAGCGGTTAGAGCGTCAGCCTGCGGTCCAGAGAGACCTGGGTTCGGTTCCCATTAAAGGCACGGTTGCAGTTTGTCCCTGGTCCTGCTCACACACACACACACATACACACACACACCCTATCTGAACAAAAAAATAGAAAAATGTCCTCGGGTGGGGATAAAAAAAAAAAAAAAAAGAACCATTGTAATGGTCAGTGTCCGGAGACAGAAGAGAACAACCCAAAAGGAAAAACACAAGCTATCTCTGAGAAGATTCAAGAACTAAAGAGGACATTCAAACCCAAACCACAAAAGCTATACGACCAACAAGGTCATTGTCTGCTGTACAAAAGAAAACAAAGGGAAGGGGAAACACACTGAGAATCTATACAAAAGAGAAAAAGAGAACAATAGACACCTTTTCCTATGAGGAAAAACCTGAAATTCTAGAAAGTGAAGTGAAATCTGCCCTGAAAGAATTGGGAAAAAATAAATCACCAGGGGTAGATGGGATACTGATGGAATTATTTCAAGCCACGAAGACTGAATCTGTCAAAATCCTAATGAGAATATGTCAAAAATATGAAAAATAAAACAATGGCCTATAGATAGAAACATTCAATATGTCTCCCAATTTTCTAGAAAGAAAATGCTAAGGAGTACAGTAACTACTGGCCATCACCCTCATTTCTCACACAAGTAAGTGATGCTCAAGGTGATGCAACAAAAGCTTCTACTTGAGATGCAACAAGAAACGCCAGAGGTTCAAGCTGGATTCCAAAAAGGAAGACCTAATCACAACATTCGTTGGATACTGGAGTGCACCAAAGAATTTCATAAGAATAGTCTGTGTTTTATAGGCTAGTGAAGACTTTGTGTGGATCATGAAAAGCTATGAGTTGCTCTGAAAGAAATGGGTGTGCCTCAGTTCTTGATTATTCTGAGGTATAACCTGTATTGTAGACAGGAGGCCACTGCCCGGACACAATGGGGACACAGAATGGTTTTCTACATGCAAAGGTGTCAAAGAAGGTGTGTTTTATCTCTACTCACATGTATACAGTGAGGTCCACGTGCCCGCAAAATACACCAGAATACACACAAAAACATCCATACACTCATACATAGTCACCAGTTGTATATATGTACACACAGATATGAATACATCTGGTTGGACACAGAGACACACATGCAGGTTTGAACTCTGGCCCCAGTCAGGGTCATGTGGGAGGTAACCAGTTGATGCATCTCTCTTACATCAATGTTTCTCTCTATCTCTCCCTGCTCCCTTCCTTCCTTCCACTCTCTCTAAACACCAGTGGGAAAATATCCTCAGGTGAGGATTAACAAAAAAATAAAGTAAAATGAGACACATTTATAAGAAGAAGAAGAACAATAGAAATGATACAATCAACTTAGTGGGCTCCCCTAAGGACCTGGTAGGGAACCAGTGTGACTCGGTAAATTACAGCCCACAAGACAGTTGGGATTTTTATTATCCTCTTCTGTTTTTGCATTTTTCGCAGTTGGGATTTTTTTCATACCGTATCATGGTTGTTATTACTACTGCCCAAGTCCTGGCCCTTCCCTCTGCAACTGAGACCATGACCTTCCTCTTCTCCAGTTCTGTGGAAAGCTCCACTGAAATGTGTCTCGGGTCTGATCCCATTCCTAAGCAGAGATGGGCAGTTCTGTGACATTACATCCTGATCTCACTTTGAGGTTCCAAGGAGGATTCTGGGCATCAGGATACCGTACTGTGTCCCAAACAGAAGCAGGTCAGCATAAGGGGTCAGGAGCTGACTCCACGATCCAGTTGGACTCTTCATATATTACTCTTCCCCAAGAAGCCCACATCCACTCCTGGGTGCTTCTTACCTCAAAACCCTCAAATGCACTCCCTGGAATCTCTCATCCTAAGACCTTTAAGCCTATATTTCTCCTCAGCAGAAGACCCACAAACCCACAGCCACACATCTTGTCCCATTCCAATACCCTTCCATCTTTGAAGCTTCTCTCCCAAGACCGCAAAATCCACCACTTTGGGGTCCCTTCTCACTCTGAGACCCCAAGTCCTAAGCTCAGGGGCTCATACATACAAATATTCCAGAATCTTCAGTTCTGAAATTTCTCTAATGTCCCCCCAAGTCCATAGCCCTGGGCTGGCATCAGGAGGGACCACAGATTCAGACTTGGACCCACTCCTGTTAATCTGCCCTGGAGTCCACCCTCCTCCGTGACTACCTATATCACAAGCAAGGCGGGAGCAGGGCTGAAGTGTGTAGTTGCGAGGTGAAATGGGACAGTTACATAATCAGAGCCAAAGTCCACCCTTCTCTCCCAGGCAATATAAAGGCCAGTCATCCCAGATGTCACCACCTGACCTCCACTCTCCATTCCAACATGCTGGCTTCAGGGCTGCTTCTGGTGGCTTTGCTGGCCTGCCTGACTATGATGGTCTTGATGTCTGTCTGGCGGGAAAGGAAGCTCTGGGGAAAGCTGCCTCCCGGGCCCCCCGCACTGCCCTTCATCGGGAACTACCTGCAGCTGAACACAGAGCAGATGTACAACTCCCTCATGAAGGTGTCAGGAGGCAGGGAAATGGGAGGTAGGGTGGGCTGGGGGCCTGCCCAGTCTGCTGGGACTTTGTGGCAGGGGGTTGGCAAGGTTGGACCAAAATCTTAGCAGGGGAGAGATTTAAAAAAAAAAAAAAAAGTTTTTATTGATTCCAGAGAGAGGTAGGGAAGGGGAGAAAGAGAGAGAGAGAGAAACATGGATGGAGCCCACAACCTGGGCATGTTCCCTGACCAGCAATCAAACCGGAGACCTCTCAGTGCATGGGACAATGCTCAGCCAATCAAGCCACAATGGCCAGGGCAGGAAGGGGGAGTTCTGAAGGATTAGCCTCAGGGACCCAGCAAGGAAAGACCAGATTTGGGAATCCAGTCCCTGGACCATCAGAACCTGGGCAAAATGAACCCCGGTCTGTAAGGTCTGGGTACAGAGTCAGTTCAGAGTTGGGGCTGCTGGCTCTCACCACTCCCACGTCTCTCCATCAGATCAGCGAGCGCTATGGTCCCGTGTTCACGGTCCACCTGGGCCGGCGCCGGGTCGTGGTGCTGTGTGGACATGATGCTGTAAAGGAGGCTCTGGTGGACCAGGCTGAGGAATTCAGTGGGCGAGGCCAGCAGGCCACCTTCAACTGGATTACCGAAGAGTATGGTGAGGGGGACTCCAGGTGGGGGAATGTGGTCAAGTAGACTACATGGCTTCAGTTTCCCTAACACTCTTCTCTCAAATCACCCACCCACTCAAGGCTGTGGCAGAGCCCTTCCTCTGGTCTCCTCTGTCTCCGTGTTTCTGCGTCTCCCTGCTTCTCCCTGCCCCATCCCCCGTTCTCTCTCACTACATATGTCTCCTTCCTCTGTATCGCTTAAGCTCCTGGGATTTTTGCTTTGAAAGCCTGGTCCTCTATTTCCATGTGTCCTTTTGTCTTTCCTTCTTAGTTTCGGTGCTTCCCTGTGTTTCAGTCTCCCTCTCTCTGCCTCTCTTTTTCTTTTGTATTGAAATCTCATATTCTTTCAGCTTCAAAATCCCATTGTCTCCTGGTAACAGCCTCTCCTCACTCCAGACCCTCTCTGTTTTTCTGTCTGCATATTCCTCTCTTCTCCAGCTCAGTTTTAGAATCCCTCTCAATTTTTACTTCCACCTCCCAGATCTCCACAAATCCCACTTCCCCTCCTTCCCTCCTCTACCTCTTTCTCTCTTTTCTCTGCATTCGTGTTGCCCCTTGCCTTCTGATTTTCCTCCAACTTGGTCTCTATTACTTTTTTTTTTTAATACTCACCTGAGGACATTTTTCCATTTTTCGTTCAGGTAGAGTGGGAGGGAGAGACAGAGAGAGAGAGAGAGAGAGAGAGAGAGAGAGAGAGAGAGAAAGAAACATCGACCTTAAAGGGACACATGGACTAGTTGCCACCCGCACGACCAACCAGGGCCGGGGACAAACTGCAACCGAGGTACGTGCCCTTAGCAGGAACTCAACACGGGTCTTTCTGGACCGCAGGCCGACGCTCTAACCGCTGAGCCAAACTGGCCAGGGCAGGTGTCTATTTCTTTCTGCATTGCTCTGACTGTGTTCTCTGTCACTGTCTCTGTCTCTATCTCTGTCTCTCTCTGACTCTCTCTGTCTCTCTCTCACTCTCTGACTGCCAACTCCCTCTGACTCCGCCCTTCTCTGCCCACTGTCCATGCCCACGTGCCCTCCCCAGGCGTGGTGTTCAGCACTGGGGAGCGTTCCAAGCAGCTGCGTCGCTTCGCCATCACCACGCTGCGGGACTTCGGCGTGGGCAAGCGCGGCATCGAGGAACGTATCCAGGAGGAAGCGGGATTCCTCCTTGAGGCCTTTAGAGACACACGTGGTGAGCTGGGGACCCCAGAATACAGGAGAGCAAAACACCCTACCCGGACATGCTTGATCTGGCCTGAGAAGGAACTATGTTGGGGGAAGGGGTTCCTCGAATTACCAGACTGGCCTCCGCCTACCAAATCCTTTCTTTCCCCAAATCCATTCTCCCCCACCCCTGCCAGGCGCCTTCATCGACCCCACCTTCTTCCTGAGCCGAGCTGTCTCCAATGTCATCAGCTCCATTGTCTTTGGGGACCGCTTTGACTACCAGAACAAAGAATTCCTGTCACTGCTGCGCATGATGCAGGGAAGTTTCCAGTTCACAGCTACGTCTACAGGGCAGGTAACTGGTCCCAACATGGCTCTACTGTGGCCCTACCACAGACAGACAGCGGCTCCCCCACACTGACACAGCTGCCCCAAACTGCTATCCTCCTCCAGACAGGGTCCCCCACAAAACCAGCCTTCCCGCTTAGACAACTGAACAGTAGCACAGGAGCCCAGGACAGGTGCCTAATACCCTGATTGCAATACCTGGATATCTCAACTACTACTCCCCTTACCAAAAAGGTGGGGGTAGGGGTAGGGAGGGAGAGAGGGAAGGAGGGAGACAGTAAGGGAATGTGGATATGTGTCCTAAGGTTTACCACCTAAATCCTTGGACAACGGCCCTCACACTTAACTGACATGAAAACTTAGATATCTATTTCCATCCAGCTCCATCTAAATAGGTAAACATGTGGACAGGTGCCTTTAAACCACTGCCTCCCTTGACCTGAGACAAGTCCCATGCCCATCAGGTGACGTCCACAGCAGCTGTCCTTACCATCCCTTCTCTCCCCATCCTCAGCTCTATGAGATGTTCTCCTCAGTGATGAGACACCTGCCAGGGCCACAACAACAGGCATTTAAGGAGCTTCAGGGGCTGGAGGACTTTATAGCCAAGAAGGTGGAGGAGAACCAACGCACACTGGATCCCAACTCCCCACGGGACTTCATTGACTCCTTCCTCATCCGCATGCAGGAGGTAGGTGCCAGCAGCCATGCAGAGAGGACCAAAGCCCAGCAGAGGGAACTCAGGCTGCGGGCGAGGGACACCAGAGGCCCTTTCAGCATGCCTACCCCATCCCCACGGGCAGGACCTGTGTGTGCAAATCACCATAACAAGCATATAAAACACTTCCGTGCACCACACACTATTTTTAAAACTACAGTATTCACTTACTTAACCTCTCAGTAGCTCCTGGAGAAGGCTCTACTGTGTCTCCAATTTTACAAATGAGAAACCTGAGGCCCAGAGTATAAGTGCCATGCCTGAGGTCACCCGGTGAGGAAGCAGGGGCACCTCACTGCAACCCTGGTCTCTCGCATTCTAAGGCTGGTGCTGGTAGCCGCCATGCTCTGCCCTTCCATCCCCTGGTCATCAGATACACCTGTGTGCGCAGGCCAGCTGCCTTCACTAGGTGACATCGGGGGTCCCTTCCCTATCTGGATGTCAATCTCCTTTCTGTGAAGAAAGGACATGGGACGTTATGGAGTCTGAAGTTCAAGGTGAAAGTACCAGGGAGTGGGTTCTCTGGAGTAAGCTCAAGATTTTCTGTGAAGGAATAGGTGCTATTGCTTCAAATTCTGTGTCTCAAAAATCCATCTTTCTTCAACTCTCTCTCATGGTCTCTCTGTCTCTCCTCACTCACTGTCTCTCTCTAGTCCTTCATCTTGAAATATTTCTACAATTAAAAATTGAAAACTAAGCTGATAATTAAAGGAAGAGAGCCCAGCCAGTGTGGCTCAGTGGTTGAGTGTCAACACATGCATCAAGAGGTCACTAGTTCAATTCCAGGTCAGGACACATGCCCAGGTTGTGGGCCCTATGTCCAGGGTGGACATGCAGGAAGCATCCAGTCAATTTTCTCCCTCATAAATATTTCTATCTCTCAATTCTTCTCTCTCTAAAATCAATAAAGAACACAAATAAAAATAAATAAATGAATAAATAACAGAGAGTCAGCTGGGTAAACAATGTGAGAAGAGCATCTGCGGCAGAGCCAGCAGCCGGGAAAAAAGCCTGGCAGAACTAAGGTCCCTCTTCCACCTTTGGTCTGGATCTACAAGAGGCGGGTCCAGATGAAAAAAAAAAAACCCACAAGGATCCAGAGAGCACGGGGCGGGGGCGAGGCCTGAAGCTGTCTCTCCCTGCAGGAACAGAAGAACCCCAACACAGAGTTCCACTTGAAGAACCTGGTGATGACCACGCTGAACCTTTTCTTTGCGGGCACCGAGACAGTCAGCACGACCCTGCGTTATGGCTTCCTGCTGCTCATGAAGCACCCGGATGTGGAGGGTAAGGCTGGAGGAGACAGGGGAGTGAGGACCACAGACCCTCAGAATTCCTCTGAGCAGCTGCCTTGTCCCCACCTCTCAAATCCCTGGGTCCTCAGACACATCCTGCTATCCAGAGACCCGGTGATGATATTCAGCTAATGGGCACCCGCTCAGTTTCATTAGCTGTTAAAATATTCACAATAGCTCCTGTGCTGAGCCAACCCGAGTGCCCACTACCTGCCCCTCCAGTCCATCCCCGAGACTCCTCCCTCACAGCTTCCCCCATGATTCTGGCACAACCAGGTGTCAGGATATTGTGCCAACAATGCTGATGACCAGCCTCTGTTTTGAATGATCTACGTCCACATCACACGTGGATGTCATGCATGTCATATACCCATCCAGTTGTACATATTTGAACTATAATTCCCATCCCAACACCCCTAATACCTAAACATATTCCCCCTTATTCTGCAGCAAAGGTCCATGAGGAGATTGACCGGGTCATTGGCAAAAACCGTCAGCCCAAGTACGAAGACAGGGCCGAGATGCCCTACACAGAGGCAGTGATCCACGAGATCCAAAGATTCGGAGACATGATCCCCATGGGCCTCGCCCGCAGAGTCACCAAGGACACCAAGTTTCGCAGCTTCTTCATCCCCAAGGTGCTGCCCTTGCCCCACCTAGTGGGGCCTCCAACCTGCTCCTTGTGACCCAGCACCCCATCCCCCTTACAAGCTTCGAAGCCCTGTCCCACTCCCTCAATCAAAGACTTCCCCAATCACATGTCCCTCCAACCTTCCTACTCACAGACACCTGAATCCTGTATCTCCCCAAGACCTCTTGCCTCCGTGAATATGAACCCACGTACCTCAAATTTCCTGTCTCAATGGACATAAACCTCACTTACCCAAGACTACCTGCCTCAGAGACATGACTCTCATGTCCCCCAAAACATCCTGCCTGGAGATGTGAACTGCATGTACCCAAACCTTCTGCCCCAGGAGACACAGAACCTGTGCTCCTCAAACTTCTTTCTCAGGAGACAAAAATTCTATGTCCCGCAAACCTTCTGTCTCAGGAGACACAGACCCCATGCTCCTCAAAATTTCTGTCTCAGGGGCATAAATGTCATGTCCCCCAAAGCTCTTCCTTCAGAGAGGACCCTGACTCCTCTGCCTCCCATTTCTCTTCACCTAGGGCACCCCAGTTCCCCCTCTAACCCCATACTCTCTCAGCATACCCCTTCCCCTCCACCTTGTCAAATCCCCTTCCTCCTCCCCACAGGGCACCGAAGTGTTTCCCATGCTGGGCTCTGTGCTAAAAGACCCCAAGTTCTTCTCCAATCCTGAAGATTTCAACCCTCAGCATTTCCTAGATGAGAATGGGCAGTTTAAGAAGAATGATGCCTTTGTCCCCTTCTCCATCGGTAAGAGACCACTGTCTGTTGCCAAGCCACCAGTCACACCAACAGGGGCCTCCTTCATCCCAGCTCCCTCTCTGAGGTGTAGCCTACCTACTACCTTTCTCCAGCTGCAGCGTCCCTCTTATGATCTACCCTGCAGCCAACCAACTACAGCCCCATAACAATCAAGTCCCTAGCCCAAGTAAAAGGAAAGATGATTGCCTTTAAGAGATGGGAAAAATCAAGGCCCGAGTGAGTCAGAAATTTGACCAAGGTCACTTAAATTCTTCAGGTTCTTAAGAAGCTGATGCTAGTACAGCAGCCATATTTGTATGTTTGGGAGGAAGGTTCATCTAAAAACCCCATTGCGACAACCTAATATGGCTCACCTCATCCCATGTACGGGGGAAACTTGTGGCTCAGATTAGAGACCTCTCTAAAAGTCTTCAGGCCTCAATATTCCATCCCCTCCTCCCAGGAGAATGCAACTGGGGATCAGGGGAGAGAAGAGGTGTCAGTGAGAGGAGGCTTCACCCGCCCTTCCCACTGTGTTTTCAGGAAAGCGGTACTGTTTTGGAGACAGCCTGGCTAGAATGGAGCTCTTTCTCTTCCTCACCACCATCATGCAGAACTTCCGCTTCAAGTCCCCACAGACGCCCAAGGACATTGATGTTTCCCCTCAAAGTGTGGGCTTTGCCACCATCCCAAGAAACTATGTCATGAGCTTCCTGCCCCGCTGAGCTACAGCTGCCTTAGGGCAGGGATTGGTGGGAGGAGCAAACAGAAGAGTGGGCATGGGAGGGGCTAGCGGGAAGGGAGAGCAGGAGGGGTGGCACTAAGAATGGAGGTGGAGTGCAGGAAAGGAAGGTGTGAGGTAGATAGGAGAGTAAGAAGAAACACATGGGCTGTCTGTTCACCATGCTAGAGATAGAGCCTTCAGAGCTGCGGTGAGAGGAAGGGAAACCTTACACTGTACTGTGAATGATAAAAATAATAATAACAGCTGTTATTTATTGAGAAGTAGTCTGCATCAGCTCTATGCTAAAAGCATAACACACTCACCTCCCTTACTCCTCACAAACCTATGTAACAAGAACTGTGTTTGTGCCCATTTTACAGGTGACAGCTGAGACTCAGAAAGATTAAGTGTCTCTCTGAGATCCCACAGAACACAATTAGTGCTCAGCAAGTACTTGAACACAGATCTGCACAGGAATGGCTATACTTAGCCCAGTATCCTTTGGGTACATTCTTTTTTAAATTGTAATTGTTGTCAATCCTCAGTCCAGAATATTTTTTCATCGATTTTTAGATTGAGTGAAAGGGCCGGGAGAAGGGGAGGAAAGAGAGAGAGAGAAATATCAATGTGAGAGAGACACATCATTGGTTGCCTCCCACACACGTTCTGACAGGGACTGGGCACTGAACCTGTAACCCAGGTGCATGCCCTTGACCAGGAATCAAACTCAGGATACTTTGGTCCACAAGCTGATGCTCTAACCACTGACCCACACTGGCCAGGCCTGGGTAGATTCTTAAAAGGCACCTCTTCCTCAAGTAAAAACAAGAACTTAGTATATTGTTATACAACATTAACAGCTCTGTCCAAGGACTTTTTCCAGAGTCCTGGCAGGCAGCTGACCTGACCTCACTACATACACTTGCCCATACTCTTGCCCCTTCAGGCACACCTTAAATGCCAGGGCATACATCACATCCCTCACCAAATAAGGTGGGGTCTGATCAGAGTGAAACCAGGGAACAGGAGTCAGATTTCTTAATGAAGAGGGTGCAGGAGAGAAAGACTTCAGTGAATTCTGGGAGAACACTGGCCATTGCACAGACATGTACAAATGTGTCTGCATAATTGTGCATGCAAGTATATGATTGCCTATTCTCCTGGGTTTATGCATGAACTCATTTGCTGTGAGTTTCTGAAGGTTTGACTCTCTCTGATGGATCTGAGGTCTGCTGTAAAACCCACCCTAGAGTCTCAGAATTACCTGCTTACTCTCAAATAAGCCACTATATGTTCCCTTGGAAGTGGCGTCCTTGAGCAGTGCACAGTGTCAACACTCACACACATCAGCCTTAGATTTGTGTTTCTTAACCTAAACGCTACACAGATCACCCCCTTCCCCCGCAAAAAACAAACAAACAAATCTTGCCACACTTGAAGTATTAGTGATTGCGATCGAGTGAGGAGGAAATCTGGTCCTCTGAACCCTGCGGGTTTCATAACAGGCTATGATTTTCCAGTTTCTCAATTTCCATTATCTAAAGTTTACAGCTTAGGTTTCATGAATTGGTTGCTTCCTGCTCATTGAAGGAGAATATGGTCATACCTTGTGTTATTACAAACACACTCTTTTAAAATTTGTTATTATTTATTGACTTGACAGAGAGAGAGAGAGAGAGACATCAATTTGTTGTTCCACTTATATATGCATTCATTGGTTGATTCTTGTATGTGGCCTGAACAGGGATTGAACCTGCAACCTTGGCATGTTGAGATGATGCACTAACCAACTGAGCTACCTGGCCAGAGCCTCAAATACACCTTTAAACAATCCACTGTCAGAACCAAACTCATCCTTCCATGTGTATGTCATTTTAAGAGGCTTTTAGAAACCTCCACTGGAAGAATCTTAGAACTGTAGTGTAAAACACTGCTGAATCTTGGAAGTGCAGAGTGCACAATTCGTAATCTTGGAATCACAGATTCCCAGAACCTAAGACTCGAGAGTATTTGAAACAATGACGCTTGGAACTCCTGATGCTCCGAATTTTACCATCAGAATATTCCCTGAACACATCCCAGGGGATTGCATTCCCAGGCCCTCTGGTGGCAGACAGCAGTTCTCTAAGCTCAACATTCCTTCTGGGAAAGAGTCAAGCAAGGAGAGGACGGGGTGAAGCTAGTTGGGTTCTGCCAATGAGGCACTTCTCCAGGAGATGAAAAAATAAATTATCAGGTGTCTGCCCTGCAAGGAGGGAGAGGAGAGGGAAGAGAGAACAAGTACTAATCCTCACAATCCTCGAACAACACGGTGGTTACCAGAGGGAAGGGGGTGAGTGGTAGTGAAGGGTAAAGGCGGTCAAATATATGACAAAAGATTTTACTATGGGTGATGGGCTCACAATACAATACACAGATCATGTACCATAGAATTGTACACTTGAAACCTATACAACTGTATTAACCAATGTCATCCCAATAAATTTAATTTTAAAAATATAAAACATAAATAAATGTTGACTAAACAAATGCAGTTCAATGGAGAAAGGATAGTCCTTTCAACAAATGATGACAGACCTGAATATCCATGTTAGAAAGAAATAAATCTAGACACAGCCCTGACAATTTTCACAAAAATTAAATAGAAATGGATCACGGATCTGAGCATAGAATGAGAAATTATAAAACTTTTATAAGATAACAGAAAATCTAGGTGACCTTGGTGTTGGCAGTGACTTGTTAGACACAATACCAAATGTACAATCCATGAATGAAATAATTGATAACTTGGATTTCATTTAAAGCAAACACTTCTGTTCTGCAAAATATAGTGTTAAGAAAATAAAAAAGTACAACCTACAGACTGAGAGAAAATACTTGCAAAGCACAAATATGATTAAAAAAAAAAAGATTTGTATCCAAAATATACAAAAACTCCTAAAACTCAACAATAACAAAAAACTCAGTTTTAAAATGGGCAAAAGATTTGAACAGATACCTCACCAAAGACTATATATACATAATAAGCATATAAAAAGATATTCAACATCATATGTCATTAAGAAATAGCAAAACAACAATGAGATAGCCATTACACACTTATTACAATGGCTAAAATCCAAAAACTCACATTATCTAATGTTGGCAAGAAATTAAAGCACAAGAACTCTTATTCACTGCATGCAAAATGGTACAGCCACTTGGAAGACATTTTGGCATTTTTAAAAAAAATAAAACTAAACATAGTCCTGTTATATGACCCAGAAATTATACTCTTTGAAATTTAACCAAATGAACTAAGAACTTATATTCAACTTATATCTAAAAACCTGAACTTGGGTATTTATAGCAACTTTATTCCTAATTGTCAAAATTTGGAAGCAACCAAGATGTAGTTCAGTAGGTGAATGGACAAATTGTGGCGTATACATACAATACAGTACTATTTAGCAATGAGAAATGTGCTATCTATTTTAAGATATGTAAAAGTGAAAACACAATGACCCAAAATCTATGGGGGACAGCCAGATCAAGGATATTTATAGCAATACAGGCCTATCTCAAGAATTAAAAAAAAATCTCAAACAATCTAACCTTTCCTCTAAAGGAACTGGGAAAGAAAATAAAAGAACAAATCCCAAAGTGAGTAGAAGAAAGAAATAATCAAAATCAGAGTAGAAATAAACAAAACAGAGTTTTTAAAAAATACAATAGAAAAAAATCAATGAGCTGATTTTTTTAAAAGATAAACAAAATTCATAAACCTTTAGCCAGACTCATCAAGAAGAAAGAGAGACAGAAACGTGGGAGTAGAGGGAACATACTTAAACATAATAAAGGCCATATATGACAAACCCACAGCAAATATCATACTCAATGGTGAAAAGCTAAAAGTGTTTTCCTAAAGATCAGGAACAAGACAAGAATATCCACTTTCACCACTCTTATTCAACTTGGTATTGGAAGTCCCAGCCACAGCAATTAGACAAGAAAAAGAAATAAAAGGCATCAGAAAGGGAGAAATAAAACTATCATTATTTGCAGCTGACATGATACTATATATAGTGTATCCTAAACAACCTGCTGAAAAAAACTATTAGAACTAATAAAGGAATTCAGTAAAGGAGCAGAATATAAAATTAATATTCAGAAATTGGTTGCATTTTTTTTTATCCTCACTCGAGGACATTTTTGCATTTATCTTCAGACAGAGCTGGAGGGAGGAAGAGAGAGAGAAACATCAATGTGAGTGAGAGAGACACATCGAGTGGTTTCCACCCACATGACCCTGACCGGGGCTGGGGACACACTGCAACCAAGGAATGTTCCCTCAGCAGGAACCAAACCCGGGACTCTCTGGTCTGCGAGCCAATGCTCTAACTGCTGAAACAAACCGGCAAGGGCTGGTTGCATTTTTATACACCAATACAAACTATAAGAAAAAGAAATTAAAAAAACAAAACAGGCCTGGCCAGTGCAGCTCAGTGGATTGAGCATCATCCCATGGACTGAGAGGTCCTGGTTCAATTCCTGGTCAGGGCACGTGCCTGGGTTGTGGGTTCAGTCCCCTGTAGGGAGCATGCAGGAGGCAGCCGATCAATGTTAGTTTCTCTCACACATCCATGTTTCTATCTCTCTCTCCCTTCTTCTCTCTCTAAATATCGATAAAAACGTATTTCAAAACAGAAACAGCCCTGGCCGGTTTGGCTCAGCGGTTAGAGCATTGGCCTGCGGTCCGGAGAGACCCGGGTTCGGTTCCCGCTGGGGGCATGTACCTCGGTTGCAGTTTGTCCCTGGCCCTGGTTGGTTGTGCGTGTGGCAGCCACTCGATGTGTCCCTTCACGTCGATGTTTCTCTCTCTCTCTCTCTTCCTCTCTCTCCCTCCCACTCTATCTGTGCAAAAAATGGAAGAATGTCCTCGGGTGAGGATAAAAAAAAAATTAAAAAAAAACAGAAACAAAAAACAATCCCAGGACTCAACACCAAGTCTTGCCACCACCTGGACTCACAACTGCCAAGCCCCACCTTGGATTTGTGCTTTGGCCCTTCCATGGACTTGCTGCCACCGTCACCACCACCACTGCCACCACTCCGCCACCATGACCCTATGAGTGAGCCACACAGCCCCACCAACAGAGGGGCACAAACTGCACTGTTGGCTGAGGAGGGTGCTTAGCCTCCCTGGTCCTGGGCGCTGCTAGAACTGAGGACCACACAGAGACTGAAGAGGCTGCACATCTGTGGGAACTCATGATGATGAGCAGGACAAGGACTGGACAGTATGACCAGGAAGGAGAATCAGCCTTGCTCACCTGGAGCGCAGGGGAGGTACCCTTTCTCCTGGCTGCAGAATGGCTGGCTTCTGACCTGCCCTACAGTCACCCAAGGCAAGGGGAACAACACTAAACTGGAATCCAGCACCTTGCAGCTGTTGGTGGTCAAGGAGGTGCCAGAAAACCAGGCAGAATGAGACATTGGAAGGAGCGGAAGTGCCCAGACCCCCTTCCTACAAGCTATGGACAACACCTCCAACACGAGTCTGATCAAACCATCCTGGCCAAGACCAGGACATCCCTGTGGAGCCCAGTTCCTCGGGGGAAGGGAGGACAGCTCAGAACAGGGACACTCCATGTGGGACAACCTAGGCAGACCCAGGCCTGGGCTCAGGAGGCCCCGCCCATTGGGTGACTTGGGGCTCCACCCTATCAGGCCTCAGTCAGGTTGCCCAGAGACAGGCAGGAACAGTAACTCACATTGGCCTGCACCAGAGAAGCTCCTAGGAGGCCCAGGATAGACACACCAAGGGACAAGAATCAACAACATCAAAGCAATATAGAGCAAGCTCCACAAATAGGAAATACAAAGATTTTTGGGGGGAGTGGGGTCCTTTATTTTCTTTCTTTTATTTTTTCTTTCATGTCTCTTATTTTGCTCTTCCCTTTTAATTATTTTTTATTTTTCTTGTTTTATTTTATTTTTCTCCTTTTTTCTTTTCCTATTCTATATTTTAATATATTCATTATTATTACTTTTTAAAATCATTATTATTTCATTTTTATATCCTTATTCTAGTTTTTTTTTGCTTTCTTCTTTGCTTCCACATTCTCTTTTTGGTTCTTTTTTGTTTGTTTCTTTTTTCCCCTTCTAAGTCTATGGCCTCATATCTTTCAATATTCTTTCTATTTGTTCTTTGCTTTGCTTTTCCTCGTTTTCCTTTTTAGTCTTTCTGGTGGTTGTTGCTTTCCTTTGTTTTGTTGATTGTGTTGTTTTTGGTTAGGTCTTGTTTGATCTTGTTTTGTTCTGTCAGCACCTATATAACAGCTGGCATGGCCAAGGTGGGCTTGAGCCTTACAGTCTAGTCTGAAAGTCAGATGGGAGATCCCACCCACAAATGGGACATCAACAACCAAGTCCCAATTACAACAGGAGAGCCCAAATAACACACACACACACACACACACACACACACACACACGACATTTCTAGAGTATCCAGTTCAGGAGATCAAAGACACTGCACCACTGTATCCCTCAGGACACTTTCTACATAAGTTCACCCCAGGATGACTGGGAGGCATAGCAGTTCTATCTAATACATAGAAACAATCACAAAGAGACAGCTAAAATGAGGAGACAAAGAAACAATCCCCAGATAAAAGAAAAGAAGGAATCTCCAGAAAAAGAAATATATGAAATGAAGGCAAGCAACCTATCAGACATAGAGTTCAAAGTAATGGTTATAAAGTTGTTCAAGAAACTCAGTGAGAATTACAAGGAACTTAGTGGGAAGTACAACACCATGAAAAATGAAATAGAAACCATGAACAATAACCAGCCAGAGCCCAGCCAGTATGGCTCAGTGGTTGAGTTTTCGACCCACGTACCAAGAGGTTGCTAGTTTGATTGCTGGTCAGGGCACATGCCCAGGCTGTGGGCCAAATCACCAGTGGGGGACATGAATGAGGTGGCCAATCAGTGTTCTCTCTCATCAATGTTTCTATCTGTCTCTCCCTCTCCATTTCTCTCTCTCTAAAGTCAATAAAGAAAATACAATTTAAAAAAAGAAGAAGAAGAAGAACCTCTCAGAAATGAACAATACCATATTTGACATCGAGAATACACTGGGGGGACTTCTGGTCAAGATGGCGGCGTAGGTAAATGCGGTATCACGTCCTCCAACAACCGTATCAGAGTTACAACTAAGCTACAGAAAGATCATCATTCAAGCTGCCTGAAATCAAGCTGAATGGAAGTCCTACAAGTACTGAATTAAAGCAGCAGCCACATTGAGACTGGTAGGAGGGGTGGAGGTGGGATGGGCTGGTCCAACACCCACGTGTGGTGGATAAAAATTAGAAGAATACCTCGGCTGGGAAGGTCCTCCCTGAGGACTGAGGGGTCCCTGTCCCACACCAGATGCCCCGCTCAGGGTTCCAGTGCCAGGAAGAGAAGTCCCCATAACTTCTGGCTGGAAAAACCAGCGAGAATTGAGGCTCAGGGAAGCTGACCCGGCTGGAGCCCCAGGCAGCTCCTTAAAGGGCCTGCACACAAACTTATTGGACTCACTCCCTCTAAGCTTGGAGGGGAGGCAGCTCGAGGGAACCAGAGACACACAGGGAAGAACTGAGCTGTTTGACACTGCAGCGAGGGCTGGAGAGGGGGCTTTCTCCGGGACAAACGTGCTTTCGGAGGCCTTTGTTCCTTTGGTGAGCCCTTCCCTGTGGCACAGACAGTCGCCATATCTGAAACTCCAGCAACCTGGATCACACTGTTGGCCCCACCCTGGTGATTCCCTGAGGCCCAGGCCCACCCAAGCTGTTGCCAGTTGCTTAACCATAGGATTCACCTGTCTTGGATCCTAAATTCTTTCCAACAAGCAGCATCTGGTCTCAGCTAGCCCCTTACCTCTGGTTAAGTAATACACAGAAACAAACACAGGGAGGCAGCCAAAATGAGAAGACAAAGAAACAGGCCCCAAATGAAAGAACAGAACAAAACCCCAAGAAAAGAACTAAGTGAAATGGAGATAAGCAACCTAACAGATGCTGAATTCAAAACACTGCTTATAAGGATGCTCAGTGAACTCAGTGAGGGCCTCAAGAGCATAAAAAAGGACTAGTCAGAAATGATGGATACACAGTCAGAAATAAAGGAGGCATTAACTAAAATAAAGAATAATTTACATAGATTCAATAGTAGAGTACATAAATCCAAGAAGCAAACCATTGATTTGGAATATAAGGAAGCAAACAACACCCAATCAGAACAGCAAAAAGAAAAAAGAATCCAAAAAAATGAGGATAGTGTAAGGAGCCTCTGTGACAACATCAAGCGTGCCAACATTTGCATCATGGGGGTGCCAGAATAAGAAGAGAGAGAATACGAAATTGAACACCTGTTTCAAACAATATTGGCAGAAAAATTCCCTAACTTGCTGAAGGAAACAGACATACAAGTCCAGGAAGCACAGAGAGTCCCAAACAAGATGAATCCCAAGAGGCCCACACCAAGACACATCATCATCAAAATGCAAACGCTTCAAGACAAAGAGAGAATCTTAAAAGCAGCAAGAGAAAAGCAGTTAGTTACCTACAAGGGAGCACCCATAAGATTGTCAGCTGATTTCTCAAAAGAAACTTTGCAGGCCAGAGGGGAGTGGCCAGTAATATTCAGGGTGATGAAAAGCAGGAAGCTACAACCAAGATTACTCTATCCTGCAAAGCTGTCATTTATCACTGATGGCTATATAAAGAGTTTCCCAGCCCTGGCCGGTTTGGCTCAGCGGTTGGAGCGTAAATCTGCAGTCCTGAGAGACGCGGGTTCGGTTCCCGCTAAGGGTGCGTACCTCGGTTGCAGTTTGTCCCCGGCCCTGGTTGGTTGTGCGGGTGGCAGCCACTCGATGTGTTTCTTTCACATCGATGTTTCTCTCTCTCTCTCTGTTCCTCTCTCTCCCTCCCACTCTACCTGAACAAAAAATGGAAAAATGTCCTCGGGTGAGGATTAAAAAAAAAGAGTTTCCCAGACAAGAACAAGCTAAAGGGGTTCATCACCACCAAATCATTATTATATGAAATGTTGAAGGGTCTTCTTAAAGAAAAAGATAAAAAATATGAACAAACAAAATGACAGTGAATACATATGTATCGTCAATCGAATCCACAAACAAAATGAACAGGCAGAACAGAAGCATTCTCATAGATACAGAGAACATTTTGTTGGTTGCCAGATGGGAGGCAGGTTGGGGGAATGGGTGAAAAAGGTGAAGGGATTAAGAAGTACAAACTGGTTGCTAGACTGACAAAGCTCAAAGGGAAGGGGGGTGAGAAGAAACAAACCAAAGAACTTATATGCATATATGCATAACCAATGGACACAGACAACAGTGTGGGGAAAGGGAGAAGGAGGGCGGGAGTGGGGAGGAGGAAGTGAAGGGGGAAAAATGAGGAATATCTGTAATACATTCAACAATAAAGAGAAGTTTAAAAAAGAATACACTGTGGGAAAAAACAAACACTGGAAGCACCCGGCTGGTGTGACTCAGTGGTTAAGCACTGACCCATGCACCAAGAGGTCGCTGGTTCAATTCCTGGTCAGGGCACATGCCCAGGTTGTGGGCCAAATCCCCACTGTGGGGCATGCAGGAGGCGGCCAGTCGATATTCTCTCTCATCAATGTTTCTATCTTTTTCTCTCTCTCCCTCCATTCTCTCTAAAAATCAATAAAGAAAAAAAATTAATAAAGAATTGTTTAAAACAGATGACAGACCAAAGTAAAAGGTGATACAGGCTGGGTTAGAATTCTGAAAGCAGTTGAGATAAAGAGAACTATTGTAATGGTCAGTGTCCAGAGACAGAAGAGAATAACACAAAAGGAAAAACCCAAGCTATCTGTGAGAAGATCCAAGAACTAAAGGGGACATTCAAACCCGAACCAGGAAGGCTGAATGACCAACAAGGAAGCACACTGTCTGCTGTACAGGAGAAAACAAAAGGAAGGGGAACAGTATTCTGAAAATCTATACAAAACAGAAAAAGAGAACAGTAGACACCTTTGAAGGAGATTCCTATGAGGAAGAACCTGAAATTCTAGAAAGTGAAATGAAATCTTCCCTTAAAGTATTGGGGAAAATAAATCACCAGGGGTAGATGGGATACTGATGAGATTATTTTGAGCCACAGAGACTGAATCTGTCAAAACCCTAACAAGAATTAGTCAACAAATATAAAAAACAGCACAATGGTCTATAGCCCCAACTGGTTTGGCTCAGCGGTTAGAGCGTCGGCCTGCGGTTCTGAGAGACCCGGGTTTGGTTCCCGCTAAGGGCATGTACCTCAGTTGCAGTTTGTCCCCAGCACTGGTTGGGTCGTGCGGGTGGCAGCCACTCGATGTGTCCCTTTCACATCAGAGCTGGACTCTTTCCCAAGGCCACCAGTCAACCCACTACATTTATCATACATCCCAATGAGTGTACAAAATATATACAAACTGTTTCAAGAAAAGAAAATGTTCTTTTTCACAACGGCTTTGCCGCCAGATCATAGTGTCATAAAAATCACCACTAACTCAAACATAAAATGAGAAAGGAAAGACTCATATCAACATGGTCATCAGCGGACATGTAGATACCGTAAGTCTACCGCTACTCGGCACCTAATCTACAAATGTGTTGGGGTCGACTAAAGAACCATCAAAAACTTGAGGAGGCCGCTGAGAAGGGGAAGGGATCCTTCACACATGCCTGGGCCTTGCGTACACTAAACTGAAAGCTGAATGTGATTTGATATCTCCCGGTGGAAATATGAGACCAGCAAGTATTATGAAACCATCATCGATGCCCCAGGTCACAGACTTCATCAAAAACATGATTCCAGCCCTGGCCGGTTTGGCTCAGCGGTTGGAGCGTCAGCCTGCGGTCCCGAGAGACCCGGGTTCGGTTCCCGCTAAGGGCATGTACCTCGGTTGCAGTTTGTCCCCGGCCCTGGTTGGTCGTGTGGGTGGCAGCCACTCGATGTGTCCCTTTCACATCGATGTTTCTCTCTCTCTTCCTCTCTCCCCCTCCCACTCTACCTGAACAAAAAACAGAAAAATGCCCTCAGGTGAGGATAAAAAAAAAAGAAAAAAAAAGAAAAAAAAAAAAAAAAAAAGCCCTGGCCGGTTTTGCTCAGCGGTTAGAGCGTCGGCCTGCGGTCCGGAGAGACCCGGGTTCGGTTCCCGCTAAGGGCACGTACCTCGGTTGCAAGTTTGTCCCCGGCCCTGGTTGGTCGTGCGGGTGGCAGCCACTCGATGTGTCTCTTTCACGTTGATGTTTCTCTCTCTCTCTCTCTTCCTCTCTCTCCCTCCCACTCTATCTGTGCAAAAAAAAAAATGGAAAAATGTCCTCGGGCGAGGATAAAAAATAAAAAATAAAAAAATAAAAAAAGAAAAAAAAAACATGATTCCAGGCACGTCTCAGACTGACTGCTGTGCTGACTGTGTGCCAGTGTGGGTGAATCTGAAGCAGGTGTCTTTCAGGAATGGGGAGACCTGAGCGTGCCCTTCTGGCCGACACACTGGCTGTGAGACTACTGACTGGGTGTTAACAGGACGGATTCCACTGAGCCGCCCCACAGCCTGAAGACACGTGGGGACATTGTTATAGACGTCAGCTCCTACACTAAGAGAATTGGCTACAACTCTGACACAGTAGTATTTGTGCCCCTTTCTGGTTGGAATGGTGACAACATGCTGGAGCCAAGTGCTAACAGGCCTTGGTTCTGGGGTGGAAAGTGTAGAGTCCAACAGTCTTCACACGTTGTTAGCTGTAAAATCTTTTCTCAGATTTCTTACGTGCAAGTCTAATACATACTGTAGGAAAGAGAATTGCTGATCTCTCTCTAGGTAAAGCACGGAAGAGCTCCAGACCCTCAACGACCCAACAGTTTCATTCATAAAGAGAAATCTCTGGCCATGCTCCCAGCCATGCAACACACATCCCCTTAAGACCCTGTTTGAGACTGGTTGGTGTGGCTCACTGGTTGAGCATCGACCCATGCACCAAGGGGTCACTGGTTTGATTCCCAGGTTGTGGGCCCGATCCCCAGTGGGGGGCATGCAGGAGGCGGCCAATCGATGTTCTCTCTCATCGATGTTTCTCTCTCTCTCCCTCTCACTTCTTCTCTCTTTAAAATCAATAAAGGAAAAAAAATTTACAGAAAAGATCCTCTTTGGGAAATGTGTCAGAACTAGTTGGAGGTGGTGGTTTCACAACACTCTGAATGTGCTAAATGTAACTGAACAGTGGGCTTTAAAATGCTGAATTTTATGTTATGTGAATCTCACCAATTAAAATAAAAAGGTTCTCATTTGGAATGGGGTCACACATTTCAGGCACACTTGTGGGCAGGAGCCAACTTTTTCCTGAGAGTTTGGAGTCCGGCTGGGGAGTAGGGGATAGAATGGTGACTGACGAGGTTGGTGGAGGCAGTAGAATGTAGTTCTCAAATCTACCTGTTCTGTTTCATCCAGCTCACATGTCCAAGGCTTGGCTCATATGGCTCTCTCGGCCTGGACTGCCCTCCTCTCTTCCCCTACCTGCTGAATGCATCCAGCAAGACCCAGATCCAATGACACCTCCTCGACAAAGCCTTCCCAATCCTCAACCTTATGTAGTATATTATTACTAATAATTACTAATCAATACAAATAGTATCATTGAGGACTTCACTTTATTCAGGTCTGCTTTCCCACCAAGACATCCCTAAGAGCAAGAACTATGCCTAGTTCACCATGTCCAAAGCCGCACTCGTGATCTCCTGCCTTGAACCGACTCCTGATCTGTGTTCCCAAACCAGTAAATGACACTACCCTCGACCCTCCACACTAAACTCCTCCCTCACCCTGACCTCCACACCGCCAACACATGACCAAGTAAGAATTCATTCTTCCTTCCACATCATTCTCCAACTCACCTTCTCTTCCCCATCCTCATGGCCTCCTCGCCCTCTCACCAGGATGCCCACAGGAGCCACCTCCTCATCTCTCAGCTTATAGTCTCATCTTCTCCAAAGATCTGGCAAGTCTTTCTGAAACACAAATCTGACTACTTTCCCCCTCTGCGTAGAACCTCTCTGTGGCTTTCTTTTGCCTCCAGACAGAATCCAAACTCCCCACCAAGTCGCATAAGGCTCCCTATGGTCTGACTCCTGCTGCTGGCACCGGTGTAGCCAGTGAACCCGGCCCCCATCTCCACAGCTAGGAGCACTCAACCATACTCACTGGGGCTCTCGCCTTTACACAGCTTATTCCTCAGGCTGCATTCTCCCTCACAACGCTCCCTGTCCTTCTATGGAAAATCCCTCTTAGCACCACCAAGGCTTATTCTGCACCTACAAGGTTGACCAGCTGCCATTTCTGGGTTCCTGCAGCTCCCTGGGCCCCATCCAGCCCTGACCCCTCTCTCTGTCAGTGCCTTCTCCTCCCACCTCTGTCCATCCTGGTCTGTCTGCACTCTGGAGTCAAGACTCCATGGGTCAGGGCCCAGGACTCTCTCAGTCACCCCTGGGTCCTAGGCATACCCCTGCACAGGCTGGCAGAAGTAGTGGATTCCATGCGCACTGGCTCAATGGCTGTTAATTTGTTGAATGGCTTAGGAGTCAGGGGTTGGTAGGGGTGATACCATGGGGAAGAGAATTTTCTCAGAGGATATTTAAATGGATCCAAAGAAAGTGACCTACCTCGAAATGCTCTCAAGAAACACCTGTCTTTTGCAGGCTTTTCTACTTCGTGTGACCCTTGAACACTGATGGAGTAATATGCCCTGAAAATAAGGGAACTACTTGTTTTTTTAAGAAGGGAAATGGAAATGGGCCAGGACTGGGACTAAATGCAAACACAGACAGGTACAAGCAGATATCAGACTGCTCACATGTATACAGTATGATCCACGTGCCTACATAATACACCAGATCACACACAAAAATATCCATACACTCATACATAGTCACCAGTTGTATATATATATAAACAAAGATATGAATACATCTGGTTGGACAGTGAGACACACATGCAGGTTTGATCTCTGGCCCCAGTCAGATCATATGTGGGAGACAACCACCTGATGTGTCTCTCTCACATCAACGTATCTCTCTCTCTCTCTCTGTTTCTCCCTTCCTTCCACTCTCTCTAAATATCAGCGGGAAAATATGCTCAGGTGAGGATTAACAAAAAAATAAAGTAAAATAAAATGAGAAATATTTATAAGAAGAAGAACAATAGAAATAATACAATCAGTATAGTGGACTCCCCTAAGGAGCTGGTAGGGAACCAGTGTGACTCTCTGTTAATTATAGCCCACGAGACAGTTGGGATTTTTATTCTGCTCTTCTGTTTTTTCTTTTTAGGCAGTTGGGACTTTTTCATACCATATTGTGGTTGTCATTACTATTGCCCAAGTCCTGGCCCTTCCCTCTGCAACTGAGACCATGACCTTCCTCTTCTCCAGTTCTGTGGAAAACTGACTGAAATGTGTCTCTGATCTCTGATCCCATTCTTAAGCAGAGATGGGCAGTTCTGTGACATTACATCCTGATCTCACTTTGAGGTTCCAAGGAGGATTCTGGGCATCAGGATACCGTATTGTGTCCCAAATAGAAGCAGGTCAGCAACTGGGGTCAGGAGCTGACTCCACGATCCAGTTGGACTCTTCATATATTTCTCTTCCCCCAAGAAGCCCACATCCACTCCTGGGGTGCTTCTCACCTCAAAACCCTCAAATGCACTCCTTGGAATCTCTCATCATGAGACCTTTAAACCTATATTTCTCCTCAGCAGAAGACCCACAAACCCACAGCCACGCATCTTGTCCCATTCCAATACCCTTCCATCTTTGAAGCTTCTCTCCCCAAACCACAAAATCCACAACTTTGGGGTCCCTTCTCACTCTGAAACCCCAAATCCCAAGCTCAAGGGCTCATACATATTCCAAATATCAGTTCTGAAATTAGTCTACTGTCCCAAGTCCATAGCCCTGGGCTGGCGTCAGGAGGGACCACAGATTCACACTTCAACCCACTCCTGTTAATGTGCCCTGGAGTCCACCCTCCTCCGTGACTACCTATATCACAACCTAGGTGAGAGCAAGGCCAGGGGTGTAGTTGCGAGGTGAAATGGGACAGTTACATAATCAGAGCCAAAGTCCACCCTTCTCTCCCAGGCAATATAAAGGCCAGTCATCCCAGATGTCACCACCTGACCTCCACTCTCCATTCCAACATGCTGGCCTCAGGGCTGCTTCTGGTGGCTTTGCTGGCCTGCCTGACTATGATGGTCTTGATGTCTGTCTGGCGGGAAAGGAAGCTCTGGGGAAAGCTGCCTCCCGGGCCCCCCGCACTGCCCTTCATCGGGAACTACCTGCAGCTGAACACAGAGCAGATGTACAACTCCCTCATGAAGGTGTCAGGAGGCAGGGAAATGGGAGGTAGGGTGGGCTGGGGGCCTGCCCAGTCTGCTGGGACTTTGTGGCAGGGGGTTGGCAAGGTTGGAACAAAATATTAAGAAGGGGAAAATCTTTTTTTAATATATTTTTATTGATTCCAGAGAGAGGTAGGGAAGAGGGGAAAGAGAGAGAGAGAGAGAGAAACATGGATGGAGCCCACAACCCGGGCATGTTCCCTGACCAGCAGTCAAACCGGAGACCTCTCAGTGCATGGGACAATGCTCAGCCAATCAAGCCACAATGGCCAGGGCAGGAAGGGGGAGTTCTGAAGGATTAGCCTCAGGGACCCAGCAAGGAAAGACCAGATTTGGGAATCCAGTCCCTGGACCATCAGAACCTGGGCAAAATGTACCCCGGTCTGGAAGGTCTGGGTACAGAGTCAGTTCAGAGTTGGGGCTGCTGGCTCTCACCACTCCCACGTCTCTCCATCAGATCAGCGAGCGCTATGGTCCCGTGTTCACGGTCCACCTGGGCCGGCGCCGGGTCGTGGTGCTGTGTGGACATGATGCTGTAAAGGAGGCTCTGGTGGACCAGGCTGAGGAATTCAGTGGGCGAGGCCAGCAGGCCACCTTCGACTGGCTCTTCAAAGGCTATGGTGAGGGGGACTCTGGCTGGGGAAGGTGGTCAAGCTGACTAGATGGCCTCAGTTACCCCAACACCCTTACCAATTCACCCACCCACTCAAGGCTGTGGCAGAGCCCTTCCTCTGGTCTCCTCTGTCTCGGTGTTTCTGCGTCTCCCTGCTTCTCCCTGCCCCATCCCCCGTTCTCTCTCACTAGATATGTCTCCTTCCTCTATATGTCTTAAGCTCTTGGGATTTTGTTTTGGCACCCTGGTCCTCAATTTCCATGTGTCCTTTTGTCTTCATCTCCTTCTAAGCATCTGTGTTTCCCCATGTTTCGGTCTCCCTCTCCCTGCCTCTCTTTATCCTTTGTCTTAAAATCTCACATTATTTCAGCTTCAAAATCCCCATGCCTCCTGGTAACAGCCTCTCCTCTCTCCAGAGCCTCTGTTTTTCTGTCTGCATTTTTCTCTCTTCTCCAGCTCAGTTTTAGAATTCCTCTCAATTTTTACTTCCACTTCCCAGATCTCCACAAATCCCACTTCCCCTCCTTCTCTCCTCTACCTCTTTCTCTCTCTTCACAGGAGTGTCTCTGCATGTCTGTTTCTCTCTGCATCTGTGCTGCCCCTTGCCTTCTGATTTTCTTCCAACTTGGTCTCTATGTTTTTCTGCATTTCTGACTCTGTGTGTTCTCCTTCTCTCTCACTGTCTCTCCCCCTCTCTCCCTCTGACGCCACCTCCCTCTGACTTCGCCCCTCTCTGCCCACTCGCCTTGCTCACACACCATCTCCAGGAGTAGCGTTCAGCAATGGGGAGCGTGCCAAGCAGCTCCGTCGCTTCTCTATCACCACGCTGCGGGACTTCGGCGTGGGCAAGCGCGGCATCGAGGAGCGCATCCAGGAGGAAGTGGGATTCCTCCTTGAGGCCTTTAGAAACACGCGTGGTGAGCTGGGGACCCCAGATTGCAGGGGAGCAAAACACCCTACGCGGACATGCTTGATCTGGCCTGGGAAGGGAACTAGGTTGGGGGAAGGGGTTCCTCGAATTACCAGACTGGCCTCCGCCTAACAAATCCCTTCTTTCCCCCAAATCCATTCTCCCCCACCCCTGCCAGGCGCCTTCATCGACCCCACCTTCTTCCTGAGCCGAACTGTCTCTAATGTCATCAGCTCCATTGTCTTTGGGGACCGCTTTGACTACCAGAACAAAGAATTCCTGTCACTGCTGCGCATGATGCTGGGAAGTTTCCAGTTCACAGCTACATCTACGGGGCAGGTAACTGGTCCCAACATGGCTCTACTGTGGCCCTACCACAGACAGACAGCCAATGGCTCCCCCACACTGACACAGCTGCCCCAAACTGCTATCCTCCTCCAGACAGGGTCCCCCACAAAACCAGCCTTCCCGCTTAGACAACTGAACAGTAGCACAGGAGCCCAGGACAGGTGCCTAATACCCTGTCTGCACTACCTGGATATCTCAACTACTACTCCCCTTACCAAAAAAGGTGAAGGGAGGGGGAGAGAGGGAGAGAGAGAAGGAGGGAGACAATAAGAGAATGTGGATATGTGTCCCAAGGTTTACCACCTAAATCCTTGGACAACGGCCCTCACACTTAACTGACATGAAAACTTAGATATCTATTTCCATCCAGCTCCATCTAAATAGGTAAACATGTGGACAGGTGCCATTAAACCAGTGCCTCCCTTGACCTGAGACAAGTCCCATGCCCATCAGGTGACGTCCACAGCAGCTGTCATTCCCTTCCCTTCTCTCCCCATCCTCAGCTCTATGAGATGTTCTCCTCAGTGATGAGACACCTGCCAGGGCCACAACAACAGGCATTTAAGGAGCTTCAGGGGCTGGAGGACTTTATAGCCAAGAAGGTGGAGGAGAACCAACGCACACTGGATCCCAACTCCCCACGGGACTTCATTGACTCCTTCCTCATCCGCATGCAGGAGGTAGGTGCCAGCAGCCATGCAGAGAGGACCAAAGCCCAGCAGAGGGAACTCAGGCTGCGGGCGAGGGACACCAGAGGTCCTTTCAGCATGCCTACCCCATCCCCACGGGCAGGACCTGTGTGTGCAAATCACCATAACAAGCATATAAAACACTTCCGTGCACCACACACTATTTTTAAAACTACAGTATTCACTTACTTAACCTCTCAGTAGCTCCTGGAGAAGGCTCTACTGTGTCTCCAATTTTACAAATGAGAAACCTGAGGCCCAGAGTATAAGTGCCATGCCTGAGGTCACCCGGTGAGGAAGCAGGGGCACCTCGCTCCAACCCTGGTCTCTCGCATTCTAAGGCTGGTGCTGGTAGCCGCCATGCTCTGCCCTTCCATCCCCTGGTGATCAGATACACCTGTGTGCGCAGGCCAGCTGCCTTCACTAGGTGACATCGGGGGTCCCTTCCCTATCTGGATGTCAATTTCCTTTCTGTGAAGAAAGGACATGGGACGTTATGGAGTCTGAAGTTCAAGGTGAAAGTACCAGGGAGTGGGTTCTCTGGAGTAAGCTCAAGATTTTCTGTGAAGGAATAGGTGCTATTGCTTCAAATTCTGTGTCTCAAAAATCCATCTTTCTTCAACTCTCTCTCATGGTCTCTCTGTCTCTCCTCACTCACTGTCTCTCTCTAGTCCTTCATCTTGAAATATTTCTACAATTAAAAATTGAAAACTAAGCTGATAATTAAAGGAAGAGAGCCCAGCCAGTGTGGCTCAGTGGTTGAGTGTCAACACATGCATCAAGAGGTCACTAGTTCAATTCCAGGTCAGGACACATGCCCAGGTTGTGGGCCCTATGTCCAGGGTGGACATGCAGGAAGCATCCAGTCAATTTTCTCCCTCATAAATATTTCTATCTCTCAATTCTTCTCTCTCTAAAATCAATAAAGAACAATAATAAAAAAAAATAAATGAATAAATAACAGAGAGTCAGCTGGGTAAAGTGTGAGAAGAGCATCTGGGGCAGAGCCAGCAGCCTGGGAAAAAGCCTGGCAGAACTAAGGTCCCTCTTCCACCTTTGGTCTGGATCTACAAGAGGCGGGTCCAGCCCTGGCCGGTTTGGCTCAGCGGTTAGAGCGTCGGCCTGCGGTCCGGAGAGACCCAGGTTCAGTTCCCGCTAAGGGCACATACTTCGATTGCAGTTTGTCCCCGGGTCTGGTTGGTCGTGCGGGTGGCAGCCACTCGATGTGTCCCTTTCACATCGATGTTTCTCTCTCTCTCTCCTTCCTCTCTCTCCCTCCCACTCTATCTGTACTAAAAATGGAAAAATATCCTCGGGTGAGGATAAAAACAAAACAAAAAAAAAAACAAGAGGCGGGTCCAGACGAAAAAAAACCCACAAGGATCCAGAGAACACGGGGCGGGGGCGAGGCCTGAAGCTGTCTCTCCCTGCAGGAACAGAAGAACCCCAACACAGAGTTCCACTTGAAGAACCTGGTGATGACCACGCTGACCCTTTTCTTTGCGGGCACCGAGACAGTCAGCACGACCCTGCGTTATGGCTTCCTGCTGCTCATGAAGCACCCAGATGTGGAGGGTAAGGCTGGAGGAGACAGGGGAGTGAGGGCCACAGACCCTCAGAATTCCTCTGAGCAGCTGCCTCGTCCCCACCTCTCACATGCATGGGTCCTCAGACACATCCTGCTATCCAGAGACCCGGTGATGATATTCAGCTAATGGGCACCCGCCCAGTTTCATTAGCTGTTAAAATATTCACAATAGCTCCTGTGCTGAGCCAACCGAGTGCCCACTACCTGCCCCTCCAGTCCATCCCTAAGACTCCTCCCTCACCGCTTCCCCCATGGTTCTGGCACAACCAGGTGTCAGGATATTGTTCCAACAATGGGGATGACCAGCCTCTGTTTTGAATGATCTATGTCCACATCACACGTGGATGTCATACATGTCATCTACCCATTCAGTTGTACATATTTGAACTATAATTCCCACGCCAACACCCCTAATACCTAAACACATTCCCCCTTATGCCGCAGCCAAGGTCCATGAGGAGATTGACCGGGTCATTGGCAAAAACCGTCAGCCCAAGTACGAAGACAGGGCCGAGATGCCCTACACAGAAGCAGTGATCCACGAGATCCAAAGATTCGGAGACATGATCCCCATGGGCCTCGCCCGCAGAGTCACCAAGGACACCAAGTTTCGCAGCTTCTTCATCCCCAAGGTGCTGCCCTTGCCCCACCTAGTGTGGCCTCCAACTTGCTCCTTGTGACCCAGCACCCCATCCCCCTTACAAGCTTCCCAAGCCCTGTCCCACTTCCTCAATCAAAGACTTCCCCAATCACATGTCCCTTCAACCTTCCTACTCAGAGACACCTGAATCCTGTATCTCCCCAAGACCTCTTGCCTCAGTGAATATGAACCCGCGTACCTCAAATTTCCTGTCTCAATGGACAAACCTCACTTCCCTAAGACTACCTGCCTCAGAGACATGACTCTCATGTCCCCCAAAACATCCTGCCAGGAGATGTGAACTGCATGTACCCAAACCTTCTGCCCCAGGAGACATAGAACCTGTGCTCCTCAAACTTCTTTCTCAGGAGACATAAATTCCATGTCCCACAAACCTTCTGTCTCAGGAGACACAGCCCCATGCTCCTCAAAATTACTGTCTCAGGGACATAAATGTCATGTCCCCCAAAGCTCTTCCTTCAGAGAGGACCCTGACTCCTCTGCCTCCCATTTCTCTTCACCTAGGGCACCCCAGTTCCCCCTCTAACCCCACGCTCTCTCAGCATACCCCTTCCCCTCCACCTCGTCAAATCCCCTTCCTCCTCCCCACAGGGCACTGAAGTGTTTCCCATGCTGGGCTCTGTGCTAAAAGACCCCAAGTTCTTCTCCAATCCTGAAGATTTCAACCCCCAGCATTTCCTAGATGAGAATGGGCAGTTTAAGAAGAATGATGCTTTTGTCCCCTTCTCCATCGGTAAGTGACCACTGTCTGTTGCCAAGCCACCAGTCACACCAACAGGGGCCTCCTTCATCCCAGCTCCCTCTCTGAGGTGTAGCCTACCTACTACCTTTCTCCAGCTGCAGAGTCCCTCTTATGATCTACCCTGCAGCCAACCAACTACAGCCCCATAACTATCAAGTCCCTAGCCCAAGTAAAAGGAAAGATGATTGCCTTTAAGAGATGGGAAAAATCAAGACCCGAGTGAGTCAGAAATTTGACCAAGGTCACTTAAATTCTTCAGGTTCTTAAGAAGCAGATGCTAGTACAGCAGTCATATTTGTATGTTTGGGAGGAAGGTCATCTAAAAACCCCATTGCGACAACCTAATATGGCTCACCTCATCCCATGTACGGGGCAAACTTGTGGCTCAGATTAGAGACCTCTCTAAAAGTCTTCAGGCCTCAATATTCCATCCCCTCTTCCCAAGAGATTGCAACTGGGAATCCATGTTCCATGCCCTCCTCCCGAGAGAATGCAACTGGGGATCCATGTTCCATGCCCTCCTCCCAAGAGAATGCAACTGGGGATCAGGGGAGAGAAGAGGTGTCAGGGAGAGGAGGCTTCACCTCCGCCCTTCCCACTGTCTTTTCAGGGAAGCGGTACTGTTTGGGAGACAACCTGGCTAGAATGGAGCTCTTTCTCTTCCTCACCACCATAATGCAGAACTTCTGCTTCAAGTCCCCACAGACGCCCAAGGACATTGATGTTTCCCCTCAAAGTGTGGGCTTTGCCACCATCCCAAGAAACTATGTCATGAGCTTCCAGCCCCGCTGAGCTACAGCTGCCTTAGGGCAGGGATTGGTGGGAGGAGCAAACAGAAGAGTGGGCATGGGAGGGACTAGCGGGAAGGGAGAGCAGGAGGGGTGGCACTAAGAATGGAGGTGGAGTGCAGGAAAGGAAGGTGTGAGGTAGATAGGAGAGTAAGTAGAAACGATGGCTGTCTGTTCACCTTGCTAGAGATAGAGCCTTCAGAGCTGCGGTGAGAGGAAGGGAAACCTTACACTGTACTGTGAATGATTAAAATAATAAAAACAGCTGTTATTTATTGAGAAGTAGTCTGCATCAGCTCTATGCTAAAAGCATTACACATTCACCTCCCTTACTCCTCACAAACCTATGTAACACGAACTGTGTTTGTGCCCATTTTACAGGTGACAGCTGAGACTCAGAAAGATTAAGTGTCTCTCTGAGATCCCACAGAACACAATTAGTGCTCAGCAAGTACTTGAACACAGATCTGCACAGGAATGGCTATATTCAGCCCAGTGTCCTTTGGGTACATTTTTTTTTTAATTGTCATTGTTGTCAATCCTCAGTCCAGAATATTTTTTCATCGATTTTTAGATTGAGTGAAAGGGCCGGGAGAAGGGGAGGAAAGAGAGAGAGAGAAATATCAATGTGAGAGAGACACATCATTGGTTGCCTCCCACACACGTTCTGACTGGGGCTGGGCACTGAACCTGCAACCCAGATGCATGCCCTTGACCAGGAATCAAATTCACGATACTTTGGTCCGCAAGCTGACGCTCTTACCACTGACCCACACTGGCCAGGGCTTGGAAGATTCTTAAAAGGCACCCCTTCCTCCAGTAAAAACAAGAACTTAGTATATTGTTATGCAACATGAACAGCTCTATCCAAGGACTTTTTCCAGAGTCCTGGCAGGCAGCTGACCTGACCTCACTACATACACTTGCCCATACTCTTGCCCCTCAGGCACACCTTAAATGCCAGGGCATACATCACATCCCTCACCAAATAAGGTGGGGTCTGATCAGAGTGAAACCAGGGAACAGGAGTCAGATTTCTTAATGAAGAGGGTGCAGGAGAGAAAGACTTCAGTGAATTCTGGGAGAACATTGGCCATTGCAAAGACATGTACAAATGTGTCTGCATATGTGTGCTTGCAAGTATATGATTGCCTGTTCTCCTGGGTTTATGCATGAACTCATTTGCTGTGAGTTTCTGAAGGTTTGACTCTCTCTGATGGATCTGAGGTCTGCTGTAAAACCAACCCTAGAGTCTCAGAATCATCTGCTTACTCTCAAATAAGCCACTACATGTTCCCTTGGAAGTGGCGTCCTTGAGCAGTGCACAGTGTCAACACTCATACCCATCAGCCTTATATTTGTGATTCTTAAACTAAACACTACACAGATCAACCTCCTCCCCCGCAAAAATCAAACAAACAAATGTTGCCACATTTGAAGTATTAGTGATTGAGATCAAGTGAGGAGGAAATCTGGTCCTCTGAACCCTGCGGGTTTCATAACAGGCTATGATTTTCCAGTTTCTCAATCTCCATTATCTAAAGTTTACAGCTTAGGTTTCATGAATTGGTTGCTTCCTGCTCACTGAAGAAGAATATGGTCATACCTTGTGTTATTACAAACACACTCTTTTAAAATTTGTTATTATTTATTGACTTGACAGAGAGGGAGAGATCAATTTGTTGTTCCACTTATATATGCATTCATTGGTTGATTCTTGTATGTGGCCTGAACAGGGATGCAACCTTGGCATGTTGAGATGATGCACTAACCAACTGAGCTACCTGGCCAGAGCCACAAATACACTTTTAAACAATCCACTGTCAGAACCAAACTCATCCTTCCATGTGTATGTCATTTTAAGAGGCTTTTAGAAACCTCCACTGGAAGAATCTTAGAACTGTAGTATAAAACACTGCTGAATCTTGGAAGTGCAGAGTGCACAATTCGTAATCTTGGAATCACAGATTCCCAGAACCTAAGACTCGAGAGTATTTGAAACAATGACGCTTGGAACTCCTGATGCTCCGAATTTTACCATCAGAAGATTCCCTGCACACATCCCAGGGGATTGCATTCCCAGGCCCTCTGGTGGCAGACAGCAGTTCTCTAAGCTCAACATTCCTTCTGGGAAAGAGTCAAGCAAGGAGAGGACGGGGTGGAGCTAGTTGGGTTCTGCCAATGAGGCACTTCTCCAGGAGATGAAAAAATAAATATCAGGTCTCTGCCCTGCAAGGAGGGAGAGGAGAGGGAAGAGAGAACAAGTACTAATCCTCACAATCCTCGAACAACACGGTGGTTACCAGAGGGAAGGGGGTGAGTGGTAGTGAAGGGTAAAGGCGATCAAATATATGACAAAAGATTTTACATTGGGTGATGGGCTCACAATACAATACACAGATCATGTACCATAGAATTGTACACTTGAAACCTATACAACTGTATTAACCAATGTCATCCCAATAAATTTAATTTTAAAAATATAAAACATAAATAAATGTTGACTAAACAAATGCAGTTCAATGGAGAAAGGATAGTCCTTTCAACAAATGATGACAGACCTGAATATCCATGTTAGAAAAAAATAAATCTAGACACAGCCCTGACAATTTTCACAAAAATTAAATAGAAATGGATCACGGATCTGAGCATAGAATGAGAAATTATAAAACTTTTATAAGATAACAGAAAATCTAGGTGACCTTGGTGTTGGCAGTGACTTGTTAGACACAATACCAAATGTACAATCCGTGAATGAAATAATTGATAACTTGGATTTCATTTAAAGCAAACACTTCTGTTCTGCAAAATATAGTGTTAAGAAAATAAAAAAGTACAACCTACAGACTGAGAGAAAATACTTGCAAAGCACAAATACGATTAAAAAAAAAAAAGATTTGTATCCAAAATATACAAAAACTCCTAAAACTCAACAATAACAAAAAACTCAGTTTTAAAATGGGCAAAAGATTTGAACAGACACCTCACCAAAGACTATATATACATAATAAGCATATAAAAAGATATTCAACATATGTCATTAAGAAATAGCAAAACAACAATGAGATAGCCATTACACACTTATTACAATGGCTAAAATCCAAAAACTCACATTATCTAATGTTGGCAAGAAATTAAAGCAACAAGAACTCTCATTCACTGAATGCAAAATGGTACAGCCACTTGGAAGACAATTTGGCATTTAAAAAAAAAATGAAACTAAACATAGTCCTGTTATATGACCCAGAAATTACACTCTTTGAAATTTAACCAAATGAACTAAGAACTTATATTCAACTTATATCTAAAAACCTGAACTTGGATATTTATAGCAACTTTATTCCTAATTGTCAAAATTTGGAAGCAACCAAGATGTAGTTCAGTAGGTGAATGGACAAATTGTGGCATATACATACAATGCAGTACTATTTAGCAATGAGAAATGTGCTATCTATTTTAAGATATGTAAAAGTGAAAACACAATGACCCAAAATCTATGGGGGACAGCCAGATCAAGGATATTTATAGCAATACAGGCATATCTCAAGAATAAAAAAAAATCTCAAACAATCTAACCTTTCCTCTAAAGGAACTGGGAAAGAAAATAAAAGAACAAGTCCCAAAGTGAGTAGAAGAAAGACATAATCAAAATCAAAAACAGAGTTTTAAAAAAATACAATAGAACAAAATCAATGAGCTGATTTTTTAAAAAGATAAACAAAATTCATAAACCTTTAGCCAGACTCATCAAGAAAAAAGAGAGACAGAAACGTGGGAGTAGAGGGAACATACTTAAACATAATAAAGGCCATATATGACAAACCCACAGCAAATATCATACTCAATGGTGAAAAGCTAAAAGTGTTTTCCTAAAGATCAGGAACAAGACAAGAATATCCACTTTCACCACTCTTATTCAACTAGGTATTGGAAGTCCCAGCCACAGCAATTAGACAAGAAAAAGAAATACAAGGCATCAGAAAGGGAGAAATAAAACTTTCATTATTTGCAGCTGACATGATACTATATATAGTGTATCCTAAAGACCTGCTGAAAAAAACTATTAGAACTAATAAAGGAATTCAGTAAAGGAGCAGAATATAAAATTAATATTCAGAAATTGGTTGCATTTTTTTTTTATCCTCACTCGAGGACATTTTTGCATTTATCTTCAGACAGAGCTGGAGGGAGGAAGAGAGAGAGAAACATCAATGTGAGTGAGAGAGACACATCGAATGGTTTCCACCCACATGACCCCGACCGGGGCTGGGGACACACTGCAACCAAGGAATGTTCCCTCAGCAGGAACCAAACCCGGAACTCTCTGGTCTGCGAGCCAATGCTCTAACTGCTGAACCTAACCGGCCAGGGCTGGTTGCATTTTTATACACCAATACAAACTATAAGAAAAAGAAATTAAAAAAACAAAACAGGCCTGGCCAGTGCAGCTCAGTGGATTGAGCATCATCCCATGGACTGAGAGGTCCTGGTTCAATTCCTGGTCAGGGCACATGCCTGGGTTGTGGGTTCAGTCCCCTGTAGGGAGCATGCAGGAGGCAGCCGATCAATGTTAGTTTCCCTCACACATCCATGTTTCTCTCTCTCTCTCCCTTCTTCTCTCTCTAAATATCGATAAAAACATATTTAAAAACAAAAACAAAAAACAATCCCAGGACTCAAAACCAAGTCTTGCCACCACCTGGACTCACAACTGCCAAGCCCCACCTTGGATTTGTGATTTGGCCCTCCCCTGGACTTGCTGCCACCGTCACCACCACCACTGCCACCCACTGCCACCATGACCCTATGAGTGAGCCACACAGCCCCACCAACAGAAGTCAGGGGCACAAACTGCACTGTTGGCTGAGGAGGGTGCTTAGCCTCCCTAGTCCTAGGCGCTGCTAGAACTGAGGACCACACAGAGACTGAAGAGGCTGCACATCTGTGGGAACTCATGATGATGAGCAGGACGAGGACTGGAAAGTATGACCAGGAAGGAGAATCAGCCCTGCTCACCTGGAGTGCAGGGGAGGTACCCTTTCTCCTGGCTGCAGAATGGCTGGCTTCTGGCCTGTCCTGCAGTCACCCAAGGCAAGGGGAACAACACTAAACTGGAATCCAGCACCCTTGCAGCTGTTGGTGGTCAAGGGGGTGCCAGCAAACCAGGCAGAATGAGACATTGGAAGGAGCGGAAGTGCCCAGACCCCCTCCTACAAGCTATGGACAACACCTCCAACACGAGTCTGATCAAACCATCCTGGCCAAGACCAGGACATCCCTGTGGAGCCCAGTTCCTCGGGGGAAGGGAGGACAGCTCAGAACAGGGACACTCCATGTGGGACAACCTAGGCAGACCCAGTCCTAGGCTCAGGAGGCCCCGCCCATTGGATGACTTGGGGCTCCACCCTATCAGGCCTCAGGTTGCCCAGAGACAGGCAGGAACAGTAACTCACATTGGCCTGCACCAGAGAAGCTCCTAGGAGGCCCAGGATAGACACACCAAGGGACAAGAATCAACAACATCAAAGCAATATAGAGCAAGCTCCACAAATAGCAAATACAAAGATTTTTGGTGGAGTGGGGTCCTTTATTTTCTTTCTTTTATTTTTTCTTTCATGTCTCTTATTTCGCTCTTCCCTTTTAATTATTTTTTATTTTTCTTATTTTATTTTATTTTTCTCCTTTTTTCTTTTCCTATTCTATATTTTAATATATTCATTATTATTACTTTTTAAAATCATTATTATTATTTCATTTTTATATCCTTATTCTAGTTTTGGTTTTTTTTGCTTTCTTCTTTGCTTCCAAATTCTCCTTTTGGTTCTTTTTTTTTTTTTTTCCCTTCTAAGTCTATGGCCTCATATCTTTCAGTATTTTTTCTATTTGTTCTTTGCTTTGCTTTTTTCTCTTTTTCCTTTTTAGTCTTTCTGGTGGTTGTTGCTTTCCTTTGTTTTGTTGATTGTGCTGTTTTTGGTTAGGTCTTGTTTGATCTTGTTTTGTTCTGTCAGCACCTATATAACAGCTGGCATGGCAAAGGTGGACTTGAGCCTTACAGTCTGAAAGTCAGATGGGAGATCCCACCCACAAATGGGACATCACCAATCAAGTCCCAATTACAACAGGAGAGCCCAAATAACACACACAAACACACAAAAGACATTTCTAGAGTATCCAGCTCAGGAGATCAAAGACACTGCACCACTGTATCCCTCAGGACACTTTTCTAAGTTCACCCCAGGATGACTGGGAAGCATAGCAGTTCTATCTAATACATAGAAACAATCACAAAGAGACAGCTAAAATGAGGAGACAAAGAAACAATCCCCAGATAAAACAAAAGAAGGAATCTCCAGAAAAAGAAATACATGAAATGAAGGCAAGCAACCTATCAGACATAGAGTTCAAAGTAATGGTTATAAAGTTGTTCAAGAAACGCAGTGAGAATTACAAGGAACTTAGTGGGAAGGACAACACCATGAAAAATGAAATAGAAACCATGAACAATAACCAGCCAGAGCCCAGCCAGTATGGCTCAGTGGTTGAGTTTTCGACCCACGTACCAAGAGGTTGCTAGTTTGATTGCTGGTCAGGGCACATGCCCAGGCTGTGGGCCAAATCACCAGTGGGGGACATGAATGAGGTGGCCAATCAGTGTTCTCTCTCATCAATGTTTCTATCTGTCTCTCCCTCTCCATTTCTCTCTCTCTAAAGTCAATAAAGAAAATACAATTTAAAAAAAGAAGAAGAAGAAGAACCTCTCAGAAATGAACAATACCATATTTGACATCGAGAATACACTGGGGGGACTTCTGGTCAAGATGGCGGCGTAGGTAAATGCGGTATCACGTCCTCCAACAACCGTATCAGAGTTACAACTAAACTACAGAAAGATCATCATTCAAGCTGCCTGAAATCAAGCTGAATGGAAGTCCTACAAGTACTGAATTAAAGCAGCAGCCACATTGAGACTGGTAGGAGGGGTGGAGGCGGATGGGCTGGTCCAACACCCACGTGTGGTGGATAAAAATTAGAAGAATACCTCGGCTGGGAAGGTCCTCCCTGAGGGCTGAGGGGTCCCTGTCCCACACCAGATGCCCCGCTCAGGGTTCCAGTGCCAGGAAGAGAAGTCCCCATAACTTCTGGCTGGAAAAACCAGCGAGAATTGAGGCTCAGGGAAGCTGACCCGGCTGGAGCCCCAGGCAGCTCCTTAAAGGGCCTACACACAAACTTATTGGACTCACTCCCTCTAAGCTTGGAGGGGAGGCAGCTCGAGGGAACCAGAGACACACAGGGAAGAACTGAGCTGTTTGACACTGCAGCGAGGGCTGGAGAGGGGGCTTTCTCCGGGACAAACGTGCTTTCGGAGGCCTTTGTTCCTTTGGTGAGCCCTTCCCTGTGGCACAGACAGTCGCCATATCTGAAACTCCAGCAACCTGGATCACACTGTTGGCCCCACCCTGGTGATTCCCTGAGGCCCAGGCCCACCCAAGCTGTTGCCAGTTGCTTAACCATAGGATTCACCTGTCTTGGATCCTAAATTCTTTCAAACAAGCTGCATCTGGTCTCAGCTAGCCCTTTACCTCTGGTTAAGTAATACACAGAAACAAACACAGGGAGGCAGCCAAAATGAGAAGACAAAGAAACAGGCCCCAAATGAAAGAACAGAACAAAACCCCAAGAAAAGAACTAAGTGAAATGGAGATAAGCAACCTAACAGATGCTGAATTCAAAACACTGCTTATAAGGATGCTCAGTGAACTCAGTGAGGGCCTCAAGAGCATAAAAAAGGACCAGTCAGAAATGATGGATACACAGTCAGAAATAAAGGAGGCATTAACTAAAATAAAGAATAATTTACACAGATTCAATAGTAGAGTACATAAATCCAAGAAGCAAACCATTGATTTGGAATATAAGGAAGCAAACAACACCCAATCAGAACAGCAAAAAGAAAAAAGAATCCAAAAAAATGAGGATAGTGTAAGGAGCCTCTGCGACAACATCAAGCGTGCCAACATTTGCATCATGGGGGTGCCAGAAGGAGAAGAGAGAGAATAAGAAATTGAAAACCTGTTTCAAACAATATTGGCAGAAAAATTCCCTAACTTGGTGAAGGAAACAGACATACAAGTCCAGGAAGCACAGAGAGTCCCAAACAAGATGAATCCCAAGAGGCCCACACCAAGACACATCATCATCAAAATGCAAACGCTTCAAGACAAAGAGAGAATCTTAAAAGCAGCAAGAGAAAAGCAGTTAGTTACCTACAAGGGAGCACCCATAAGATTGTCAGCTGATTTCTCAAAAGAAACTTTGCAGGCCAGAGGGGAGTGGCCAGTAATATTCAGAGTGATGAAAAGCAAGAAGCTACAACCAAGATTACTCTATCCTGCAAAGCTGTCATTTATCATTGATGGCTATATAAAGAGTTTCCCAGCCCTGGCCGGTTTGGCTCAGCGGTTGGAGCGTCGGCCTGCGGTCCTGAGAGACCCGGGTTCGGTTCCCGCTAAGGGCGCGTACCTCGGTTGCAGTTTGTCCCCGGCCCTGGTTGGTTGTGCGGGTGGCAGCCACTCGATGTGTTTCTTTCACATCGATGTTTCTCTCTCTCTCTCTGTTCCTCTCTCTCCCTCCCACTCTACCTGAACAAAAAATGGAAAAATGTCCTCGGGTGAGGATTAAAAAAAAAAAAAAAAAAGAGTTTCCCAGACAAGAACAAGCTAAAGGGGTTCATCACCACCAAATCATTATTATTTGAAATGTTTATCTTTTTCTTAAAGAAAAAGATAAAAAATATGAACAAACAAAATGGCAGTGAATACATATGTATCGTCAATCGAATCCACAAACAAAATGAACAGGCAGAACAGAAGCATTCTCATAGATACAGAGAACATTTTGTTGGTTGCCAGATGGGAGGCAGGTTGGAGGAATGGGTGAAAAAGGTGAAGGGATTAAGAAGTACAAATTGGTTGCTAGACTGACAAAGCTCAAAGGGAAGGGGGGTGAGAAGAAACAAACCAAAGAACTTATATGCATATATGCATAACCAATGGACACAGACAACAGTGTGGGGAAAGGGAGAAGGAGGGCGGGAGTGGGGAGGAGGAAGTCAAGGGGGAAAAATGAGGAATATCTGTAATACATTCAACAATAAAGAGAAGTTTAAAAAAAAATACACTGTGGGAAAAAACAAACACTGGAAGCACCCGGCTGGTGTGACTCAGTGGTTAAGCACTGACCCATGCACCAAGAGGTTGCTGGTTCAATTCCTGGTCAGGGCACATGCCCAGGTTGTGGGCCAAATCCCCATTGTGGGGCATGCAGGAGGCGGCCAGTCGATATTCTCTCTCATCAATGTTTCTATCTTTTTCTCCCTCTCCCTCCATTCTCTCTAAAAATCAATAAAGAAAAAAAATTAATAAAGAATTGTTTAAAACAGATGAGAGACCAAAGTAAAAGGTGATACAGGCTGGGTTAGAATTCTGAAAGCAGTTGAGATAAAGAGAACTATTGTAATGGTCAGTGTCCAGAGACAGAAGAGAATAACACAAAAGGAAAAACCCAAGCTATCTCTGAGAAGATCCAAGAACTAAAGGGGACATTCAAACCCGAACCAGGAAGGCTGAATGACCAACAAGGAAGCACACTGTCTGCTGTACAGGAGAAAACAAAAGGAAGGGGAACAGTATTCTGAAAATCTATACAAAACAGAAAAAGAGAACAGTAGACACCTTTGAAGGAGATTCCTATGAGGAAGAACCTGAAATTCTAGAAAGTGAAATGAAATCTGCCCTAAGAGTATTGGGGAAAATAAATCACCAGGGGTAGATGGGATACTGATGAGATTATTTTGAGCCACAAAGACTGAATCTGTCAAAACCCTAACAGGAATTAGTCAACAAATATAAAAAATAGCACAATGGTCTATAGCCCCAGCTGGTTTGGCTCAGCGGTTAGAGCGTCGGCCTGCGGTCCAGAGAGACCCGGGTTTGGTTCCCGCTAAGGGCATGTACCTCGGTTGCAGTTTGTCCCCAGCACTGGTTGGGTCGTGCGGGTGGCAGCCACTCGATGTGTCCCTTTCACATTAGAGCTGGACTCTTTCCCAAGGCCACCAGTCAACCCACTACATTTATCATACATCCCAATGAGTGTACAAAATATATACAAACTGTTTCAAGAAAAGAAAATGTTCTTTTTCACAACGGCTTTGCCACCAGATCATAGTGTCATAAAAATCACCACTAACTCAAACACAAAATGAGAAAGGAAAGACTCATATCAACATGGTCATCATCGGACATGTAGATACCGTAAGTCTACCGCTACTTGGCACCTAATCTACAAATGTGTTGGGGTCGACAAAAGAACCATCGAAAACTTGAGGAGGCCGCTGAGAAGGGGAAGGGATCCTTCACACATGCCTGGGCCTTGCATACACTAAACTGAAAGCTGAATGTGATTTGATATCTCCCAGTGGAAATATGAGACCAGCAAGTATTATGAAACCATCATCGATGCCCCAGGTCACAGACTTCATCAAAAACATGATTCTAGGCACGTCTCAGGCTGACTGCTGTGCTGACTGTGTGCCGGTGTTGGTGAATCTGAAGCAGGTGTCTTTCAGGAATGGGGAGACCGGAGCGTGCCCTTCTGGCCGACACACTGGCTGTGAGACAACTGACTGGGTGTTAACAGGACGGATTCCACTGAGCCGCCCCACAGCCTGAAGACACGTGGGGACATTGTTAAAGACGTCAGCTCCTACACTAAGAGAATTGGCTACAACTCTGACACAGTAGTATTTGTGCCCCTTTCTGGTTGGAATGGTGACAACATGCTGGAGCCAAGTGCTAACAGGCCTTGGTTCAGGGGTGGAAAGTGTAGAGTCCAACAGTCTTCACACGTTGTTAGCTGTAAAATCTTTTCTCAGATTTCTTACATGCAAGTCTAATACATACTGTAGGAAAGACAATTGCTGATCTCTCTCTAGGTAAAGCACGGAAGAGCTCCAGACCCTCAACGACCCAACAGTTTCATTCATAAAGAGAAATCTCTGGCCATGCTCCCAGCCATGCAACACACATCCTCTTAAGATCCTGTTTGAGACTGGTTGGTGTGGCTCACTGGTTGAGCATCGACCCATGCACCAAGGGGTCACTGGTTTGATTCCCAGGTTGTGGGCCCGATCCCCAGTGGGGGGCATGCAGGAGGCGGCCAATCGATGTTCTCTCTCATCGATGTTTCTCTCTCTCTCCCTCTCACTTCTTCTCTCTTTAAAATCAATAAAGGAAAAAAAATTTTACAGAAAAGATCCTCTTTGGGAAATGTGTCGGAACTAGTTGGAGGTGGTGGTTTCACAACACTCTGAATGTGCTAAATGTAACTGAACAGTGGGCTTTAAAATGCTGAATTTTATGTTATGTGAATCTCACCAATTAAAATAAAAAGGTTCCGCCCTGGCCGGTTTGGTTCAGCGGTTAGAGCATCCACCTGCGGTCCGGAGAGACCCGGGTTCGGTTCCCGCTAAGGGCATGTACCTCGGTTGCAGTTTGTCCCCGGCCCTGGTTGGTCGTGCGGGTGGCAGCCACTCGATGTGTCCCTTTCACATTGATGTTTCCCTCTCTCTCTCTCTTCCTCTCTCTCCCTCCTACTCTATCTGTGCAAAAATTGGAAAAATGTCCTCGGGTGAGGATTAAAAAAAATAAAAAATAAAAATAATAAAATAAAATAAAATAAAATAAAAAGGTTCTCATTTGGAATGGGGTCACACATTTCAGGCACACTTGTGGGCAGAAGCCAACTTTTTCCTGAGAGTTTGAAGTCAGGCTGGGGAGTAGGGGATAGAATGGTGACTGATGAGGTTGGTGGAGGCAGCAGAATGTAGTTCTCAAATCCACCTGTTCTGTTTCATCCAGCTCACATGTCCAAGGCTTGGCTCATATGGCTCTCTCGGCCTGGACTGCCCTCCTCTCTTCCCCTACCTGCTGAATGCATCCAGCAAGACCCAGATCCAATGACACCTCCTCGACAAAGCCTTCCCAATCCTCAACCTTAAGTAGTATATTATTACTAATAATTACTAATCAATACAAATAGTATCATTGAGGACTTCACTATATTCAGGTCTGCTTTCCCACCAAGACATCCCTAAGAGCAAGAACTATGCCTAGTTCACCATGTCCAAAGCGGCACTCGTGATCTCCTGCCTTGAACCGACTCCTGATCTGTGTTCCCAAACCAGTAAATGACACTACCCTCGACCCTCCACACTAAACTCCTCCCTAACCCTGACCTCCACACCGCCAACACATGACCAAGTAAGAATTCATTCTTCCTTCCACATCATTCTCCAACTCACCTTCTCTTCCCCATCCTCATGGCCTCCTCGCCCTCTTACCAGGATGCCCACAGGAGCCACCTCCTCATCTCTCAGCTTACAGTCTCATCTTCTCCAAAGATCTGGCAAGTCTTTCTGAAACACAAATCTGACTACTTTCCCCCTCTGCGTAGAACCTCTCTGTGGCTTTCTTTTGCCTCCAGACAGAATCCAAACTCCCCACCAAGTCGCATAAGGCTCCCTATGGTCTGACTCCTGCTGCTGGCACCGGTGTAGCCAGTGAACCCGGCCCCCATCTCCACAGCTAGGAGCACTCAACCATACTCACTGGGGCTCTCGCCTTTACACAGCTTATTCCTCAGCCTGCATTCTCCCTCACAACGCTCCCTGTCCTTCTATGGAAAATCCCTCTTAGCACCACCAGGGCTTATTCTGCACCTACAAGGTTGACCAGCTGCCATTTCTGGGTTCCTGCAGCTCCCTGGGCCCCATCCAGCCCTGACCCCTCTCTCTGCCAGTGCCTTCTCCTCCCAGCTCTGTCCATCCTGGTCTGTCTGCACTCTGGAGTCAAGACTCCATGGGTCAGGGCCCAGGACTCTCTCAGTCACCCCTGGGTCCTAGGCATACCCCTGCACAGGCTGGCAGAAGTAGTGGATTCCATGCACACTGGCTCAATGGCTGTTAATTTGTTGAATGGCTTAGGAGTCAGGGGTTGGTAGGGGTGATACCATGGGGAAGAGAATTTTCTCAGAGGATATTTATTTTTTATTTATTTATTTTTTTTATCCTCACCCGAGGACATTTTTTCATTTTTTGTTCAGGTAGAGTGGGAGAGAGAGAGAGAAACATCGATGTGAAAGGAACACATCGAGTGGCTGCCACCCGCAAGACTGACCAGGGCCGGGGACAAACTGCAACCGAGGTATGTGCCCTTAGCGGGAACCGAACCCGGGTCTCTCAGGACCGCAGGCCGACGCTCTAACCGCTGAGCCAAACCGGCCAGGGCTCTCAGAGGATATTTAAATGGATCCAAAGAAAGTGACCTACCTCGAAATGCTCTCAAGAAACACCTGTCTTTTGCAGGCTTTTTCTACTTCGTGTGACCCTTGAACACTGATGGAGTAATATGCCCTGAAAATAAGGCAACTACTTGTTTTTTTAAGAAGGGAAATGGAAATGGGCCAGGACTGTGACTAAATGCAAACACAGACAGGTACAAGCAGATATCAGACTGCTCACATGTATACAGTATGATCCACGTGCCCACATAATACACCAGAATACACACAAAAATATCCATACACTCATACATAGTCACCAGTTGTATATATATATAAACAAAGATATGAATACATCTGGTTGGACAGTGAGACACACATGCAGGTTTGATCTCTGGCCCCAGTCAGATCATATGTGGGAGACAACCACCTGATGTGTCTCTCTCACATCAACGTATCTCTCTCTCTCTCTCTGTTTCTCCCTTCCTTCCACTCTCTCTAAATATCAGCGGGAAAATATCCTCAGGTGAGGATTAACAAAAAAATAAAGTAAAATAAAATGAGAAATATTTATAAGAAGAAGAACAATAGAAATAATACAATCAGTATAGTGGACTCCCCTAAGGAGCTGGTAGGGAACCAGTGTGACTCTCTGTTAATTATAGCCCACGAGACAGTTGGGATTTTTATTCTGCTCTTCTGTTTTTTCTTTTTAGGCAGTTGGGACTTTTTCATACCATATTGTGGTTGTCATTACTATTGCCCAAGTCCTGGCCCTTCCGTCTGCAACTGAGACCATGACCTTCCTCTTCTCCAGTTCTGTGGAAAACTGACTGAAATGTGTCTCTGATCTCTGATCCCATTCTTAAGCAGAGATAGGCAGTTCTGTGACATTACATCCTGATCTCACTTTGAGGTTCCAAGGAGGATTCTGGGCATCAGGATACCATATTGTGCCCCAAAGAGAAGCAGGTCAGCAACTGGGGTCAGGAGCTGACTCCACGATCCAGTTGGACTCTTCAAATATTTATCTTCCCGCAAGAAGCCCACATCCACTCCTGGGGTACTTCTCACCTGAAAACCCTCAAATACACTTCCTGAAATCTCTCACTCTGAGACTTTTAAACATATATCTCTCCTTAGCAGAAGACCCACAAACCCTCAGCAACGCATCTTGTCCCATTCCAATACCCTTCCATCTTTGAAGCTTCTCTCCCCAAACCACAAAATCCACAACTTTGGGGTCCCTTCTCACTCTGAAACCCCAAATCCCAAGCTCAAGGGCTCATATATATTCCAAATATCAGTTCTGAAATTAGTCTACTGTCCCAAGTCCATAGCCCTGGGCTGGCGTCAGGAGGGGCCACAGATTCAGACTTGGACCCACTCCCTGTTAATGTGCCCTGGAGTCCACCCTCCTCCGTGACTACCTATATCACAACCTAGGTGGGAGCAGGGCTGAAGGGTGTAGTTGCGAGGTGAAATGGGACAGTTACATAATCAGAGGCAAAGTCCACCCTTCTCTCCCAGGCAATATAAAGGCCTATCATCCCAGGTGTCACCACCTGACCTCCACTCTCCATTCCAACATGCTGGCCTCAGGGCTGCTTCTGGTGGCTTTGCTGGCCTGCCTGACTATGATGGTCTTGATGTCTGTCTGGCGGGAAAGGAAGCTCTGGGGAAAGCTGCCTCCCGGGCCCCCCGCACTGCCCTTCATCGGGAACTACCTGCAGCTGAACACAGAGCAGATGTACAACTCCCTCATGAAGGTGTCAGGAGGCAGGGAAATGGGAGGTAGGGTGGGCTGGGGGCCTGCCCAGTCTGCTGGGACTTTGTGGCAGGGGGTTGGCAAGGTTGGACCAAAATCTTAGCAGGGGGGAGATTTTTTTTTTTTTAATGTTTTTATTGATTCCAGAGAGAGGTAGGGAAGGGGAGAAAGAGAGAGAGAAACATGGATGGAGCCCACAACCTGGGCATGTTCCCTGACCAGCAATCAAACCGGAGACCTCTCAGTGCATGGGACAATGCTCAGCCAATCAAGCCACAATGGCCAGGGCAGGAAGGGGGAGTTCTGAAGGATTAGCCTCAGGGACCCAGCAAGGAAAGACCAGATTTGGGAATCCAGTCCCTGGACCATCAGAACCTGGGCAAAATGAACCCCAGTCTGTAAGGTCTGGGTACAGAGTCAGTTCAGAGTTGGGGCTGCTGGCTCTCACCACTCCCACGTCTCTCCATCAGATCAGCGAGCGCTATGGCCCCGTGTTCACGGTCCACCTGGGCCGGCGCCGGGTCGTGGTGCTGTGTGGACATGATGCTGTAAAGGAGGCTCTGGTGGACCAGGCTGAGGAATTCAGTGGGCGAGGCCAGCAGGCCACCTTCAACTGGATTACCGAAGAGTATGGTGAGAGGGACTCCAGGTGGGGGAATGTGGTCAAGTAGACTACATGGCTTCAGTTTCCCTAACACTTTTCTCTCAAATCACCCACCCACTCAAGGCTGTGGCAGAGCCCTTCCTCTGGTCTCCTCTGTCTCGGTGTTTCTGCGTCTCCCTGCTTCTCCCTGCCCCATCCCCCGTTCTCTCTCACTACATATGTCTCCTTCCTCTGTATCGCTTAAGCTCCTGGGATTTTTGCTTTGAAACCCTGGTCCTCTATTTCCATGTGTCCTTTTGTCTTTCCTTCTTAGTTTCGGTGCTTCCCTGTGTTTCAGTCTCCCTCTCTCTGCCCCTCCTTTTCTTTTGTATTGAAATCTCATATTATTTCAGCTTCAAAATCCCATTGTCTCCTGGTAACAGCCTCTCCTCACTCCAGACCCTCTCTGTTTTTCTGTCTGCATTTTCCTCTCTTCTCCAGCTCAGTTTTAGAATCCCTCTCAATTTTTACTTCCACCTCCCAGATCTCCACAAATCCCACTTCCCCTCCTTCCCTCCTCTACCTCTTTCTCTCTTTTCTCTGTGCATTCGTGTTGCCCCTTGCCTTCTGATTTTCCTCCAACTTGGTCTCTATTACTTTTTTTTTTTAATACTCACCTGAGGACATTTTTCTATTTTTTGTTCAGGTAGAGTGGGAGGGAGAGACAGGAAGAGAGAGAGAAAGAGAGACAGAGAGAGAGAGAGAGAGACAGAGAGAGACAGAGAGACAGAGAGAGAGAGAGAGAAACATTGACGTTAAAGGGACACATGGACTAGTTGCCACCCGCACAACCAACCAGGTCCGGGGACAAACTGCAACCGAGGTACATGCCCTTAGCGGGAACCCAACACGGGTCTATCTGGACCGCAGGCCGACGCTCTAACCACTGAGCCAAACTGGCCAGGGCAGGTGTCTATTTCTTTCTGCATTTCTCTGACTATGTTTCTGTCTCTCACTCTGTCTCTCTCTGACTGCCACCGCCCTCTGACTCCGCCCCTCTCTGCCCACTGTCCATGCCCACGTGCCCTCCTCAGGAGTGGCGTTCAGCAATGGGGAGCGTTCTAAGCAGCTCCGTCGCTTCTCCATCACCACGCTGCGGGACTTCGGCGTGGGCAAGCGCGGCATCGAGGAGCGCATCCAGGAGGAAGCGGGATTCCTCCTTGAGGCCTTTAGAGACACACGTGGTGAGCTGGGGACCCCAGAATACAGGGGAGCAAAACACCCTACCCGGACATGCTTGATCTGGCCTGGGAAGGGAACTAGGTTGGGGGAAGGGGTTCCTCGAATTACCAGACTGGCCTCCGCCTACCAAATCCCTTCTTTCCCCCAAATCCATTCCCTTCCACCCCTCCCAGGCGCCTTCATCGACCCCAACTTCTTCCTGAGCCGAGCTGTCGCCAATGTCATCAGCTCCATTTTCTTTGGGGAACGCTTTGACTACCAGAACAAAGAATTCCTGTCACTGCTGCGCATGATGTTGGGAACCTTCCAGTTCACAGCTACATCTACGGGGCAGGTAACTGGTCCCAACATGGCTCTACTGTGGCCCTACCACAGACAGCCAGCGGCTCCCCCACACTGACACAGCTGCCCCAAACTGCTATCCTCCTCCAGACAGGGTCCCCTACAAAACCAGCCTTCCCGCTTAGACAACTGAACAGTAGCACAGGAACCCAGGACAGGTGCCTAATGCCCTGTCTGCAATACCTGGATATCTCAACTACTACTCCCCTTACCAAAAAAGGTGGGGGGAGGGGTAGGGAGGGAGAGAGGGAAGGAGGGAGACAGTAAGAGAATGTGGATATGTGTCCCAAGGTTTCTCACCTAAATCCTTGGACAAGGGCCCTCACACTTAACTCACATATAAAGTTAGATATCTATTTCCATCCAGCTCCATCTAAATGGGTAAACATGTGGACAGGTGTCTTTAAACCAGTGCCTCCCTTGACCTGAGACAAGTCCCATGCCCATCAGGTGACATCCACAGCAGCTGTCATTCCCTTCCCTTCTCTCCCCATCCTCAGCTCTATGAGATGTTCTCCTCAGTGATGAGACACCTGCCAGGGCCACAACAACAGGCATTTAAGGAGCTTCAGGGGCTGGAGGACTTTATAGCCAAGAAGGTGGAGGAGAACCAACGCACACTGGATCCCAACTCCCCACGGGACTTCATTGACTCCTTCCTCATCCGCATGCAGGAGGTAGGTGCCAGCAGCCATGCAGAGAGGACCAAAGCCCAGCAGAGGGAACTCAGGCTGCGGGCGAGGGACACCAAAGGCCCTTTCAGCATGCCTACCCCATCCCCACGGGCAGAACCTGTGTGTGCAAATCACCATAACAAGCATATAAAACACTTCCGTGCACCACACACTATTTTTAAAACTACAGTATTCACTTACTTAACCTCTCAGTAGCTCCTGGAGAAGGCTCTACTGTGTCTCCAATTTTACAAATGAGAAACCTGAGGCCCAGAGTATAAGTGCCATGCCTGAGGTCACCCGGTGAGGAAGCAGGGGCACCTCACTGCAACCCTGGTCTCTCGCATTCTAAGGCTGGTGCTGGTAGCCGCCATGCTCTGCCCTTCCATCCCCTGGTGATCAGATACACCTGTGTGCGCAGGCCAGCTGGCTTCACTAGGTGACATCGGGGGTCCCGTCCCTATCTGGATGTCAATCTCCTTTCTGTGAAGAAAGGACATGGGACGTTATGGAGTCTGAAGTTCAAGGTGAAAGTACCAGGGAGTGGGTTCTCTGGAGTAAGCTCAAGATTTTCTGTGAAGGAATAGGTGCTGTTGCTTCAAATTCTGTGTCTCAAAAATCCATCTTTCTTCAACTCTCTCTCATGGTCTCTCTGTCTCTCCTCACTCACTCTCTCTCTCTAGTCCTTCATATTGAAATATTTCTACAATTAAAATTGAAAACTAAGCTGATAATTAAAGGACAGAGAGCCCAGCCAGTGTGGCTCAGTGGCTGAGCGTCAACACATGCACCAAGAGCTCACTGGTTCAATTCCAGGTCAGGACACATGCCCAGGTTGTGGGCCCTATGTCCGGGGTGGACATGCAGGAAGCATCCAGTCAATTTTCTCCCTCATAAATATTTCTATCTCTCAATTCTGCTCTCTCTAAAATCAATAAAGAACAAAAATAAAAATAAATAAATGAATAAATAACAGAGAGTCAGCTGGGTAAAGAGTGTGAGAAGAGCATCTGGGGCAGAGCCAGCAGCCTGGGAAAAAGCCTGGCAGAACTAAGGTCCCTCTTCCACCTTTGGTCTGGATCTACAAGAGGCGGGTCCAGCCCTGGCCGGTTTGGCTCAGCGGTTAGAGCGTCGGCCTGCGGTCCAGAGAGACCCGGGTTCAGTTCCCGCTAAGGGCACGTACTTCGGTTGCAGTTTGTCCCCGGCACTGGTTGGTCGTGCGGGTGGCAGCCACTCGATGTGTCCCTTTCACATCGATGTTTCTCTCTCTCTCTCCTTCCTCTCTCTCCCTCCCACTCTATCTGTACAAAAAATGGAAAAATATCCTCAGGTGAGGATAAAAAAAAAAACAAGAGGCGGGTCCAGACGAAAAAAAACACACAAGGATCCAGAGAACACGGGGCGGGGGCGAGGCCTGAAGCTGTCTCTCCCTGCAGGAACAGAAGAACCCCAACACAGAGTTCCACATGAAGAACCTGGTGATGACCACGCTGACCCTTTTCTTTGCGGGCACCGAGACAGTCAGCACGACCCTGCGTTATGGCTTCCTGCTGCTCATGAAGCACCCGGATGTGGAGGGTAAGGCTGGAGGAGACAGGGGAGTGAGGGCCACAGACCCTCAGAATTCCTCTGAGCAGCTTCCTCGTCCCCACCTCTCACATGCATGGGTCCTCAGACACATCCTGCTATCCAGAGACCCGGTGATGATATTCAGCTAATGGGCACTTGCTCAGTTTCATTAGCTGTTAAAATATTCACAATAGCTCCTGTGCTGAGCCAACCGAGTGCCCACTACCTGCCCCTCCAGTCCATCCCTAAGACTCCTCCCTCACCGCTTCCCCCATGATTCTGGCACAACCAGGTGTCAGGATATTGTGCCAACAATGCTGATGACCAGCCTCTGTTTTGAATGATCTACGTCCACATCACACGTGGATGTCATGCATGTCATCTATCCATCCAGTTGTACATATTTGAACTATCATTCCCATCCCAACACCCCTAATACCTAAACATATTCCCCCTTATGCCGCAGCCAAGGTCCATGAGGAGATTGACCGGGTCATTGGCAAAAACCGTCAGCCCAAGTACGAAGACAGGGCCGAGATGCCCTACACAGAAGCAGTGATCCACGAGATCCAAAGATTCGGAGACATGATCCCCATGGGCCTCGCCCGCAGAGTCACCAAGGACACCAAGTTTCGCAGCTTCTTCATCCCCAAGGTGCTGCCCTTGCCCCACCTAGTGGGGCCTCCAACCTGCTCCTTGTGACCCAGCACCCCATCCCCCTTACAAGCTTCCCAAGCCCTGTCCCACTCCCTCAATCAAAGACTTCCCCAATCACATGTCCCTTCAACCTTCCCACTCAGAGACACCTGAATCCTGTATCTCCCCAAGACCTCTTGCCTCCGTGAATATGAACCCATGTACCTCAAATTTCCTATCTCAATGGACATAAACCTCACTTCCCCAAGACTTCCTGCCTCAGAGACATGACTCTCATGTCCCCCAAAACATCCTGCCAGGAGATGTGAACTGCATGTACCCAAACCTTCTGCCCCAGGAGACACAGAACCTGTGCTCCTCAAACTTCTTTCTCAGGAGACATAAATTCCATGTCCCGCAAACCTTCTGTCTCAGGAGACACAGACCACATGCTCCTCAAAATTTCTGTCTCAGGGGCATAAATGTCATGTCCTCCAAAGCTCTTCCTTCAGAGAGGACCCTGACTCCTCTGCCTCCCATTTCTCTTCACCTAGGGCACCCCAATTCCCCCTCTAACCCCACGCTCTCTCAGCATACCCCTTCCCCTCCACCTCGACAAATCCCCTTCCTCCTCCCCACAGGGCACCGAAGTGTTTCCCATGCTGGGCTCTGTGCTAAAAGACCCCAAGTTCTTCTCCAATCCTGAAGATTTCAACCCCCAGCATTTCCTAGATGAGAATGGGCAGTTTAAGAAGAATGATGCTTTTGTCCCCTTCTCCATCGGTAAGTGACCACTGTCTGTTGCCAAGCCACCAGTCACACCAGCAGGGGCCTCCTTCATCCCAGCTCCCTCTCTGAGGTGTAGCCTACCTACTACCTTTCTCCAGCTGCAGCGTCCCTCTTATGATCTACCCTGCAGCCAACCAACTACAGCCCCATAACAATCAAGTCCCTAGCCCACGTAAAAGGAAAGATGATTGCCTTTAAGAGATGGGAAAAATCAAGGCCCGAGTGAGTCAGAAATTTGACCAAGGTCACTTAAATTCTTCAGGTTCTTAAGAAGCTGATGCTAGTACAGCAGCCATATTTGTATGTTTGGGAGGAAGGTTCATCTAAAAACCCCATTGCGACAACCTAATATGGCTCACCTCATCCCATGTACGGGGGAAACTTGTGGCTCAGATTAGAGACCTCTCTAAAAGTCTTCAGGCCTCAATATTCCATCCTCTCCTCCCAAGAGAATGCAACTGGGGATCCATGTTCCATGCCCTCCTCCCAAGAGAATGCAACTGGGGATCAGGGGAGAGAAGAGGTGTCAGTGAGAGGAGGCTTCACCTCTGCCCTTCCCACTGTCTTTTCAGGAAAGCGGTACTGTTTTGGAGACAACCTGGCTAGAATGGAGCTCTTTCTCTTCCTCACCACCATCATGCAGAACTTCTGCTTCAAGTCCCCACAGACGCCCAAGGACATTGATGTTTCCCCTCAAAGTGTGGGCTTTGCCACCATCCCAAGAAACTATGTCATGAGCTTCCTGCCCCGCTGAGCTACAGCTGCCTTAGGGCAGGGATTGGTGGGAGGAGCAAACAGAAGAGTGGGCATGGGAGGGGCTAGCGGGAAGGGAGAGCAGGAGGGGTGGCACTAAGAATGGAGATGGAGTGCAGGAAAGGAAGGTGTGAGGTAGATAGGAAAGTAAGAAGAAACGATGGCTGTCTGTTCACCTTGCTAGAGATAGAACCTTCAGAGCTGCGGTGAGAGGAAGGAAACCTTACACTGTACTGTGAATGATAAAAATAATAAAAACAGCTGTTATTTATTGAGAAGTAGTCTGCATCAGCTCTATGCTAAAAGCATTACACACTCACCTCCCTTTCTGCTCACAAACCTACGTAACACGAACTGTGTTTGTGCCCATTTTACAGGTGACAGCTGAGACTCAGAAAGATTAAGTCTCTCTCTGAGATCCCACAGAACACAATTAGTGCTCAGCAAGTACTTGAACACAGATCTGCACAGGAATGGCTATACTTAGCCCAGTGTTCTCTGGGTACATTTTTTTTAATTGTCATTGTTGTCAGTCCTCAGTCCAGAATATTTTTTCATCGATTTTTAGATTGAGTGAAAGGGCCGGGAGAAGGGGAGGAAAGAGAGAGAGAGAAATATCAATGTGAGAGAGACACATCATTGGTTGCCTCCCACACACGTTCTGACTGGGACTGGGCACTGAACCTGTAACCCAGGTGCATGCCCTTGACCAGGAATCAAACTCACGATACTTTGGTCCACAAGCTGATGCTCTAACCACTGACCCACACTGGCCAGGGCTGGGTAGATTCTTAAAAGGCACCCCTTCCTCCAGTAAAAACAAGAACTTAGTATATTGTTATGCAACATGAACAGCTCTATCCAAGGACTTTTTCCAGAGTCCTGGCAGGCAGCTGACCTGACCTCACTACATACACTTGCCCATACTCTTGTCCCTTCAGGCACACCTTAAATGCCAGGGCATACATCACATCCCTCACCAAATAAGGTGGGGTCTGATCAGAGTGAAACTAGGGAACAGGAGTCAGATTTCTTAATGAAGTGGGTGCAGGAGAGAAAGACTTCAGTGAATTCTGGGAGAACATTGGCCATTGCACAGACATGTACAAATGTGTGTGCATATGTGTGCATGAGAGTATATGATTGCCTATTCTCCTGGGTTTATGCATGAACTCATTTGCTGTGAGTTTCTGAAGGTTTGACTCTCTCTGATGGATCTGAGGTCTGCTGTAAAACCAACCCTAGAGTCTCAGAATCACCTGCTTACTCTCAAATAAGCCACTACATGTTCCCTTGCAAGTGGCATCCTTGAGCAGTGCAGTGTCAACACTCATACCCATCAGCCTTAGATTTGTGTTTCTAAAACTAAACGCTACACAGATCACCCCTTTCCCCCGCAAAAAAACAAACAAACAAATCTTGCCACACTTGAAGTATTAGTGATTGAGATCAAGTGAGGAGGAAATCTGGTCCTCTGAACCCTGCGGATTTCATAACAGGCTATGATTTTCCAGTTTCTCAATCTCCATTATCTAAAGTTTACAGCTTAGGTTTCATGAATTGGTTGCTTCCTGCTCATTGAAGAAGAATATGGTCATACCTTGTGTTATTACAAACACACTCTTTTAAAATTTGTTACTATTTATTGACTTGAGAGAGAGACATCAATTTGTTGTTCCACTTATATATGCATTCATTGGTTGATTCTTGTATGTGGCCTGAACAGGGATTGAACCTGCAACCTTGGCATGTTGAGATGATGCTCTAACCAACTGAGCTACCTGGCCAGAGCCACAAATACACTTTTAAACAATCCACTGTCAGAACCAAACTCATCCTTCCATGTGTATGTCATTTTAAGAGGCTTTTAGAAACCTCCACTGGAAGAATCTTAGAACTGTAGTGTAAAACACTGCTGAATCTTGGAAGTGCAGAGTGCACAATTCATAATCTTGGAATCACAGATTCCCAGAACCTAAGACTCGAGAGTATTTGAAACAATGACGCTTGGAACTCCTGATGCTCCGAATTTTACCATCAGAAGATTCCCTGCACACATCCCAGGGGATTGCATTCCCAGGCCCTCTGGTGGCAGACAGCAGTTCTCTAAGCTCAACATTCCTTCTGGGAAAGAGTCTAGCAAGGAGAGGACGGGGTGGAGCTAGTTGGGTTCTGCCAATGAGGCACTTCTCCAGGAGATGAAAAAATAAATATCAGGTCTCTGCCCTGCAAGGAGGGAGAGGAGAGGGAAGAGAGAACAAGTACTAATCCTCACAATCCTCGAACAACACGGTGGTTACCAGAGGGAAGGGGGTGAGTGGTAGTGAAGGGTAAAGGCGGTCAAATATATGACAAAAGATTTTACTTTGGGTGATGGGCTCACAATACAATACACAGATCATGTACCATAGAATTGTACACTTGAAACCTATACAACTGTATTAACCAATGTCATCCCAATAAATTTAATTTTAAAAATATAAAACATAAATAAATGTTGACTAAACAAATGCAGAAAGGATAGTCCTTTCAACAAATGATGACAGACCTGAATATCCATGTTAGAAAAAAATAAATCTAGACACAGCCCTGACAATTTTCACAAAAATTAAATAGAAATGGATCACGGATCTGAGCATAGAATGAGAAATTATAAAACTTTTATAAGATAACAGAAAATCTAGGTGACCTTGGTGTTGGCAGTGACTTGTTAGACACAATACCAAATGTACAATCCGTGAATGAAATAATTGATAACTTGGATTTCATTTAAAGCAAACACTTCTGTTCTGCAAAATATAGTGTTAAGAAAATAAAAAAGTACAACCTACAGACTGAGAGAAAATACTTGCAAAGCACAAATATGATTAAAAAAAAAAAGATTTGTATCCAAAATATACAAAAACTCCTAAAACTCAACAATAACAAAAAACTCAGTTTTAAAATGGGCAAAAGATTTGAACAGACACTTCACCAAAGACTATATATACATAATAAGCATATAAAAAGATATTCAACATCATATGTCATTAAGAAATAGCAAAACAACAATGAGATAGCCATTACACACTTATTACAATGGCTAAAATCCAAAAACTCACATTATCTAATGTTGGCAAGAAATTAAAGCAACAAGAACTCTCATTCACTGCATGCAAAATGTTACAGCCACTTGGAAGACATTTTGGCATTTTTAAAAAAAATATAACTAAACACAGTCCTGTTATATGACCCAGAAATTATACTCTTTGAAATTTAACCAAATGAACTAAGAACTTATATTCCACTTATATCTAAAAACCTGAACTTGGATATTTATAGCAACTTTATTCCTAATTGTCAAAATTTGGAAGAAACCAAGATGTAGTTCAGTAGGTGAATGGACAAATTGTGGCGTATACATACAATACAGTACTATTTAGCAATGAGAAATGTGCTATCTATTTTAAGATATGTAAAAGTGAAAACACAATGACCCAAAATCTATGGGGGACAGCCAGATCAAGGATATTTATAGCAATACAGGCCTATCTCAAGAATAAAAAAAAATCTCAAACAATCTAACCTTTCCTCTAAAGGAACTGGGAAAGAAAATAAAAGAACAAATCCCAAAGTGAGTAGAAGAAAGAAATAATCAAAATCAGAGTAGAAATAAACAAAACAGAGTTTTTAAAAAATACAATAGAAAAAAATCAATGAGCTGATTTTTTTAAAAGATAAACAAAATTCATAAACCTTTAGCCAGACTCATCAAGAAGAAAGAGAGACAGAAACGTGGGAGTAGAGGGAACATACTTAAACATAATAAAGGCCATATATGACAAACCCACAGCAAATATCATACTCAATGGTGAAAAGCTAAAAGTGTTTTCCTAAAGATCAGGAACAAGACAAGAATATCCACTTTCACCACTCTTATTCAACTTGGTATTAGAAGTCCCAGCCACAGCAATTAGACAAGAAAAAGAAATAAAAGGCATCAGAAAGGGAGAAATAAAACTATCATTATTTGCAGCTGACATGATACTATATATAGTGTATCCTAAACAACCTGCTGAAAAAAACTATTAGAACTAATAAAGGAATTCAGTAAAGGAGCAGAATATAAAATTAATATTCAGAAATTGGTTGCATTTTTTTTTTACCCTCACTCGAGGACATTTTTGCATTTATCTTCAGACAGAGCTGGAGGGAGGAAGAGAGAGAGAAACATCAATGTGAGTGAGAGAGACACATCGAGCGGTTTCCACCCACATGACCCCGACCGGGGCTGGGGACACACTGCAACCAAGGAACGTTCCCTCAGCAGGAACCAAACCCGGGACTCTCTGGTCTGCGAACCAATGCTCTAACTGCTGAAACAAACCGGCAAGGGCTGGTTGCATTTTTATACACCAATACAAACTATAAGAAAAAGAAATTAAAAAAACAAAACAGGCCTGGCCAGTGCAGCTCAGTGGTTTGAGCATCATCCCATGGACTGAGAGGTCCTGGTTCAATTCCTGGTCAGGGCACATGCCTGAGTTGTGGGCTGAATCCTCAGTAGGGGGCGAGCAGGAGGCAGCCGATCAATGTTAGTTTCTCTCACACATCGATGTTTCTATCTCTCTCTCCCTTCTTCTCTCTTTAAATATCCATAAAAACGTATTTAAAAACAGAAACAAAAAACAATCCCAGGACTCAACACCAAGTCTTGCCACCACCTGGAATCACAACTGCCCAGCCCCACCTTGGATTTGTGCTTTGGCCCTTCCATGGACTTGCTGCTACTGTCACCACCACCACTGCCACCCACCGCCACCATGACCCTATGAGTGAGCCACACAGCCCCACCAACAGAGGTCAGGGGCACAAACTGCACTGTTGGCTGAGGTGGGTACTTAGCCTCCCTAGTCCTGGGCGCTGCTAGAACTGAGAACCACACAGAGACTGAAGAGGCTGCACATCTGTGGGAACTCATGATGATGAGCAGGACGAGGACTGGACAGTATGACCAGGAAGGAGGATCAGCCCTGCTCACCTGGAGCGCAGGGGAGGTACCCTTTCTCCTGGCTGCAGAATGGCTGGCTTCTGACCTGCCCTACAGTCACCCAAGGCAAGGGGAACAACACTAAACTGGAATCCAGCACCTTGCAGGTGGTGGCGGTCAAGGAGGTGCCAGCCAACCAGGAGGAACTGAGACACGAGTCTGATCAAACCAGCCTGGCCAAGACCAGGACATCCCTGCAGAGCCCAGTTCCTCGGGGGAAGGGAGGACAGCTCAGAACAGGGACACTCCATGTGGGACAACCTAGGCAGACCCAGGCCTGGGCTCAGGAGGCCCCGCCCACTGGGTGACTTGGGGCTCCACCCTATCAGGCCTCAGTCAGGTTGCCCAGAGACAGGCAGGAACAGTAACTCACATTGGCCTGCACCAGAGAAGCTCCTGGGAGGCCCAGGATAGACACACCAAGGGACAAGAATCAACAACATCAAAGCAATATAGAGCAAGCTCCACAAATAGCAGATACAAAGATTTTTTTTGGGGGGGGTCCCTTTTTTTACCTTCTCTTTTTTCTTTCAAGTCTCTTATTTCTCTTCCCTTTCATTTTATTCTGTTTTTATTATTCTTTATTTTTCTTATTTTATTTCTTTTCCTCCAAAACGTCCTTTCTCTTCCTCCTTTCCCAGAGGAAAAGCTGTGGAAACTTTAGACCAGAGAATGTAAAAGCCAGAAGGGGGTTAGTGGACGCTCATCTATCGCCTTCATCCCGTGGATTAACAGCAAAACAGCGCATTTCTCGTTTTAATCCTCACCCGACGATATTTTTTCTATTTATCTTCAGATAGAGTGGGAGGGAGAGAGAGAAACATTGACATGAGAGGGGCACATGGCTGGATGCCTCCCGCATGACCCGGACCAGGGCCGGGACCGAACTGCAACCGTGCCCTTGGCAGGAATCGAACCCACGACTCATTGGTCCACGGGCCAACGCTCTACTGCTGAGCCAAACTGGCCAGGGCAAGACAGCGAATATTTTTTGAGCTTTGACTGCTATGTATGTCATACACATTAACCCATTCACTCCTCACCAAAGGGGTGGGAACTGTCACTGGCCCCATAGGCTCAGGGAAGTTAGGTCACCTGTTCAAGGTCACACATCAAAGAAAGGATAAGGTTAGGATTCCAACCCATGTCTTAATCTTACTCTTAACCATTGTATCATCCATCCAGAACAGGAAACTGAGGCCCGGTGAGGGGGAGGGCTTTTCCTGGATTCAGCACTAGCTCTCTGCTGAAGCCTATCCGGCCACAGCACACTGGCGTGTGTCCTGCCTCGGGAGGTAAGACATGTGTGTCAGACACCGATCTCCCTCCGCCTTCCAGGGGCAGAGACAAAGCCAAAGTCACTTGATCTCAAGTCATTCTCCCAGTCTGAACCCCTCACACCCTCCCCACCCAGCCCAAGGCAGCCTGTCTAAACATTCAGGGCCCTTCCTGATGCCAACTTCACGGAGAAACAAACTCCCCAGTCCTGCCTGCCTCCTTCTCAAGGAATGGGGCTGGAGGGGGGCAGGCTTGGGGCGGGGCCAGCCCAGGTGCAGGGATGGAAACTAGACACTTGGTGGTAAGTATACAGATATCAAATTATAATGTTATACACACTCAACTTATATGATGCTGTTAACCAACGTTACCTCATTTGTAAACAAAAAAGAGATTAGGGGATTGTCACTGGCCAACCCCAGGCTAATCCTCCTTCCCTCTTCTTCCTCCTCCAAAACCAACAACTTTCTCTGCTTTCTTCTCCACCCTCTGTTCCCTCCCTACACGTCTCAAGTTCAGGGGCCCAGAATGCTTTGAGCAAGATGCCAGTCCTGGGAGTGCCAACCTCACCCACCTTCACTCACCGGAGGTCAGAGGTAGCACCTGAGCAGGGTAGTCCAAACATCAGAGTCTGTCCAGTGCCCCCCAGGGGCCCCTCTCAGGCCCACATAGGACCAGTCTCAGCACTCACCTGGTGCTCATGCTAGAACCTGCTGGGACCAAACTCAAAGCCTACATGGTGCCACCCTTATGCCCCTGGAACAAGCCTCAGTGGCCACCTGGGTCTACTCTCAGAGCCCCCTTGACACCAAAGGTGTCTATTTCTGCTCTCCTGGTGTCAAGTTCAGTGTCAACTGATTTTCAATCCTAGTATCTACCTGGAGACAAGCTCAATGCCAATGTGACGGCCCTCTCTCCCCAGCGCTACCTGTTGCCAACAACAGAACCTGCCGGTGTTGATGCCAATCTCAGCACCCACCTGCTGCTAAACTTGGTCTCCACTTGGCCCCATGATGGGCTAGGCCAGTCAATGGAGAAACAAAGGAGAGGATTCATAGCCTAGCTCTGCCACTTATTATTACCTGTGACCTCCAGCAAGTGGCTCTATGGAGTCTTGGTCTTCTTAACTGCAAAGCAAGGGTGACCCAGCCCCAGTCTTACGAAGATTCCATGCGATCCTGCACACAGACTCCATCTCCACAACCAGTGCTCACCAGGGGGCAACTGTCCTTATGACTGAGAAAGAAGTTTAATGAGAAAAGGACAGCAGAGTCGCTCATCCTTTCCCTACTCCCTCCCTCAGGATCTCAGGGCCCACCTCCGTCCCCCACACTGGAGCTTAGCCAAATCTCTCCTGTTAGAGTTCCCTCTGCCTGCTAATGGCAGCCCTGCTGAGCCAGGAATCACTGCTGCAATCCAGCTGCAGCGGGATCCAGGGGGCCCCAAAGGTGGTAAGGCATTGGTGCTGGGAGACAGATGACTACACGACTCAGAGGAAGTGTGACACTCTTCCAATTTATTGCAAGTTTCTATGTGCTTATATACTTTCTTTTTTGGCATAAATTTAACATTTGAGGTTTAAGAAGCAGGGAGTTACATTCCATAGTACTAGGATGTTACTTTCATTTTTATCAGAATTAATTTATAACTTTTTGTGTTTATAGATACAAAGAAGGGAGTAAACCTGTAAGGTGAGACAGAGTTTTCTTTTCTTTCTTTTTTTTTTTTTTTAATCCTCACCATAGGACATTTTTCTATTTTTTTGTCAGGTAGAGTGGGAGGGAGAGAGAGGAACAGAGAGAGAGAGAGAGAGAGAAACATCGATGTGAAAGGAACACACCAAGAGGCTGCCACCCGCACAACCGACCAGGGCCGGGGACAAACTGCAACGGAGGTACATGCCCTTAGTGGGAACCGAACCCGGGTCTCCCAGGACCGCAGGCCGATGCTCTAACCGCTGAGCAAAACTGGCCAGGGCGAGACAGAGTTTTCTATAGGCCCTTTGTCTGAGATTAATAGTTGACCTTTATTTAAAATCTAGTTCTGGGTTTTTAGATCAGCTAGTTTTTAATTTACCTCCCTAACTAACTCAGGACAACATTTCTTATAAGACCTATTCAATTGTAATTATTGAGATTTCTTTTGTTCCTTTGTGCGTAAACACCAAGGGGACCTTGGCATACCAATCTTCCATGAAGGCAAGCTTGCATAAGGAATATGTAGTCTGTCTTTGTTAACTATTCTTATTCTATCTTCATTATATGCTCCTGTAAGGGCAAGGGAGGGTCAGGAATTCTTTGTATACTTCTAGCCACTCTAAGTGGGTACCATAGTTTTCCTATTATCCAATAAGCTATATAAGGAAACCCTTGAGCAGTGAGTAGGGGTCAATACAATTTTCTTTTATTCTCTTGAAATACTCTTTCTATCTGGGGAGGAGGCACAGGAGTGAGTATAAGGTGCCTCCATTAGTTCTACCTGTCATAATTCATCCATGAATTGTTTATTAGGGACTTTTGGGGGAAATTTTTACCTAATTGAGTTAGTACATTATTAAGACAGTCTGGACATGGAGTGGTGACTGTTTCAGGGGAAGCTGGAGTTTCTTCAGCATTTAATTGAAGAGGCATGACTTCAGATACCTTGTTTGTTATTCTCAGGTTAGTCATATAGTAGAATAATAATTCCCAATATTACAATTCCCATAATACCGATTAATCCCACCCCCATGCTACGTCCTCTTCCTAGAAGATGCATTCCTTGAATCCTTCTTCTCCATATCCGGACTTTGTCAGACAATATGGTTGGAAGAGGATGCAGCAGATCACCCCGAAAGGGGACTTCACACACCCTCAAATACAACCTTTCCACTGGTGGCAAACCCAATCCCAGAAAGAGGGATAAAAAAGTACTGTGGAAAGACCCCAAATAGCCACAGCAATTTTTAAAAAGAAGGACAGCCCTGGCCGGTTTGGTTCAGCGGTTAGAGCGTCGGCCTGCGGCCCTGAGAGACCCGGGTTCGGTTCCCGCTAAGGGCATGTACCTTGGTTGCAGTTTGTCCCCGGCCCTGGTCAGCCGTGCGGGTGGCAGCCACTCGATGTGTTCCTTTTACATCGATGTTTCTCTCTCTCTCTCTGTTCCTCTCTCTCCCTCCCACTCTACCTGAACAAAAAATGGAAAAATGTCTTCGGGTGAGGATAAAAAAAAAAAAAAATGGAAAAAAATTAAAAAGAAGGACAAAGTAGGTGGGATCACAATACCAGATATCAGGTTATACTACACAGCGACTGTAATCAAACAGCCTGGTACTGGCACAAGAACAGGCATATAGACCAGTGGAACAGAATAGAGAACCCAGAAATGGACCCAAGGCAATATTCTCAATTAATATTTGACAAAGGTGGCAAGAGCATACAGTGGAGTAAAGACAGCCTCTTTAATAAATTGGACAGCTACATGCAAAAACATGAAACTAGACCATCAACTTACACCATAAACAAAAATAAACTCAAAATGGATAAAAGACTTAAATGTGATCCATGAATCCATAAAAATTCTAGAAGAAAATGTAGGCAACAAAATTTCAGACATCATACTCAGCAGAATTTTCACTGATACATCACCTAAGGCAACAGAAATGAAGGAAAAAATGAACACATGGGACCACATCAAACTAAAAAGCTTCTTCACAGCAAAAGAAACAACCATCAAAATGCAAAGACAACCCACTGTATGGGAGAACATCATTGCCAATGATACATCAGATAAGGGGTTAATTTCCAAAATATATAGAGTACTCATACAACTCAACAAAAGAAAGACAAAGAACCCAATTAAAAAATGGGCAGAGGAGCTGAATTGACACCTCTCCAAACAGGACATACAGATGGCCAAGAGACATATGAAGAAATGCTCAACATCACTAATCATCAGAGAGATGCAAATTAAAACAACAATGAGGTATCACCTCACACCTGTCAGAATGGCCGCCATCAACAAATCATCAAACAACAAGTGTTGGCGAGGGTGTGGAGAAAAGGGGACTCTAGTACACTGCTGGTGGGAATGCAGAATGGTGCAGCCACTATGGAAAACAATATGGTGTTACCTCAAAAAATTAAAAATTGAACTGCCATTAGACCCAGTGATCCCACTTCTAGGAATATACCCTAAGAAGCCTGAAACACCAATCAGAAAGAATATATGTACCCCCATGTTCATAGCAGCACTATTAACAATAGCTAAGATCTGGGAACAGCCCAAGTATCCATCAGTAGACGAATGGATCAAAAAGCTGTGGTACATATACACAATGGAGAACTATGCAGCTGCAAGAAAGAAAGATCTCTTATCCTTTAAGACGACATGGAGGGACCTGGAAAGTATTATCCTAAGTGAAACAAGCCAAGCAGAAAAAAACAAATACCACATGATCTCACTTATATACGGAATATAATGAACATACCAGTCTGAGGAATAGGGTAGACCAGGAAAAATGGAAGTAGGGTACAGACTGACAACCCTCAGAAGAGGGGGTGGTGGGGGGTGGAAAGATAAACCACAGAACTTACATGCATGTACGCATAACCAATGGACATGGATGACAAAGCCAGGGACATGGCAGGGGGGTATGGGGAGGAGGGTGCCAATGGGGTAAAAAGGAGAAACATATGTAACAAAAATAAAATTTTTAAAAAGTACTGTGGAAGAGAGACATGTGTGCCCCCAGCCCATTATGTGTTTTCTGTCCTCAGTTTACCCATATATATGATATGGGCCCTGCCAGTTTGGCTCAGCGGTTAGAGCATTGGCTCACAGACTACAGGGTTGCGGGTTTAATTCAGGTCAAGGGCATGTACCTGGGTTGCAGGACTGATCTCTGGCCCCAGTCAGGGTCATGTGGAAGGCAACCAATTGATGTGACTCTCTCACATCAACGTTTCTCTCTCTCCCTCCCACCTCCCTCCCTTCCACTCCCTCTAAACATCAGCAGGAAAATATCCTCAAGTGAGGATTAACAAAAAAATAAAGTAAAATAAAATGAGAAACATTTATAAGAAGAAGAACAACAGAAATGATACAATCAACTTAGTGGGCTCCCCTAAGGACCTGGTAGGGAACCAGTGTGACTGTGAATTATAGCCCATGAGACAGTTGGGATTTTTATTATCCTCTTCTGTTTTCACTTTTTGGCAGTTGGGATTTTTTTCATACCGTATCATGGTTGTTATTACTATTGCCCAAGTCCTGGCCCTTCCCTCTGCAACTGAGACCATGAGGACCTCTTCTCCAGTTCTGTGGAAAGCTCCACTGAAATGTGTCTCGGGTCTGATCCCATTCCTAAGCAGAGATGGGCAGTTCTGTGACATTACATCCTGATCTCACTTTGAGGTTCCAAGGAGGATTCTGGGCATCAGGATACCGTATTGTGTCCCAAATAGAAGCAGGTCAGCATCTGGGGTCAGGAGCTGACTCCACAATCCACTTGGACTCTTCATATATTTATCCCCACAAAAGCCCACATCCACTCCCGGGGTGCTTCTCACTTCAAAACCCTCAGATCTATTCCCTGAAATCTCTCATCCTTAGACCTATATCCCTGCTCAGCAAAAGACCCCCAAACCCACAGCCAGGCATCTTGTCTCATTCCAATACCCTTACATCTTTGAAGCTTCTCTCCCAAAACTGCAAAATCCACAACTTTGGGGTGCCTTCTTACTCTGAAACCCCAAATCCCAAGCTCAAGGGCTCATACATGCAAATATTCCAGAATCGTCAGTTCTGAAATTTCTCTACTGTCCTCCAAGTCCACAGACCTGGGCTGGCCTTCAGGAGGGACCACAGATTCAGACTTGGACCCACTCCCTGTTAATCTGCCCTGGAGTCCACCCTCCTCCGTGACTGCCTATATCACAAGCAAGGCGGGAGCAAGGCCAGGGGTGTAGTTGGGAGGTGAAATGATACAGTTATATAATCAGAGCCAAAGTCCACCCTTCTCTCCCAGGCAATATAAAGGCCAATCATCCAGGTGTCACCAATTGACCTTCACTCTCCATCCCAATATGCTGGCCTCAGGGCTGCTTCTGGTGGCTTTGCTGGCCTGCCTGACTATGATGGTCTTGATGTCTGTCTGGCGGGAAAGGAAGCTCTGGGGAAAGCTGCCTCCCGGGCCCCCCGCACTGCCCTTCATCGGGAACTACCTGCAGCTGAACACAGAGCAGATGTACAACTCCCTCATGAAGGTGTCAGGAGGCAGGGAAATGGGAGGTAGGGTGGGCTGGGGGCTTGCCCAGTCTGCTGGGACTTTGTGGCAAGGGGTTGGCAAGGTTGGACCAACATCTTAGGAAGAGGGAGATTTTTTAAAATATATTTTTATTGATTCCAGAGAGAGGTAGGGAAGGGGAGAAAGAGAGAGAGAGAGAAACATGGATGGAACCCACAACCCGGGCATGTTCCCTGACCAGCAGTCAAACCGGAGACCTCTCAGTGCATGGGACAATGCTCAGCCAATCAAGCCACAATGGCCAGGGCAGGAAGGGGGAGTTCTGAAGGATTAGCCTCAGGGACCCAGCAAGGAAAGACCAGATTTGGGAATCCAGTCCCTGGACCATCAGAACCTGGGCAAAATGAACCCCAGTCTGTAAGGTCTGGGTACAGAGTCAGTTCAGAGTTGGGGCTGCTGGCTCTCACCACTCCCACGTCTCTCCATCAGATCAGCGAGCGCTATGGTCCCGTGTTCACGGTCCACCTGGGCCGGCGCCGGGTCGTGGTGCTGTGTGGACATGATGCTGTAAAGGAGGCTCTGGTGGACCAGGCTGAGGAATTCAGTGGGCGAGGCCAGCAGGCCACCTTCGACTGGCTCTTCAAAGGCTATGGTGAGGGGGACTCTGGCTGGGGAAGGTGGTCAAGCTGACTAGATGGCCTCAGTTACCCCAACACTCTTACCAATTCACCCACCCACTCAAGGCTGTGGCAGAGCCCTTCCTCTGGTCTCCTCTGTCTCTGTGATTCTGCGTCTCCCTGCTTCTCCCTGCCCCTCCCCCCCTTCTCTCTCACTAGATATGTCTCCTTCCTCTATATGTCTTAAGCTCTTGGGATTTTGTTTTGGAACCCTGGTCCTCAATTTCCATGTGTCCTTTTGTCTTCATCTCCTTCTAAGCATCTGTGTTTCCCCATGTTTCGGTCTCCCTCTCCCTGCCTCTCTTTATCCTTTGTCTTAAAATCTCACATTATTTCAGCTTCAAAATCCCCATGCATCCTGGTAACAGCCTCTCCCCTTTCCAGCCCCTCTCTGTTTTCCAGTCTGTGTTTTACTCTCTTCTCCAGCTGAATTTTAGAACCCCTCTCAATTTTCACTTCCACGTCCCAGATCTCCACAAATGCCACTTCCCCTCCTTCCCTCCTCTACCTCTTTCTCTCTCTTCATAGGAGTGTCTCTGCATCTCTCTGTTTCTCTCTGCATCCGTGTTGCCCCTTGCCTTCTGATTTTCTTCCAATGGTCTCGATTTCTTTCTGCATTTCTGACTCTGTGTGTTCTCTCTCTCTCTCTCTCTGCCACCTCGCTCTGACTCCGCCCCTCTCTGTCTTCTCGCCCTGCCCACGTGCCCTCCCCAGGCGTGGCGTTCAGCAATGGGGAGCGTTCCAAGCAGCTCCGTCGCTTCGCCATCACCACGCTGCGGGACTTCGGCGTGGGCAAGCGCGGCATCGAGGAGCGCATCCAGGAGGAAGCGGGATTCCTCCTTGAGGCCTTTAGAGACACGCGTGGTGAGCTAGGGACCCCAGAATACAGGGGAGCAAAACACACTACCCGGACATGCTTGATCTGGCCTGGGAAGGGAACTAGGTTGGGGGAAGGGGTTCCTCGAATTACCAGACTGGCCTCCGCCTAACAAATCCTTTCTTTCCCCTAAATCCATTCTCCCCCACCCCTGCCAGGCGCCTTCATCGACCCCACCTTCTTCCTGAGCCGAACTGTCTCCAATGTCATCAGCTCCATTGTCTTTGGGGACCGCTTTGACTACCAGAACAAAGAATTCCTGTCACTGCTGCGCATGATGCTGGGAAGTTTCCAGTTCACAGCTACATCTACGGGGCAGGTAACTGGTCCCAACATGGCTCTACTGTGGCCCTACCACAGACAGCCAGCGGCTCGCCCACACTGACACAGCTGCCCCAAACTGCTATCCTCCTCCAGACAGGGTCCCCCACAAAACCAGCCTTCCCGCTTAGACAACTGAACAGTAGCACAGGAGCCCAGGACAGGTGCCTAATACCCTGATTGCAATACCTGGATAGGTCAACTACTACTCCCCTTACAAAAAAAAAAAGGGAAGAGAGGGAGGGAGGGAGAGAGGCAATAAAGGAATGTGAATAAGTGCCCCAATGTGTCTCAACTAAATCCTTGGACAGGGCCCTCACACTTAACTCACATATAAACTTAGATATCTATTTCCATCCAGCTTCATCTAAATAGGTGAACAGGTGCCATTAAACCAGTGCCTCCCTTGACCTGAGACAAGTCCCATGCCCATCAGGTGACGTCCACAACAGCTGTCATTCCCTTCCCTTCTCTCCCCATCCTCAGCTCTATGAGATGTTCTCCTCAGTGATGAGACACCTGCCAGGGCCACAACAACAGGCATTTAAGGAGCTTCAGGGGCTGGAGGACTTTATAGCCAAGAAGGTGGAGGAGAACCAACGCACACTGGATCCCAACTCCCCACGGGACTTCATTGACTCCTTCCTCATCCGCATGCAGGAGGTAGGTGCCAGCAGCCATGCAGAGAGGACCAAAGCCCAGCAGAGGGAACTCAGGCTGCGGGTGAGGGACACCAGAGGTCCTTTCAGCATGCCTACCCCATCCCCACGGGCAGGACCTGTGTGTGCAAATCACCATAACAAGCATATAAAAACACTTCCGTGCACCACACACTATTTTTAAAACTACAGTATTCACTTACTTAACCCTCTCAGTAGCTCTTGGAGAAGGCTCTACTGTGTCTTCAATTTTACAAATGAGAAACCTGAGGCCCAGAGTATAAGTGCCATGCCTGAGGTCACCCGGTGAGGAAGCAGGGGCACCTCACTGCAACCCTGGTCTCTCGAATTCTAAGGCTGGTGCTGGTAGCCGCCATGCTCTGCCCTTCCATCCCCTGGTGATCAGATACACCTGTGTGCGCAGGCCAGCTGGCTTCACTAGGTGACATCGGGGGTCCCTCCCTATCTGGATGTCAATCTCCTTTCTGTGAAGAAAGGACATGGGACTTTATGGAGTCTGAAGTTCAAGGTGAAAGTACCAGGGAGTAGGTTCTCTAGAGTAAGCTTCAAGATTGTCTGTGAAGGAATAGGTGCTGTTGCTTCAAATTCTGTGTCTCCAAAAATATGTCTCTCTTCAACTCTCTCTCATGGTCTCTCTGTCTCTCCTCACTCACTGTCTCTCTCTAGTCCTTCATCTTAAAATGTTTCTATAATTGAAAATTGACAACTAAGCTGATAATTAAAGCACAGAGAGCCCAGCCAGTGTGGCTCAGTGGTTGAGCGTCAACGCATGCACCAAGAGGTCACTAGTTCGATTCCTGGTCAGGGCACATGCCCAGGTTGTGGGCCCAAACCGCAATGTGGGCCATGCAGGAGGTGGCCAATCCATGTTCTCTCTCATTGATGTTTCTGTCTCCCTCTACCTCTCCTTCCTCTCTCTCTATAATCAATAAAGAAAATTATATCAGTAAGTAAATAAATAAATAACAGAGAGTCAGCTGGGTAAAGAGTGTGAGAAGAGCATCTGGGGCAGAGCCAACAGCCTGGGAAAAAGCCTGGCAGAACTAAGGTCCCTCTTCCACCTTTGGTCTGGATCTACAAGAGGCAGGTCCAGACGAAAAAAAAAACCCACAAGGATCCAGAGAGCACGGGGCGGGGTCGAGGCCTGAGCTGTCTCTCCCTGCAGGAACAGAAGAACCCCAACACAGAGTTCCACTTGAAGAACCTGGTGATGACCACGCTGACCCTTTTCTTTGCGGGCACCGAGACAGTCAGCACGACCCTGCGTTATGGCTTCCTGATGCTCATGAAGCACCCGGATGTGGAGGGTAAGGCTGGAGGAGACAGGGGAGTGAGGGCCACAGACCCTCAGAATTCCTCTGAGCAGCTGCCTTGTCCCCACCTCTCAAATCCCTGGGTCCTCAGACACATCCTGTTATCCAGAGACCCGGTGATGATATTCAGCTAATGGGCACCCGCTCAGTTTCATTAGCTGTTAAAATATTCACAATAGCTCCTGTGCTGAGCCAACCGAGTGCCCACTACCTGCCCCTCCAGTCCATCCCCAAGACTCCTCCCTCACAGCTTCCCCCATGATTCTGGCACAACCAGGTGTCAGGACCCTGTGCCAACAATGCTGATGACCAGCCTCTGTTTTGTTTTTTATCTTTAGTGCTGAATGTATTACAGATGTTCCTCATTTTCCCCTATTGACCCCCTCCTCCCCACTCCCACCCACCTCCTGCCTTTCCCCACATTGTTGTCTGTGTCCATTGGTTATGCATATGCACATATAAGCTCTTTGGTTTATTTCTTCTCACCCTCCAACTCCCCCTTCCCTTTGAGGTTTGTCAGCCTAACAACCAATTTGTACTTAATCCCTTCACCTTTTTCACCCATTCCCCCAACCCACCTCCAATCTGGCAAACAACAACATGTTTTCTGTATCTATGAGAATGCTTCTGTTCTGCCAGTTCATTTTGTTCGCGGATTCAACTGTCGATAGATATGTATTCATTGCCATTTTGTTTGTTCATATTTTTTATTTTTTTCTTCAAGAAGACCCTTCACCATTGCATGTAATAATGGTTCGGGGTTATGAACCCCTTTAGCTTGTTCTTATTTGGGAAACTCTTTATATGACCATCGATTGTAAATGACAGCTTTGCAGGATAGAGTAGTCTTCGTTGTAGGTTCTTGCTTTTCATCACTCTGAATATTTCTGGCCACTCCCTTCTGGCTTGCAAAGTTCCTTTTGAGAAATCAGCTGACAGTCATATGGGGGCTCATTGTAGGTAACTAACTGCTTTTCTCTTGCTGCTATTAAGATTCTCTCTTTATCTTGCATCTTTTGCATTTTGATGATGATGTGTCTTGGTGTGGGCCTCTTGGGATTCATCTTGTTTGGGTTTCTCTGTGATTCCTGGACTTGTATGTTTGTTTCCTTCACCAACTTAAGAAAGTATTCTGCCATTAGTGTTTCAAATGGGTTTTCAATTTCTTGCTTTCTTTCTTCTCCTTCTGGCACCCCAAAGATGCAAAAGTTGGCAGCTTGAAATTGTCCCAGAGGCTCCTTACACTATCCTCATTTTTTTGGATTCTTTTTTCTTTTTGCTTTTCTGATTGGGTGTTTTTTGCTTCCTTATATTCCAAATCGATGGTTTGCTTCTTGGAGTTATCTACTCTACTACTGAATCTGTGTAAATCATTTTTATTTCAGTTAGTGCCTCCTTTATTTCTGACTGTACATCCTTCATTTCTGACTGGTCCTTTTTTATGCTCTTAAGGCACTAATCCATTGAGGTTCTCACTAAATTCTTTGAGCATCCTTATAAGCAGTGTTTTGGTTCTGCATCTGTTAGATTGCTTATCTCCATCCATTTCACTTAGTTATTTTCCTGGAGTTTGGTTCTGTTCTTTCATTTAAAACCTGTTTCTTTGTCTCCTCAATTTGGTTGCCTCCCTGTGTTTGTTTCTATGTACTACTTAACGAGAGGAATGGGGCTAGCTGAGACCAGATGCTGCTTGTTTGAAACAATTTAGGAAAACCTGAAGCAGGATTCAAGACAGGCCAATCCTATGGTAAAGCAACTGGCAACAGCTTGGGTGGGCCTGAAAGTTGGGTGGGCCTGAAAGTTGGGTGGGGGGGGGGGGCCTCAGGGAATCACCAGGGCAGGGCAACCAATGTGAGCCAGGTTGCTGGAGTCCCAGATATGGTGCCCATCTGCCACCCCAGGGAAGGGCTCACCAAAGGGAAAAAGAAATCTGATAGCACATCTGTCCAGGAGAAAGCCGCCTCTTCAGCCCTCGCTCCAGTGCCAATCAGCTCAGTTCTTCCCATAGGTTTCTGGTGCCTTTCAAGCTACCACTCCACGGACCAGCCTCTGTTTTGAATGATCTACATCCACGTCACACATGGATGTCATGCATGTCATATATCCATCCAATTGTACATATTTCGACTCTCAATCCTGCCCCAACACCCCTAATACCTAAACATATACCCCCTTATCTCACAGCCAAGGTCCATGAGGAGATTGACCGGGTCATTGGCAAAAACCGTCAGCCCAAGTACGAAGACAAGTCCGAGATGCCCTACACAGAGGCAGTGATCCACGAGATCCAAAGATTCGGAGACATGATCCCCATGGGCCTCGCCCGCAGAGTCACCAAGGACACCAAGTTTCGCAGCTTCTTCATCCCCAAGGTGCTGCCCTTGCCCCACCTAGTGGGGCCTCCAACCTGCTCCTTGTGACCCAGCACCCCATCCCCCTTACAAGCTTCCCAAGCCCTGTCCCACTCCCTCAATCAAAGACTTCCCCAATCACATGTCCCTTCAACCTTCCCACTCAGAGACACCTGAATCCTGTATCTCCCCAAGACCTCTTGCCTCCGTGAATATGAACCCATGTACCTCCAATTTCCTGTCTCAGTGGACATAAACCTTACTTCCCCAAGACTTCCTACCTCAGAGACATGACTCTCATGTCCCCCCAAACATCCTGCCTAGAGATGTGAACTGCATGTACACAGGACCTGTGCTCCTCAAACTTCTTAGGAGACATGAACTCCATGTCCCACAAACCTTCTGTCTCAGGAGACAAATATTCCAGGCTCCTCAAAATCTGTCTCAGGGGCCTAAATGTCATGTCCCCCAAAGGTCTTCCTTCAGAGAGGACCCTGACTCCTCTGCCTCCCATTTCTCCTCAATTATGGCACCCCAGTTCCCCCTCTAACCCCATGCTCTCTCAGCATACCCCTTCCCCTCCACCTTGTCAAATCTCCTTCCTCCTCCCCACAGGGCACCGAAGTGTTTCCTATGCTGGGCTCTGTGCTAAAGGACCCCAGGTTCTTCTCCAACCCTGAAGATTTCAACCCCCAGCATTTCCTAGATGAGAAGGGGCAGTTTAAGAAGAATGATGCCTTTGTCCCCTTCTCCATCGGTAAGAGACCACTGTCTGTTGCCAAGCCAGCAGTCACACCAACAGGGGCCTCCTTCATCCCAGCTCCCTCTCTGAGGTATAGCCTACCTACTACCTTTCTCCAGCTGCAGAGTCCCTCTTATGATCTACCCTGCAGCCAACCAACTACAGCCCCATAACTATCAAGTACTTAAGCCCATGCAAAAGAAGAAACGATGATCTCCATTTCAGAAATGGGAAAAATTAAGGCCAAGAGTGAGTCAGAGTTTTGTTCAGGCTCACTTAAATTCTTCAGGTTCCTAAGAAGAAGATGATAGTACAGGAGCCATATCTGTATGTTTGAGAGGAAGGTTCATCTAAAAATCCCATTGCGACAACCTAATATGGTTTGTCCCATCCCATGTACGAAGGAAACTGAGGCTCAGAGGAGATTAGAGACCTCTCTAAAAGTCTTCAGGCCTCTATATTCCATCTCCTCCTTCCAAGAGATTGCAACTGGAAATCTATGTTCCATCCCCTCCTCCCCAGAAAATGCAACTGGGGATCAGGGGAGAGAAGAGGTGTCAGTGAGAGGAGGTTTCACCTCCGCCCTTCCCACTGTCTTTTCAGGGAAGCGGTACTGTTTGGGAGACAACCTGGCTAGAATGGAGCTCTTTCTCTTCCTCACCACCATCATGCAGAACTTCTGCTTCAAGTCCCCACAGATGCCCAAAGACATTGATATTTCCCCTCAAAGTGTGGGCTTTGCCACCATCCCAAGAAACTATGTCATGAGCTTCCTGCCCCGCTGAGCTAGAGCTGCCTTAGGGCAGGGATAAGCGGGAGGAGCAAATGTATGGGTGAGTGTGGGAGGGGCTAGCGGGAAGGGAGAGCAGGAGGGGTGGCACTAAGAATGGAGGTGGAGTGCAGGAAAGGAAGGTGTGAGGTAGATAGGAGAGTAAGAAGAAACGATGGCTGTCTGTTCACCTTGCTAGAGATAGAGCCTTCAGAGCTGCGGTGAGAGGAAGGGAAACCTTACACTGTACTGTGAATGATAAAAATAATAAAAACAGCTGTTATTTATTGAGAAGTACTCTGTGTCTGCTCTATGCTAAAAGCATTACACACTCACCTCCCTTACTGCTCACAAACCTATGCAACAGGTTTGTGCCCATTTTACAGGTGACCGCTGAGACTCAGAAAGATTAAGTCTCTCTCTGAGATCCCACAGAACACAATTAGTGCTCAGCAAGTACTTGAACACAGATCTGCACAGGAATGGCTATACTCAGCCCAGTGTCCTTTGGGTATATTCTGTTTTTAATTGTCATTGTTGTTAGACCTCAGCCCAGAATATTTTTTCCATCAATTCTTAGAGAGTAAAAGGGCAGGAGAGGGGGGAGAAAGAGAGAGAGAGAAATATCAATGTGAGAGAGACACATCATTGGTTGCCTCCCACACACGTTCTGACTGGGGCCGGGCACTGAACCTGCAGCCCAGGTACGTGCCCTTGACCAGGAATCAAACCCACCACCCTTTGGTCCACAAACTGACACTCTAACCACTTTGCCACCCTGGCCAGGGCTGGGTAGATTCTTAAAAGGCACCTCTTCCTCAAGTAAAAATCAATAACTTAGTATATTGTTATACAATATGAACAGCTCTGTCGAAGAACTTTTTCCAGAGTCCTGGCAGGCAGCTGACCTGACCTCACTACATACACTTGCCCATACTCTTGCCCCTTCAGGCACACCTTAAATGCCAGGGCATACATCACATCCCTCACCAAATAAGGTGGGATCTGATCAGAGTGGAACCAGGGAACAGGAATCAGATTTCTTAATGAACTGGGTGCAAGGGAAAAAGACTTCAGTGAATTCTGGGAGAATGTTGGCCGTGGCACAGTCATGAACAAATGTGTGTACATGTATATGATTGCCTGTTCTTTTGGGTTTATGCATGAACTCATTTGCTGTGAGTTTCTGAAGTTTTGACTCTCTCTGATGGATCTGAGGTCTGCTGTAAAACCCACCCAAGAGTCTCAGAATCACCTGGATCTAAGTGTTGGGGAAAATCACGAGTTTATTTTGACCAATAGAATAGGAATGGGGTAGTTTGTGGAAATTTATAATGGGCATTGGGTTGAGGTTTACATGGACAGTCAGGACTCGTTCTGGATAATTTTACTTGTCAACTGAAGTATAAATTGGGTATGAGGTTATTGTTCAAATAAAGATTGGGATAAAAATGGGCTTCAGATTGAAATGAAAACCGGGATTGGAACAAATGTAACCTAGTGATGGAGTCTGGGAATGGTGAAAGTAGAGCAACTTCATCTCCTGTCCTGGAATGTGCAATTTTCGTGCCATCTGATGTCCCTAGTGGGATCAAGGACCCCGAGGAACACGAAAGCTGAGGAAAACATCTCCCTTTTTCATGCTACAACAATGGGAAAAGTGTTTTCTTGGATGGAGGAGAGGCTTACCACTTTTCTTGTTCAACTTGGAAAATAAAGGGAAGTCATTCCAGTCACTAAAGTTCTTATCATGGTCCATAAGAGCCTCCTTCACAGCTGGGCACCCACTGAAGACCACCACTGGCCTTAATCCCAGACACAGATTGTGCACAGGGCCATACTTCCTGACTGGGGAGTAGGAAGACAGAGGTCATGTTTGGCGTTCTCACCATCCCCTCCCTAAGCTGAAGGGCTGGTACCTCTGTGAGGAACATCATCCTGTTTTGGAAGCCAAGTTACAGCAAGTTTTTCAGGAATGGGAGGGGTCTGGTACTGGAGAAGGTCAGTCCTTGTGCGTTGAGCTGAGAGTCAGGAGCAGACAGGCAAGAGTCAGCATCAGAAGTAAGAAGGCTGCGCTCCAAATATCCATGGTGAAGGCAGCTGCAGGCAGTCCGTGAAAGGAATGTGGGAGAGGTTGTGACAGGAGATGGGATCCCAGCACTTCTCCATCTATCACAAGCCTTCCCAAGGCCCCAGATACAGGAGGAAATGAGGAAAGGAAAAGAAGTAGAGAGAAACAGAGATGGGGGTAGGGAGGGGGAATATCAGACTTGAAAAAAAAAAAGGGAAGGAAAGAGGGCAGAAGCCAAAGGGCAGTGATAGAGACAAACCGTGACACATACCCATTGCATCCCTCTCCATCCTCCTCCCATCTGAAATCAGAAACACCTCCCATTAAGTCCCCCCTACTATCCCGACTGTCAGCTTGGAGAAAGTTGGAGCAGAGCATGTGCCCACATTCTCCTCCCTCATCCCTGTGCCCCCCTCCCCACCTCTGTCAATGATGTCAACAGATTCTCCACGTGGACACCCAGGGTATTTCTTACAAAGTTCAATGGCCAGAGTGAGCAGGAGGAAGTCTGAGAGAGTCAGCCACACAGCACTTCCCAAGTGCTTTAGTCACCACCATCAGATCCTCCCAGATCTTATTAGGTCCCTGTCCTCCTGCATCAGTCCCAAGGGGATGGTGAGGGAGGGAAGTCTGGGGGCCTCCTACTGAGCTGTTGCTCCTGGCATTGTGCTAGGTGTGTTCTTTTGCTGGGGCTGCAGGCACTAAGTACGACTGAGTGGCTTCAACAACAGAAATGTGTTGTCTCCATTCTGGCAGCTGCAAGTCAGAGATCAAGCCCCTGGGGGTTTGCTGGCGATCTAGGTGTGCAGAAACATCACCTTGACCTTTTTCTCTATCTTCACATGTCATTATCTGTGTATGTGTGTGTGTTTCTGCAAATTTCCCCTTTTTAATAAGGACATCAGGTATATCAGATTAGGGGCCCACTCTTCTGCTGTATGATCTCATCTTTACTAATTACAACTGTAATGACCCTAGTTACAACTAAGGTTACATTGTGAGGCACTGGGGGTTAGGATGTCAACATGTGAGCTCTTTGGGAACACAGTGTAACCCATGAGTATCCTTTGCCCAATTATCTCTGGGAAATCTCCTAATTATTTCAGCCTCTTCCAGAATCCGCCTTTGGCTGACCTCACTGCATGTATCCCTCAACTGTATCCCCAGTGCCTGTATCCATATACCTCCATCTGACTGTACTTAGATAGTCCCTGGTCCATGCTTAGTCCCTTCCTCTATCTTTCAGTCACACCTCAGAGGCTGTGGTTGTTTGTATCTGCCTGCTTCCTTCCTTCATGACTTATCCTTCTCCCAAACTATCCCGGTATTTATTGCCCTCTCTAGCACATCCCATCCAGCCATCGCAGTTAGGTCCTGGTGGTGCGTTGCCTTGAATTTGCGAGGATACACGTGCAAGTCCTAACTGGGGGAGAGGGGGGCTGCTTCTCCCCTCTTTTCTGAGTCACTGTGTTTCAAATACCCTGTTTCTCTGGCCTAACTTTCCTCTCGCCTCATCAGCTCCCCATCCTTCTTCTATCCCTTGGCTCAGTGGCTTAGATCCATGACGACGACGACGTCAGAGCTGAGGAACAAACCACATGCCCCTCTCACAGAATGGCCTCGGACAGCACGCGGGTTCACGTGGTGCCGCAAGGTCCCGGAAGGGAGTCCCCCTTCTTCCTCATCTTCGCCAGGGTGGGATTTGGTATTCTAGGAGCTGGACTGGTGCTTGGGTTTCGGAAGTTCTGATCCTGCCTAGGTCATCGAACCCTTGCTCAGCACTGACTCAGGACGGAGGCTCACTAGGTAATCAGAGCCGTGCTGCCGTGTGTGGCGTTGCCGAGTCCTCTGGAGCTCCTGTTGCGGATTTGGCTGCGCTGCGTTGAAAGTTGCCGTGATTAACTGGCACTCAGAGACAGGTCCTCGGGCTGGGGGACCTCCTTCACGCGGATGCGTCTCCTCATTCGGGCGGCGGGTCGGCCGGCTGCCCCGCGTGTGGGTGTGAGCCGCACGCACCTCCACCGGGTGTGAGCGCACCTCTATAGACGACGCATTAAATTCTCAGAAATGCTGTGAACGTGCATGCAGCCACGCAAATACAATAATTACAGTGCCACTTACCGTCTCTGAACCCACGGAAAGGGGTAAGTCTAGGTATAAAGAAAAACATCGAATAGAAGGTATGGACGTGAGGGGAAAGGTTATGAAAAACGGTACCAACAGAAAACACAAAGTAAATGGTAGCAATAAATCCGTATGCATCGATATTTCAAGAAGTGAAAACAGACCGTACCTGCCCACGACTAAGCCGGCGGTGATCCACACTCATAGACTGAATAAAACATAAACCTCGGGACTTGCAGCCAAGATGGCGGCGTAGGACACCGCGAGACCGCCTCCTCCCACCGCAGCGGCGGTACACGCGCTGGCCGGATTGGCTCAGCGGGGAGAGCGCCGGCCTGCGGACCAGAGAGACCCGGGTTCGGTTCCCGCTGGGGGCAGGCACCTCGGTTGTGGCTGTGGTTTGTCCCTGGTTCCAGTTGGGGTTGTGTGGATGGCAACCAATCTATGTGTCTTTCTCACATGGCTGTTTCTCTCTCTCTCTTTTCCCCCCTCCCTCCCGCTCTATCTGAAGATGCACAAATATCCTTGGGTGAGGATAAAAAGAAAAATTACAACTAAACTACAACACAACCATCATTCAGAACTGGAGCTGAATGGAAGTCCTACAACTACGAGATTAAAGAAGCCACATCGAGACTGGTAGGACCGTGGAGGTGCAGAGGGACTGGTCCCACATTCACCTGGTCCCCCATTCACCTGTGGCGGATAAAATCAGGAGGACACCTCGGCTGGGAAGGTCCTCCCTGAGGAGTGAGGGGTTCTCGTCCCACACCAGGCCCCCAGCTCAGGGTTCCAGTGCCAGGAAGAGAATCCCCATCACTTCTGGCTGTAAAAACCAGTAGGAATGAGGCTCAGAGAGGCTGAGGCTTCTGGAGCCCCAGGCAGCTCCTCTTAAAGGGCCCACGCACAGACTTACTCGGACTTGCTCCCTCCCGGCTCCAGCGTGGGGAAGGCAGCTTGAAAGGCACCAGAGACATTCAGGGAAGAATGTAGTTGTGTGACATCGAGGCAAGAGGTGGAGGGGCAACTTTCTCCCAGACCAACATGCTGGCAGAGGCCGTTGTTCCTTTGGTGAGCCCTTCCCCCACAGAGCTGGCAGCCGGGTGGCCTGTCTGGGCTCCAGCAACCTGGCTCACACTGTTGGCCCACCACGATGATTCCCTGAGGCCCTGCCCTAGCCAACTTTCAGGCCCACCCAAGCTGCTTCCAGTGGCTTTACCCCAGGATTGGCCTGTCTTGGCTCCTGCTTCAGATTTTCCTAAATTCTCTCAAACAAGGAGCATCTGGCCTCAGCCAGTTCCATTCCTCTCGCTAAGTGGCCCCAGGCCCAGCGCCAGCAGCAGCCTTCTGCATATCGCTTTGCAGCTTCTGCCTGATGTCCCCAGGTAGAACACAGGCAGTGGCTGACCTTGGCCTGTGCCTCCCAGGAGGCCCCAGAGCCAACACACCCAGTGAATAGCTTTAGATCACATTGAAGCACCACCATCCAACCACATCCACAAGCAACACACTCAAGGGATGAGCTCAGTGGGTACCGAAGCCCTGCTGAAGTAAGCCTTGCTCTGTGTGCTGGACCCTGGCACAGCTGATCCTCCAAGGTGGTCGGAGGTCAGTGGCCAGTGGTCACCGATAGTCTATATCTTTGGAAGGATTTGGAATAGACAGATGGATGCATTCAAAACTCAACAGATGTTCACGTAAGATTTGTATATTTCATCATATGTAGATTTTACCTAAAAAATTTATAAATTAGGATGAAATTTCCTACGCATCCCCACAAAACACAACACAGTAAAGAGAAAGCCATCAGTCACTGGGGGAATGGGATCGCCCTGTCACCAGGGAGGAGCTGACTGACCGAAGCCCAGATGGTATAACAGGAAAGAAGTCTGCATATGTGGCCCAGATGCTGGTAGGCGGGCAAGCATGGTGGTGGGAGAATGAGCTCGTTCTCTTCTGATTGCTGCTATTTTCTCCATGACATAAGAAAAGGGATCATTGCCCAGCCTGTGTGGCTCAGTGGTTGAGCATCGACCCGTGCACCAAGAGGTTGCCAGTTCGATTCCCAGTCAGGGCACATGCCCAGGTTGTGGGCCAGATCCCCAGTGGGGGGCATGCAGGAGGCAGCTAATCGATGTTCTCTCTCATTGATGTTTCTATCTCTCTCTCATTCTCCCTTCCTCTCTCTCTAAAAATGAATAAAGAAAAAAAAATTTTTTTTTTGCAGGGTCTACAAATAATTTTATTGAAACTGAACAAATAACACAAGAGCCTTCCTAATTGGGGGTCACCCTCCCCAGACCATTTCCCACACTCTTGAAGCACAGAGCTTGCACAGTAAGGGATTTTTTAAAAAGTCATTTCTGTTTAGAAACCAGGCTCTGCCCCAACAACATCATGGACTAGACTATTTACAAACTTTCACATTTTAAGTATTCCTTTTATAGTTGTTCTCTCCTTTCTGTCCCTATCCAGGGGCTCTGGTACCTTCCCCCTACTGATCCTGAAGGGATGGACATACTGTAGAAGAATGGGTGGTGGGCTCCTTCGGGTACTGTCCCTCACCACAGGGTGGTGGATGGCGTCCTCCCAATGTGTGTGGGGGAGCTGGTAAAAAAGGCAAAAGATTTTATGGAGGTGGGTAGGGGCAACTCCCCATAGGTACAGGTATCCACAGCCCTTCCTGATCCCAACCTAGTCCCTCTCAACTGGGGGGAGGGGGAAAGGGTGCCATCAAGGGACAAATAGTTACAGTGGGGAGGGATCAGCCCAGTCCTGGGTAGCTGGAGAAGCCTCCCACATCAGTCCCTATTCCTATTAACAGCCAACAAACTGTCCACTCATCTGGGGGTGGGAACACATGGGCAGGTAAATAGGAAAAATCAGGCTTGCGTTGCCCCCAGCCTCTGTCAACAGAGGAGGAATCGAGGTAGCAAATGGCTGGAATGCTCCAACGAACAGGTAAAGGAAGTGCGGAAAAGTTCCCACTTGTGTACAGCTCCCACAGCCCAGGGGCTGAAAAAAAGACCTTACTTGTAAAGTGCTATAGCCCCTAGTAGGGTTGGTCCCTAGGCAAGCTTGCAAGAAAGGAGGCCAGGCAAGGGCACAGGAACCAGACATTCCCAGTCAGCACATGTCCTGCCATGCTCCTTATAGGGATTCCTGGGGAAGGTGGGCCGGTAACTCCACCATTAGCCCTCACCAGCCGCCAGCCACCTCTTGTCCAAATGCAAACCAGCACCCAACCAGTACTGCAGGACTGCCCTGCTCACAGCTGACAGTTCCAGGCTAGCGGAGTTTATTCAGGACTGTGGCTTCAGCCTAGGTTCCTCAGTGGAAGCCACACTTTGAGCCTGAGGATTTCTTGCTGAGGCAGGAGATGCTTAGGCTGCAACCCCCCAGGCTCACACCTCACAGAGGATCACAGGGAAATCCACGTGGATGTGTGGGGGATCCAGCTTCACGATGCCCTGAGGCATCAGGTTTTTATGCACCCGCCTCAGCTCGGACAGGCCGCTTCTGTCCGTTCTTGGTGACGATTGTCTCCTCATAGAATTCGTGAGCCAGATCTCCATCCTCATCAAAGAACATGGACTCTTGGTGCGTGAATACGAAGGGGGGCACGGCTGGGCCTCGTGGACGCACCAAAGCTTGCTCAGCTTTGGAGCCGCTGGCACCCATGTCAGAGCCGCGGGCGCATGGCGCACCCTGCGGCCGCTTTCCTCTCACAGGGTCGTGGGCGCCACCGAAAAAAAAAAATCTTAATTAAAAAAGGGGGGGTGGATCATCAACAGAATGAGATGGAAGAAAGAGTTGAAGTTATGAGGGGGCAGGACAAAGTGTATGAGTTGGGAGTCAAGGAGAGACCTATTAGAAGTGAGGAGAATTCGCTGCCCTTGGTGTGTTTCAGTGTCTTCTGTTACAGCAGCACTTCCCACCTGGGTTGACTTTGTCCCCAAGGGGACACTGAATAGTGTCCAGACTCATTTGTTTTTCACAACTAGGAGGAGGGCTGCATCTAGTGGGTAGAGACCAGAGAGACTGCTAGACATCCTACCATGCACAGGACAGCCCCACACACCAACATACCCAGCCCAAACATCAATAATACCAAGGTTGAGAAGCCCTGTAATGCATCTCTCTCTGCCCCAAGTTCCCTCTGTAGCAGGAAGGCAAGTCAGACCACAAGAAGATCTCCCCTTAAAACTTCCCTTCCCATGAATCCCAGGTTTCCCCATGAGTCAGTCTCACCAGGCCCCTCTCAACCCAGTCCTAGGGTCAGGGAAAAGTAACAATGGGTTGGGGTGGATCCAGTACTGCCCCAGTTTACAGAAGTAGGGGTTGTTGCCAAGGGAAACCAGAGCTACCTAATCCCTTAATTAAGTCTTCACACCTCTGCCAGGACCTGCCCTGACCGGCTTTTCTGGGACTTCAGCAAGAAGCAGCCCCACTTCTTTCTCACCACGGGCCTGGACCTGGGGTGTCAAATTCCCCAGGATCTACAAGCACTTTCTCTCCCTCCCCCATGGGAATGGTAAACTGACCTTGGGGCATGGTTCCAGGTACTGCCACTGCAAGCATCTTTCCCACAAGCATTTTTGCTGCAAATGTTTTTGCCACAGAATAAATTGGCTGTAAGGCAATGTTGCCATAAATTTACAGCAAATAATAAAGGGACATTAATAAAGACATAATGAAACATGAATAACCAAATGAATAAGGCTTTATTAAGAAATGCAAAATATTAGAATACATTTAAAGTGTGTGTGTGTGTGTGTGTGTGTGTGTTGCCTTGGCCAGGTAGCCCAGTTGGTTGGAGCATCATCTCATGCACCAAAAGATCATCAGTTCCATTCCTGGTCAGGGCACATGCTCAAGTTGCAGGCTGGAATCCCAGTAGGGGGCGTGCAGGAGGCAGCTGACGGATGTTATGCTCTCACATTGATGTTTCTCTCTCTCTCTCTCTTTCTCTCTCCCTCTCCCTCTCCCTTCCTCTCTCTCTAAAATCAATAAAAACATTTAAAAATAAAATACAATGTGTGTACATTCATGGTTATTTTAAGAGCAGCATCACCACATCTACTCGTCACTGCGTAGATCATTATGAAGACGAGCTCGATTTATACGTAATATAAAAATGGGAGTCACGCCCTGGCCGATTTGGCTCAGCGGTTAGAGCATCCACCTGCGGTCCGGAGAGACCCGGGTTCGGTTCCCGCTAAGGGCATGTACCTTGGTTGCAGTTTGTCCCCGGCCCTGGTTGGTCGTGCGGGTGGCAGCCACTCGATGTGTTCCTTTCACATCGATGTTTCCTTCTCTCTCTCTTCCTCTCTCTCCCTCCCACTCTGTCTGTGCAAAAAATGGAAAAATGTCCTCGGATGAGGATAAAAAACAAAAACAAAAACAAAAACAAACAAACAAACAAAAAATGGGAGTCACTGCAAGAACTTCAACAATGGGGACATGAAAGCAAACTGACAATCGGCTTTATTTGTTTTCACCCATTTCTCTATTTTTTAATGTGGCTACTAGAAAATTAAAAATTACATACGTGACTTACATATTTCTGGTGGCCATCACTGTTGTGGGTTTTTTTTTTTTTTCATTTTTAAATCACTTTTTATTTTCCTTTTTTAAAAATATGTTGTTATTGACTTTTTTAGAGAGAAGGGAAGGGAGAGAGAAACATCGATGTGAGAAACATTGATCAGCTACCTCCTGCACGCCCCCTACTGGGAATTGAGCCTGTAACTATGGGCACATGCCCTGACCTGGAATTGAACTGAGACCTCACATTCCAGGGGAAAATGCTCAATCCCCTGGGCAACACCGGCCAGGCCATTTTTTATTTTCATTTACAATTGACATACAATATCATATTAGTTTCAGGTGTATGCCCCAGTGATCAGATATTACATAACTTACTAAATAACGCCCACCCCCCCCAAAAAAATCTCACACCCATCGGACACCACACATGGCCATTACAATATTATTGACTATATTCCCTATGCTGTACTTGACATCCCCATGACTATTCTGTAACAGACAATTTGTACTTCTTAATCCCTTCACCTTTTCACCCATCCCTCCAACTCCCCTCCCATCTGGCAACTATCAAAATGTTCTCTTTAAATCGGCTGAAGGCAGTTGATTCATCAATGAAGAAACCAAACCAAACAAACAAAATGTCAACCAATTATTTTTTTTCTTTATTGATTTTAGAGAGAGAGGAAGGAAGAGGTAGAGAGAGATAGAAACATCAATGAGAAAGAACAGATTGGCCGCCTCCTGCACGCCCCCCACTGGGGATTTGACCCATAACCTGGGCATGTGCCCTGACTGGAAATCGAACCAGCGACCTCTTGGTGCATGGGTCGACGCTCAACCACTGAGCCACACCAGCCGAGCTACTTTTGTATTTTTTATGGCAAAATTGCCTCACAGCCCATTAGTTTTGTGGTTTAAAAAAAAAAAAAAAAAGGCCAGGTTAACCAGGCACAGCATTGCTCGGGCTGAGGGGCGGGGTTTGGGGATTTTGGGGAATGAGCAGTCACAGACGCCTATCCCTCCCACTCCAGGTCGCACCCCACCTCGCACCCCACGGGAATCAAATAAAGACGGGCGCAGGCATTGAAGACCGAGTTTCGTGATGACAAGAATCGCAGCGCTGCTGTTGCGACTCCTCCCGCTGGGGGCGCTAGACAGGAGGGCACTCCGACACAGAGGGCCCACGCTCTCCCCCTGCTGGGGAACTTGCTGCAGCTAAAGCTGGGACGGATCGCGCACTAGTAGAGGCCGTCCTCTTGGCAGAGGGTGGGGGTACAGAATTCTGGACTCGTGGAGGTAGGGCTGGGGGTTGGAACTCCTGGTTCTCTTAATGAAGAGAGCTGAGGGAGGTAGAGGGGCCTGGAACCCCGCGTTCTGGGAAAGGAGATTGGGTGGGACGGGAAGTTGGAGGCCTGGACTTCTGGTTGTTCGGGAAGAGGAGGGGTGGGGTGGGGGCGTGGGGGCGAGTCAGATCTCGAGGGAAGAGGGACAGTGAACCTAAGCTCCTGGTTAAAGGCAGAGTCGCACTGCCCTATCCCCAACTCCATTCCTGGGTCCTGAGGAAGGAGGAGCCTGAGCAGTCCAGTGGGGGAGAGGGAAGCAGAGGGGTCTGTTCAGGTTCAAGGCTGGGAGGGTGGATGCAGGGGGCTGGGACCTGGACTTCTAGATCCTGAGGGAAGATGAGAAAGACTGGACTCCTGGCTCTAAGGGAAGACGCTGGCGATGTGAACTCCCCAACCTGGAATGAGAGGCTGAGATGGAACTCCAGGGTCTGGAGGAGGAAGGAGCTGTAGGGAGGGCTCTGGGGGCTCAGTGGAGGAGGGAGCTCCGACCCGGACCCGCGCCCTGCAGTGGTGCCGTACAGCTTCGCAGGGCTACGGGACGCATTAGTGCTGCATGCAGACACCTTCTACCGCCGCTGGGCTGTGGCAGTCTTAAACGCTTCATGCAGAAACCGTGATGTCCAGGAGGTGGAGGAGCAGGCCTGGGCATCCAGTTAGGGTGATAAAGGGCGGGGAAGCGGGGGCGGGGCCTAATAGAGAATCAACGCTATTGACGAGAGAGGGTGGAGCGGAGCTAAAGTGGAGGGTAGAGTTGGTGGGGGGCAGGTTCCTCGTGCAGCAATAGAAGAGCCAGAGAGCTAGTGCTGGTCAGGGACCGGGACCAGCAGAGGTGTGGCCAGTGTGCAGAGAGGGCCGGAAGGCTGGGATGGCAACCAAAAGGTCTGGAAAAGAAGCTGAGCGAACACTGTCCGGGAGGGGCGTGACCAGCTCCTGGCCCGCCCCCTTACCTGCCCCACCCCCAAACGTAGTGTTTTATATGCCAGCCACTGAGCAATTTTGCAGTGGGCGTGCTTACGGAGTTCAGCCTGGGACCCCGGGGGAGCGCGTCCTGGAGGCGGCAGCTTGTCTGCTTGGTAAATTTCAAGCCATCATTGGGGTGGCCTGTTCCGAGAGGAGAGGGACCTGGTGTGGGTGTAGCCAACGGACAGAAGGGGCAGCAAGGTGTTTTGAGTGGAACGAAGACAGTACGTCCAAGAGCTAGTTGGAGGCCAAGCCACAGCCTCTGACCTGGTCATGTTCCTACTCCCAGGAGCCCCGGCGGATATGAGATAATGCTGTACCTAATGTTACTGTTCCGTTGTCTTCGGGAACCCCTATGGCCATAAGGACCGAGTGAGTTTCTGAGGCTCCTGGACCTCTTCAGTGACAACTTCCACATCGTGAGTTCCAGATGGGGCGAATAGAGAGGGCCGGCCCGGAACACTCCTCGTGAGCCCAACCTATGCTAAACTCCGAGTACATAGACCTACCTGGTGTGGATCATTACAATGGGACTCAGAATCTTGGAAGTTCTAGAGCTTGTAACATCGTCCAATCTCCTTGTAGGGAAGCTAGTTGTCTTGTTCAAGATCGTATTGCAATCCTGTTCCCCTATATGTACATTTTACCCTCCCTTTTGGACTGGCCCCCTGACCTGCAACACCAAAACTTCAGGGAGCTTTGGGTCTTCATCTCTAAAATCCAGTGGCACTGGAGAAACGGTAATCTGGGGAGCACCGCGATTTCATGGATTGCTTCCTAGATCAAATGGATAAGGTGCAGCCCCTGCTATCCTAAACTCCATCCATGCCACCCACAAGGAGGCACCTAGCACTCAGCAGCACCCCTCTCTGTCCACAGGAACAGAAAGACCCAGTCACTTCCAGGAGGGAACTGGTGATGACCACACATAACCTTTTCTTCAGCAGCACAGAGACCATGAACCACCCTGAGCTACCTGCTCCTCATTCTACTCAAAGTCCCAGAGGTGGCATGTCTGCCAGCAGGGAAGTCCAAGTTGAGGGGGCTAGGATTTTGAGGAATGGCTGGGGGCAGGGTGTGCATGGCTCACACACTTCATTGGTCCCAGCCAAGGTGCAGGCAGAGCTGGACACCTTGATAGGTCAGGCACACCTCCCAAGCCTGGAAGACTGCCAGGACCTGCCCTTCACCAACACAGTGCTGTAGGAGATCCAGTGCTGCCCCTGGCACTGTCTTGGGTCTTCACCCACAGTGCCTACCTGCACAGCCCCACTCTCTCGCTGCCCAAGGTGTCCACTGAGCTGGGGATTACGCACGGAGCTTGGGAGTACCTGTTAACATCAGTAGGTATGAGCATATGCACAGCCCTGGAAGCAAGAAATAAGGCCCCGCCTTCCCAGCGGCTTCTAAATAGGGTCTTGCCAAGTTCATGGATAACACTTGCACATTCCCCTAGGGCACCATCATAATTTCTCTGCTTGTGTCTGCACAGGTGACCCTACCCAGTTCAAGAATCCATACTGCTTCAACCCCACCAACTTTCTGGGCAAGGGCCAGTTCCTTCATACCCTTTGCCCCAGGTTTGGGCCACATGGAAGAGGCCAGTTTGGGCAGGCCCTTGGATTCAGGGGGTGCTCACCCTGAATCTGTGTCCCCACGAAAGTTGATGTGCTTGGGTGCACACCTGTCCCAATCAGAGATTCTCCTCTTTTTCACCACCATCCTACATGGATTCTGCCTTTGTTGTGGGGAGCCCTGCCAACAAAGACCTCACCCTACAGTGTACTGGCCTGGGCAACATCCCCTCAGCTTTCCAGCTCCACCTGGTGGCCCCCTGAGGTCAAGCTCAGCTACCCCCTGCTCACTGACTCAGACCTCCTTACCACCACCCCCCCCACTCTTGTGTAATAAAGGCCCTGAATTGCAGATGGAGGCATGTCTTCGCCAAGAAGAGGGAGAGGGGAAGTCAGATGTGTGCAGCTCTGAGGTAAACTTTTATTTCTTGGCTGACAGAACTTTCACACCATGCTTCCTCCCAGCACCTTTTATCCTGCCCAAGCAGAGGCAGCCTAGTCCAAAGGGTGCCATGGCCAAGGGGGTTGGGAGTCACTTCACATTCCGGGCTGGAGGAGTGGAGGGGCTAACCCCCCCTCCACAAACCTTTGCCAGCAAGAGGCCATGACTCACTTCAACCCCAAATCCTGCATCCTGGTGGGAGGTGGCAATGCCCTCTTCCAGCTCTCCACACTTGAGAGGGACATGACCAGACAGGGCAGGGCACAGGCCTCTGCCCAGGTCACAACCCCAGCACCCATCACAGGGCAGCACAGGTCTCTCTCCTCCTTGGTCCTCAGCGACTGAGGGAACGCTCCACACCAGGCAGGACACAGGCAAAGTCTGAAGCAGCAGCGGTGGCAGGGAAGGAGCAGGCACCGAGACTGGTGGGTCGCTGGCCAGGGCAGCACCGGCCCAGGGCTCTCCCAAAATCAGGGCAAGCTGTCTGTCCATGCAGCTCTGGGGCTGGCCACTAGATGGGCGTAGTCGGCTGAGATATAGGTACTTGGACACCTTTCTGTCCTGATGCTGGTGGGGGGAGGAGGACAGGAGATAATGAATCATCAGGGAAGAGACAAAGAAGCCATGGAAAAGCTGGGAAGGGAGAGAGGAACAGACGAGAAAGGACTCATGCTGGGGGTACCAGGAGAGTGGCTGTCTAGAGAAGGCAGGCAGAGGTGAGGAAAAACGCAGTGGGATTTGTAAAAGACTGACAGTGGATGAGGTGGCTTGAGCCCTGGTGAGGTCATGCAATAGAAAGGATTTGAGGGAGGGGACACCATTTGGGAAGCAGGTACCTAGCTGATACTTGTCTTTGGCTGCTGCTCTCTCCTTGGCATCAAAATACCAGACAGTGATGGCGTACCTGGGGACCAGAGCAGCACGAGAGGGCAGTTAGAAATCACTTTTATTCCATTCCCGCCACTGTATCCACAGAGACACTAGAGTCCACCCTCTGAGCCTGGTTCTGTTCCCACCAGGCCCCCCTCTCAGTACTTAATCACATCTTTGTCATTCGGGGGAGCCCCTGGGCATATCACAAAAGTATGGATCATACCTGGTGGCATAGGCTGGTTTCACCTCATGGGGGTTCCGCCGGTCAGACCAGAAAATGAGCAGCCGGTCAAAGAGTGGCTCGATGTTGGCTACCACAGGCCGGCCCTCAGGGAAGATCTGCAGCAGGCCACCATGCACCTGAGGGCAGATCGGAGGATGAGGCAGGAGGCTGGTACTGCCTGCCCCCAGGAGCCCACCAGGGGCACTGCAGCTGCACACATCACTCCCTCCCACCACTCAGCCCTTTAAAAATGAATGACAACCTAGAGTCTCCATCACCATGGAGATGGTCAGGAAGCTACTAAAGAAGAAGGAAATAGCCCTGGCCGGTTTGTCTTAGCGGTTGGAGCGTTGTTGGCCTGCGGACCAGTGTCCTGGGTTTGGTTCCTGCTAGGGGCCTGTACCTCGGTTGCAGTTTGTCCCTGGCCCCTGTTGGGGTTGTGTGGGTGGCAGCCACTCAATGTGTTTCTCACATCAATGTTTCTCTCTCTCTTCCTCCCTCTCTCCCTCCCACTCTATCTGAAGATAAAAATGCAAAAAAGTATCCTTGGGTGAGAATGAAATAAAGATTTTTTTTAAAAAGAAGACAGGAAATAGAGGAAAGGGTTCATTAGGCCAGGGGCTGGGCAGACTGCACCACATTCCCCCAAGGAGAGGTCTCTTGCTACCACACTGCTGGAGAGGAGGTGCCATTCTGCAGGAAGAGCCAAGGAGTTAGACTGTCCCACCCACTGTGGGTTGAGAAAAGGAACCAAAGCTAGAAGCTGAGCTGGAAGTGGAAACCAAGTGGACACCCCCCCCCAACACACACACCCCCACACCCCCAACACCCTACCTTGATGTCCCAGTTCTGATTCAGGTAATAGATACATGTGATGCAGCGCCCATCACCGTGGGGATTGTCAACGTGCCTCACGTACCCCAGCCCATTGCCTGGGTAACACGCCACCATGGCCTGGCAGAGACAGACGAAGTGGTTTACTGGGGCTAGGCAGACATTTGGGGAAGCAGCCATTACCTCCTCTTTCTCAACCCTCCCTGACCCTCATCTCTGACTCCAGATGTCCTGGGCTCCAAGGGCTCCAGCCCTCAAATTTGCCCCTTTTCCAGCCAAGCCCCCATCCACCAGACACCTCAGCTCCAGGGCCTCAACAGCCCATTCTCCACCCCCACTCACACATACAAACCTAGAGCTGGCACCCAGAAGGGGCTCAAGGAACTGACCGTTTCATTTTTTAAACATAACCCGACCCAGTCAGACATTTCTGCAGAATAAAACCAGTGTAAATGTTTTCTGGTGTGCAGAGGTGTGGCCTTACAGCCCCACACCAGGCGTTCTCGCCCTCGGCTGCAGAGTGGAACCATCTGGGACACCAATGCCCAAGCCCACTGATGCCTAGGCCCGCCCTGGAGGTTCTCATGTACTTGGTCTAAGGTGGAGCCTGGAATTTTATTTTTTCTTTATTGATTTTAGAATAAGAGAAAGGGAGAAAGAGATAGAAACATTGATGAAAGGGAACATCAACTGGCTGCCTCCTGCATGCCCCACACTGGGAATTTGGCCCACAACCTGGGCATGTGCCCTGACCAGGGATTGAACCAGTGATCTCTTGGTGCATGGGTCGATGCTCAACCACTGAGCCACACCAACCAGGTGAGTCTGGAATTTTTAAAGGTTCCCCAGGTCATTCTAATGCACAATAATGTTGAGAACCACTGCACCTGAGCACAAAGAATTCCTGCTAAGTAAATTATGTCTCCTACACATTTAAACAGGTGCCAAAACCTAGAGTGCGACTAGAACCTGAGACTTAACCCCAACTCCAAAGATAATTTGCTGGACAGTCCCATCACCTGAACAGGCCTCAACTGCCTCATCTGCTCTGTTTACAGCAGTGGCATTAACCCCTCTGAGAATCCTTTGGAGGTTCCTCACCACACAGTTAGGACTCATTCAGGGTCTTGGCTTGTGTGTGTACAGATCTAGCCACAAGGTTCTCACCTCCCCTCCCTGATGGCTGTCACTGCCCTGGCCAGCCTTGACCATGCTGAGGCCTGGACCTAGCTACTCAGGGCCTGTTTCTCATCAAGGAGCTGACAAAAGGTGGATGTGGTGTGAGGAAAAGGGACCAGGTGTCCCTATAGACTTAACACCTGGATTCATTTCAGAGCTACCACAGGAGCTGTGATGTCAGGGGTGGGGGGAGGGGGTACTTAAATTCCTGTCTCAGGTTCCTCATCCATGACATGGAGCTGACAGCTACTTCACAGGCTGTTGTGGAAACTGAACAAGATATAAATGGGAAAGTACTCAGCATGGTACCTGCCACATGATGGAAAGCCAAAGCACAGGCTGAAATCACATTTTTTAAAGAAGTCCCAGTCCTACCCTCTGCCAAAAGCCACTGACAGGGTTGGATGAGGCAAATAAAGAAGCAGTGACATGAAGACCCACGAGCTCCCCCCCAAGCTGGGGACCATCTGTCTTGACACCTCAACCCACACTGAGGCCAGGTCAGACCTCTGGCTGCTTCTCCTCACTAACACTCAGCTACACCTGTAGACCACAGCCTAGCAAGACAGCCATGAGATAAACATTCCTGATCAAAGGGATCAGTGTCTGATGCCAAAGCAGCTGCAGAGCACCCATAGCAGGCCAGGCTGGCTCAATCCCTCAGCCTCCTCCCAACACGTCATTCCCAGGGCTCACCCCAGCATGGATGTAAATCGCTCTGTGGTAAACACAGCGCCTGCCCTAGGAAAGAGGCCAGGAGAGCTGCCACCAGGTAAGGATACCCAGCAGTGGAGAGCACTTCTCTCTGGGGGCACCAGGGCACAGTGAGTGAGCAGGCCCCAACACCCCCAGGTTCAGAGGGAGCACCTTCTTTGCACTGTTCACTCCCTGCACACGGGTAAGGGCTCTGAGCAAGCCCCTCACAAGGAAAGAACATGCTGTGGCCGGGTGGCCTGGAATCAGTGAGTCATTGATTATAGATGGGCAAAGCCTCCCGATTAGAATCCAAGCAGAGATTTTGCTGATTGTGCACGAGGAGGGGTGGGGAAAAGGTCCCAGTGCTGCAACCTCTTCCCCCACAATCCATCCCCAAACAGCAGCCAGAGACCTTTTCTCTGGCTCTTCGTTGTTAAAATCCTTTCAATTACCCACTGCATCCTGAAAAAATAAAAAATACAAACTCCTGACCACAGCCTCCAAGGTCAACCTCATCTCCTATCCCTGGCTCCAGCCTCTTAGGTCTTCTGACTGTTCTCTGACCAGGCCAACCTCATCCCAAGGCCTTTGCACCTGCCTGGAACATCCTCTTTTTGTTTTGAGATTATAGGGGTTTGTTTTCTTTTTTAATATGTTCTTATTGATTTTTTTAGAGAGGAAGGGAGAGAGAGATAGGAACATCAATGTGAGAGAGAAACATCGATTGGCTGCCTCCTGCATGTACCCTCCTGGAGATTGAGCCCGCAACCCAGCCATGTGCCTTGAAAAGGAATCGAACCACCGACCTCTCAGTCCATGGGAGGACACTCAGTCCACTGAGCCACACCAGCCTAGGTTGGAACGTCCTGTTATCAGGTCAAGGGGCACCCTGAGTACTCTAGCTCAAGACACTGGGTTGATTTTCTACTCCATCCTCGGTGAAATCAACACAGATACTTGTTTACCTAGTACTGGTCCAACAGGCAGCCCCATGGAAGCCCCTGGGGCCAGGCCTGTGTCCCTAGTGCCCAGGAGGTAGCTGCTGACTGAAAGCAGGCCTCTAGGCCTCCATTCCATCCTACCCTGTGCACCCTCACACAGGGTCTCCCACCATGCAGCTGGGCCACCCTCTGGAGTCTGGCATGTAATAGGACTTGAACACAAAGGCTAGGCACAGAAACAGGCCCTTTAAGGCCCCACCCTTCCCCCCACATATGCACACACCATGGGGAGTGGAGGGTGAAAGCGTACTCTGGCCCCAGAGAAACATCTACTTCCTCCTGCCACAAGGGAAAGGGGCAACAGCAAAGTAACATGGAAACCTGTTCCTCACCCTTCCACCTCAGGGAGGGGACAGCTGGGAGGAGAGTCAGGAAACTGAAGAGTTAAAGGCTATTGGTGACAATGTACCCAGAGCCCCACCACACACTCACACATCCAAATCAGAAGCTGGAAACTGAGCCAATGACAGCAGGCCCCACCCCCAAGCTGCTCTTAAAGGGGCAAACCAAAGCAGCCAGGCCCTCTCCAGGGTCCCTCCCATATGATAGTCCCAGATGCCAGTGAGAGGGACCAGAGAGGAAGAGGAGGGAAGACAGAACACAGGAGCTCTACTCAGAATGACCCAAAGCAGGTTGTTGCTGGCCCTGGCCATGCTGGTGATCAGTGCCCCCACAACCACAGCAGCCACCCACCCCAGCACCCCACACTGTCTTACTGCAGAGCCTGGGGAGGGAGTCCATGTGTTGCCCTTTGAAGGTGGGGAAGCCTAGAGTTGTTGTCTCATTGGGGCAGGGGAGGGTCTGACAGGAACTCCAGTGATTGGGTTGGCTCCTCCCCTCCCTTCTCAGTCCATCCTGGCTTACCTCCCAGGGCAATACCTCCCTGGCTTACCTCCTAGGGGTCACCTAAGGCTAAAAAAAAGCCCCCCACCCCCACCCCAATCCTAGCCAGGGTCAGTTCACAACCACATCCAAGGCACCAAAAGGGAAGAAGTCTGTTCCTTCTACCCTCCCCTCCCCACCCCTCCTCAACGGCCACAGACTAGCTGGGGACTTAACCTGGTTTTCCTATCCCATGGATGAGTAAAGGCTCAGAGAAATGTCCTACCCTGGGCCATTCAGCTCTTGTGGTCTACCCACAACCTCCCTCCTGCAAGGATGGGGGACCCTGAGGTGAAGCTGCTGAGCACCCTGTGGCCAGGGAAACTCCCACTGATCTTCCTGCCAAAACCAGGGAGGGGCTGCTCTGGCTCTCCAGCTATCAAGTAACAGGAGGGAGAGGGAAGTAGGACAAGTTCCAGCTGGGGTGGGGAGGATACTGGCCTTGGCCCCAGGGGAGTCCTGGTTCCTGCGCCAGCTCCAGCCTGAGAGGGAAGCTGCACAGAGGCAGAACAGGAGATGGGATCTGAGAAAGGAGGGAGGGGGCATCAGGAGGACAACCTCATGCCCAAAGGACAGAATGCAGCCTGCCAGTGCCACCAGCCAGGCATCACTGGTATTGTGCAGTGGGCACCCCCTACAGGGTCTTTTCCAAATAACACCAAGCCCTGGACTCAAGGCCAGGGCCCTCACACCCCTCCATGAAGAGAACTATCATGTCAGCTGGCCAGAAAGGCCCTTGGACCACTGTCCTGTACAGAGCTCCTGACCCAAGTTCTAGAATGGGCAGCTGGAGGCCCATAAACCTCAAAAAAATCAGCTTTTTTTCTTAAGAGAATAATGTAAAATGGCAGATTCTCAAAAAGACCCAGGCTTTAAAAAAGATTACTAACTACTACTATAAAAAAAAAAAAAAAAAAAAGGAGGGGGACACCAAGAAGAGACACAGGGACTTGGATGGGGAGAAAGAGAAAGATGAGAGACAGGACCTCCACCCCAGTCAGCACATAGCCACCCAGTGCCACCTCCAGGAAGCTGTCCTTGACGCAGATACCACAGTATGGCACACAGAGCACAATGTAGTCCAGCACCAGGAGCAGCAGGCAGCACCTCCTCCTTCAGCCTGGCACTGGCCTACCTACTGCCATCCTCCTCCCTCCACCTCCTGGTACTCCTGCCTGGGAGACCGAACGGGACAGACCAGGAGAGATTGGGGGGCAGAATGGATTAAACAGACAAGCCAGCAGTGATCGATGAAAGGATGGGGGAACAGGAAAGGAAGAAGACAGGGACAGACATGTGCAGATAGACAAACGAAGGCAGAAACGTGCCTATCTACAAGGACCGTTCTTAGTCTCAGGCCCACAGACAGACATCAGGAGGCTGTGAACCCCACCATGGCCCATGCACAGGTGTGGGGCTATAAATGTCAGCACCTCTCCTCAGCTTCTTCAGGAGAATTCCTGGCAAGGTCAAGAAACACTGTGGCCACAGCCCAAACCCCTGTTTATAGATACACAAACTATGGCCCACAGGGAGAAAGCACACAGACCCCAGGAGAGTCCCCACAGGGAGTAACAGCCCAAAGCAAATTCCAACATTCCCTCCACTAAAGCTGCCTAAACCTTTCTGTGACCCCACGAGTGTCTCCAAACCCACTGGTGCTCAGAGCACAAGGCATCCGACGATTTCGTGCTGGGCAGCCTTACCTTGGTGCGCCCGTTGATGACGTAGCCGCCCAGCCGCCCAGCACAGTGCCGGATCACAGCATCCACGTGGGCCATGAGTGCCCCGATGCTTCGGCAGCCCGGCTCATGGCCTTCCACCCAGGCAATCTGGTCCCCACGGATGCTGCGTGGTGGGATAGCTCGCTGGCTCACTAGCTGCCCATCACGCAGGCGCCCGGCCCTCTTCAGGGCCTCTACCTCGGCCAACACACGGCCACCCAGTGCCGACCCCAGGAAGCTGTCCTTGACACAGATGCCATAGTACCGCATGCAGGGCACGATATAGTCCAGGGCCAGGCGCTCAGGTGCAGCAGGCAGCTCCTCCTCCCTTAAGCCGGCACTGGCCTCACCACGGCCACTGCTGCAGCCCAGGCCACCCTCTCCCTCTTCCCTCTGGTTCTCCTGCCTGGCCCACGGCCGCTTGGTGGGTTCAGGGGCATCCCCACCATCCTCTGCCCATTTCCGCTTGGGAGCCTCAGGCCGGGCACCCTGAACTGCCAGTCGCTGGCACCCCTTGGTGACCAGTGCTGCAGCACCCTCACTCTGCAGTGGCCGCAGCTCGCCACCATCCTGCCCACCGAAGCCCTCCAGCAGGGGGCTGGCTGTGGCGGAAGTGGCTGTGGCTCTGGGGATCCCACTCCCTGCTGAGGCCTCAGCAGGTGCTCCTGGACGGTGGTAGGAGGGTAGCAGAGGACACGGCAGGTACCTCTCCACCCCCATCCTGGACCGGCCAGACTCCAAAGGCTCTGACACAGAACCTGGCAACTGAGAGAGAGCCTGACTCAGGGGCTGCGGCTGGCACGGGCTGTCCATGGCAACAGTGTCTTCATCCCCCTGGCATGGAGGGCACGGCCCGGGCCCATGGTGCCACTCTCCTCCACTGCCTCCTCCTCCTCCACTTGATGCAGCCGGCGGCCGGGGCGGCCGGGCCTGGCGTGGGGCAGGGTGAGGCAGGGCAGGTGACAGAGGCTCTTCTCGTGCCCTGGGGGTGCTCGCTGGTCCCCAAGTCCTCTGCTGTCCCTAGGGGCTTGGGAAGAGACCTGTCAGGGTTACTGGAAAAAGAGAAAAAAAAAGGGGATGTTCAAAGAGCTAGAAGCAGGCTGGGGGAAAGGGTGACGGGTAGCAGGGCAGTAAAAAGGCAGACAAACTTGGCTATTGAGACTCCAAAACCTGAGCCAACTAGAAGACCCTGAGAATTTTGGGGGGAAATCACTGACAGACAAGAGTCAGCGAGGAGGACAGGTGGAGGAGTCAGGCTAGGTAGATGACCCAAGACAGAGGACTGCGGTGGGGGCTGGAGAAGAGAGCAACCTCAGAGTGAGACAAACAGAAAAGAGGGAGGGGCCTAAAGTAGAAAAGGACCGGCGAAGGAGTGGGGAGTAGAGACGAATAGGGGTGATCAGCCTGGGAGTTCCAGAGACAGAGGGAATGTGGGGAGTCCAGAGAGAGGAAACTGGGGAGCCCAGAGACAAAGAGAACAGGACGGGTTGTGGGGGTGGGGTGGGGACACAGAGAAAAACAAACCGGAGAAAGCTGGGAGGGAGGGCCTCAGACAGCCGGACAGACCGGGGTGGAGGGGTCGACCTTACCCCACCAAGAGGAAGCCTGTTGGGGGCTGACACACACCCAGACGGAAGGGAGGTCCTGAGACAGACGGACGGAAGGGAGTCGCGGGAGGAGGGTTCCACAGAGACAGAGAAGGGCGTTAAGGGTTCACGCACTCGGGGACCGGACCACGGTAAAGAGAGCGCCCCCTACCAACTCCCTTTGGTGCGAACACTGAGGCCCCGTCGGGGCGCAGCTGGCGACGGAGGTAGGGCCTAAGGGCCGCTAGGACCCTGCCCACCACCCACCCCCTCCGCCAGGCTCGCGCTGCCGGTTGCCACCCCAACCACCGCCACGGCCGGCACTCAACGTGCCCGTCGCGCGATCCCTCCCCCACGCCCCACCCCCATTCCTCCCTCCCCAGGGTCGCCAAGCTCCGCCACCGCAGAACGGCGCCGGCCCCCTCACCCTGCCCGGCTCGCACCAGCGCCCCGACTCGAGCACCCTCCCCGCCCTGCTCCCTTCCTTCCCGGAGCTCTCCTCACCGAGCTTTTTCCTCCGACGCCGGCGCCGCCGTTTGTGGCAGCCGTCCTGCGCTGCACAGCGCGCCATACCCCGCCCCCACCACCCGCGACGCTCCGCCCCCGCCTCTCCCGGTGGGTACGTGACCGCGCCCGGGTGGAGGAAACGGTGCGCAGGCGCGAGGGGCGCGGGGCGGGGCGAGGACGTTCTGAGCAGGCCCACTCGAAAAAGAGGACGTGGGCCGGCTGACAAGAAGGTTATTTGCATTCTACGCTCCACCCACCCCTTTTGCACGAGAGGAGGAACGCAATTAGAAAGGGCTGAATCAGGAGAGTTTCTGCGGAATTAGGCAAATAACATGGGAATGTATGCAAATCGTGCTATTTACATGGATAAGTCCATCCCCTCAGAGCCAACAACGCTGCGAAATAAGTAGCCGGGTCGGGATATGGCATGCAAATCACCGATTCATTTACATGGACGGCTCCGCCTTCTCACGGCTCAAGAATAGGAATGAGTTTGAGAAATGTCGGCGCAGGTAGTTGGGAAATGTATGTAAATTCACACGTCAGCGATAATTTACATAAGGTCTTTATAAAACGGAGGAAGGAGTTTTGAAACGTTCTTGAGAGGAAGGAGCGCGGACTAGATGGGATATGCAGACATTTCCTGACCCATTCTGCCTTGTTCCCTCAGGACAACTGTGGGAGTCAGTAAAGCAACCTAGGAAAGCTATGCAGAGAAAGTATTTGCATAACCACCTCATGTCATTTAAGAACATTTTGGGCGACTGAGCCTGGGAGAATTGTGTAGATACGGTCATTTAAATGCCCCGCCCCCTCGACCTCGCATAGGCTGAGCACTCAGGCCTTCCGCGGTGGGTTAAAGCTGACTTGAGGGTGGCAGAGCAGTTGGGAGTATCCGGAGGGGACTTTATCTGTCCCTGGCAGAGGGTGAGGTGTCCTCGGTTCACCTGGACACAAGATAACATACTGGACTCCAGTACCCACGAGAGTGTGAACTGCACAAAGGCCCACACATAGTGCTCAGAGACACACACAGAAAGGATTTATGATCACACACAGGTGTATCAAAGGAGCCAAATTCACATCAAAACACAGAGACCTCAGGGGCACACATGCAAGTCAGAAACTGCCTTAGACTTTCAGGCATCAGACATGTATAGGTATCACACAGGCCTGAACTCTTATTCATGTTGGTGTCCCAAACACCAGCTTCATGAATACAATCACTGAGGACAGAGTCGTCACAAACAACTGTGACACACACACAAACAGCACACATTCCTACAGCTGCCATCAATCATGGCACAAACACAGGGACATCAGTGTTACATATGTGGGCCTCCAGCACACACTGTCATAAAATGTACACACAGTGATAGATTCTCTAACAGGCACCTGAGTCAGTAGTCATGGTGTGCTCCCATACCATGTCTGACCCAGAAATATGGCCCCAAACATCCTAACACTTGACTTTTCCATCAGATACCTCTTCTGCCTCCCCTCCCTCCCTGTCACCCCAAAATGATGGAGGCCAAGGCACTGGTATAAACAATGCTTTATGGGAGTGTGTGTGGGGGGTAGGCCTTCAGGTAATAAATAACTCGTATTAGCAATGGCAGGGCCAGGGGAACTGGGGCCAAATGGCCCTGGTCTCAGGCTTTGGGAACTCTTCGAGAGTGGTTAGGGGTTCAGGGGGGACAGAGGGTAGCCAAGACAGGAAGCAGCAGCAGGTACGGATTCCCCCTTCCCCCGTGGCTCAGTCTTGCTCCCTCAGCCAGGCCCCACCAGGCCAGGGAAAGGGAACAGGTGTCAGGGCAGCTTCTCTGGGGCCAGGGCAGGTGAGGGACTCGGCCTCTGGGGGCCTGGGTCTGGGCCCCAGCTGGAAGGACAGGGCTGGTCCTGAAGAACAGGTGAGCTGAAAGAAAAGCGTGAGGTGAACTGGAAGGATCCCGGCTCTGTCCAGCAGGTGAGTCTGTCTCATTTCTGGGTATTTTTCTGCCCTCCTATCTGTGTCTGTCTCTCTATACCCTTCTCTTTCTCCCAGGGTTTCTACATGGTCTGTCTGACTTTCTATTTCTCGTCTACAGGTAATTTGGGTCTGTCTCTCTCTCTCTCTCTCTCTCTCTCTCTCTCTCTCTCTCTCTCTCTTAGGGTTTCTCCTTGTTTGTTTGCCTCAGAGAGCTGTCTCCTTGAGTCTGTAGAGAGGTAGTTCAGTGTCTAAATTTCATGTCCCCATCTTTGTAGGTCTGTGTCTTGCCACAGTCCTGGATCACCCTAGCTCCAGGACTCATTCCAGGGTTTTCCACGCTGAGGAGACATATTTGATCAGTGGTTCTTGCTTTGCTGTAGATAGCATAACCTGGGAGTTTCCAGGAATCCTGAAATCACTTCAGAATCTCTGGGGTGATGTCCAGGTATCAGTAGCTTTTAACGATTTGCAGGTGATCCCAATGTGCAGCACATAATTAGTGGGGGGGGGGGACCAGTTTGGTGGGCCTTGACCAATCTTTTATTGAAAAAGAACAAAATGGAATACATAGAAAATATCTGAATGCATTATATGTAATAATATTGGTCCATGGAGCTACAAAGAGGATGAGTTGGTGCCAGAGGCTGGGGGGAATGAGGAGTGACTGCTTAATGGGCATGGTGTTTCCTTTTAAGGCAAAGAAATGTTTTGCAACTAGACAGAGGGGGTGGCAGCACAACCTTGTGAAAGAACTAAAATGCCACTGAATGATATACTTTAAAATGGCTAGATTTACCTTATGTGGCTATTGCCTCAATTTTTTTTTAAAAGACTATTGGTGCTAGGAAAACATGTGTTTCCGTTTTATATGTGTGTGACTGTATTAGATCAACATATATTTCCTCCTGCAGACTGCAGTCAAAAAAGTTTGAAAAAGCATCAACTTACTGTGTTTGATTCCCTGAGAGCAAACCCTGACACAGACCCTGTGCTAAGCCCTGTGGTGAAGAGTATACACCCATCCATTTCTGCACAGTCTTTTTTTTTTTTTAATCCTCACCAGAGGACATTTTTCCATTTTTTGTTCAGATAGAGTGGGAGGAAGACAGAGGAAGAGAGGGAGAGAGAGAGAGAGAGAGAGAAACATCAACGTGAAAGGGACACATCAAGTGGCTGCCACCCACACAACCAACCAGGGCCGGGGACAAACTGCAACCGAGGTACGTGCCCTTAGCGGGAACTGAACCCGGGTCTCTCTGGACCGCAGGCTGACACTCTAATGGCTGAGTCAAATCGGCACAGAGTCTTTAAATGGATAAAAAGAAGAAAAATGAAATAAACAGCCCTTGTTTATGAGTCTTTACAAGTCCTAGTCCCTGTTCTAAGCACTGGACATGAATTAACTATTTGTCTTCTCAACACCCACATGAGACAGGTACTGTTACTGAGGAAACCAAGGCCCAGAAAGGTTAAGGAATTTGCCCAGAGTTACCAAGCTACAAAGTGACAGCTGGAGTTTAAATGCAGTCAGCCTGGCTCTGGAGTCTGTGATTGTCACCTCCTTTCCTCCTTAGATGGAGAAGCAAATGCTATCCAAATAACAAGTTGTGAGACCATCAGCTAGAGGGAGGGACCCTGACTGGGATAAAGGTTCCTGCAGGACGAGTCCTCTTAGCAGAGGCCAAATGATGAGGGGGAGTTGGTGTAGGAAAGGAGGCGGGAGAACAGGTGCACCCAGCCGAGGCACAGCAGATGGAAAGGCCTGGAAGGAGAAAAGACCACTGCCCAAAGAACTCACCCTGGATTCCTCTCTCTCAAATTCCATATTCATTCATCCAGAAATCATTTTGGCTCTGCCTTCAAAGAATATCTAGTTTAATCCCTCTTCCCCACAGCCACTCTGGAGCTGCCAATGGCTGGGAGGGGAAGTGGGCATGAAGCAGAGGGGAGGGGAGCACTGGGAAGACATTCACACCCCCAGAGAGGTCGGGATGGGACCAAATCCTGCAGGATTTTGCAAGCCTGTTAAGGAGTTTGGAAGACACAAGGCTTTCTGAAGGAGGGGGAGGAGGTTAGCAGGGAAGAGAGGAAAGGAACAGTGTTCCTGGCAGAAGGAACAGAATGAGCACAGACCAGACAAATAGAAAGAATTTCAGTGTGGCTGCAGTGGCCTGAGAGCTGGGGAGAGATGCAGGTTGAGGCAGGTGAGGCTGGCAGAGGCCAGCCCCTGCAGGGTCTAATAACAAGCAGAGGAGCCTCACCTGTGTCCCATGGACCCTGGGAGCCACTAATGATTTTAAGCAGGAAGGACAGGATTGGATGTGCTTTAGAAAGACCCAGTGGCTACATCAAGCGGGAACAGACTGAAGACAGAGACTAGGGAGGATACAGAATCTATCCACACCTCAGCACCTCCTCTGCCCCCACTGGTCCTGTCCACCATTGTCTCTCTTTTTGTTGCTGTTGTTAATCCTCACCCAAGGATATTTTTCCACTGATTTTTAGATAGAGTCGGAGGGAGGGAGGGAGAGAGAGAGAAACATCGATATGTTTGAGAGAGAAACATTCATTGATTGCCTCCCGTATGACCCTGATCGTGGCCAAAGCTGGAACCTGCAACCTGGGTACATGCCTTTGACTGGAAATTGAACCCGCAACCCTTCAGTCTGCAGGCCAACGCTCTAACCACTGAGCCAAACTAGCCAGGGTTCCACCATTGTCTCTCACCTTGACTTTGCAGTAGCCTCCTTAATTCTCCCAGCAACCACCCCTGCCCCTACAGTCCCCCATTATATGTAGTCAGAGGGACCATGTGAACACTCAAATAGGATCCCATCCCTCCTCTGCTCAGAGCCCTCCTATGGCTTCCATCCCACCCAGCATATAAGCCAGAGTCCTCCCTGTGGCCCCTAAGACCCTAACTGATCTGCTTCCCTCCACTCCTGACCCCATCTCCTGCTGTACCATCCCTCAACACACACACACACGTGCACAAACACAAACCACTCCAGCCACGGGGCCTTTGCACTGGCTATTCTATCTGCCTAGAACACTCTTCTCCCAGGTCTCCCCATGACCTTCTCTCTTACCTCCTTTGAATCTTTGCTCAAATGTCACTTTCTCAGTGGGGACTTGCCTTATCATTCTGTTCAAAATTCCATTCCTCCACCCCCCACCCCTCTTTGCCCTGTATAACTCTTAACTCCCTAACAAGTATATAATTTACTTATGAATCTTGTTTATTGTCTGTCTCCTCCATGAAGACACGATTTTTGTCTATTTCACCAGTGACTTGAACAGGTCCTCAATGAATAGATGTTCAATGATTATTTGATGAATTATGAATGTGAGGGTGAGAGATCCAGGGCAGAGAGTTGGCAGTGGGATAGAAAGGACTTCCCCATGGCCAGGAAGATGGCTCCTTTAACTCAGATGTTTCTATATTTTTCTTTCTCCCTATTTCTCTTGTCACCTGTCCTTTTCTGTGTGTCTGTCTCTGCTCCATACTCTCCCTTGCCAGGGGACCACCCCTGCAGTCCCCGAGTCCCCATTATCCCACCTGGCTCCGCAGGTCTCAGCAGCCACAGGACTGAGGGGCCACGGCCTGGGCACTCCGAGGCTGCCGCAGCTGGCGAAGGGAAGCGTCACCGTACTGAATGCCTGAGCCCATCCTCTCAGGGTCAAGCTCACCTGAGGGTGAGGAGAGAGGTCAGAACAGGTCCCTTGGAAACCTCAGGCCCCTGCCTTCGACTCCCACTCGGGTCAGTCTGGGCCTCACCTGAGTCGATCTTATTCAGGATGGTGCGGGCACACTTCAGGAAAGCCTCCTCCACGTTCTCCCCCGTGAGAGCGCTGGTTTCCAGGAACATTAGCTCTGGGGGCAGACGCTCAGGTCAGGGCCTCAGTCAGTCCCCATCCTCCACTCTGACCCTCACCTGCTGCCTCTCATTCTGTTCCTCAAACACGCCGGCCTTTGTACACACCATCCCCCTGCCATGAATGCCCTTCTCCCCAGGTACCCACCTCGCTCTTCCTTCAGAGCTCAGCTCACACATCTCCTCCTCCAGAAAGTCCTTCCTACCTCGCAGGATGGGTTAGGTGACTCCTCTGGACTCCCATGGAGTCTGTGTCCCCCGCAGCCTGGCCCTGACCCCTCTGGGCTGTCACTGTAAATGGGCCTGCCTGCCCACCTACCCCACACTGGACTGAGAGCTGGGCCCAAAGCTGTCTTCATCACCTTGTCCCCAGCACCATCTAGCAAGGCCCAGGTCCACCACAAGTCACCTGTCAGTCACGTGCCAAGGCCTCACAGTAAATTAAGAGCCAGGATTGAAACCCACATCTTTCTTATGGCAACACCTCCTCTTAACCTGGAGGTTACAAACTGGAGGAACGTGGATAGTCCATAAGCCAGAAGGCATTTGGCCAACATGACATTTTTCAAATGGGTTTGTACTTGCACTCCTTTTAACACGGCTGTCAGTCTTGTCCACTCCCCAGTGCCAGTGCCGGCTAACGCTGGATCAACCCCAAACTATCTCCTTTAATCACAAAACGTACTTGTCCCCTAGGGCCATTGCAGCCTGCAGTTTCTACCTTATACCAATACCCTGCGCCCTCACCATGGTGGTTGGAACCTTCTTAGCAGCCAACATTATCAAGTACCCACTCCATCCAGGTGATGCTGAAGGCTTTCAATGAACCATGCCCCTTAACCATCACGCAGGATGTGAGACACAAACACCGTGAGCCCCCCTTTCTAGATGAGGAAACAGGACCAGAGCAGTCACATGTGGCAACAATCGGATTTAAACTCAGACCTCTCTAAATCTCCAAATTCCCTTGCTGGGCACAGCCATAGAGAGCCAGGAGGCCCACAGCCCCAGTGGACTACCCTCTATCCCTGCCACCCACCCTATGGCTCTCACCATTCTCCTGGGCAAAGCGGGAGGCCTCCAGAAAAGTGACCTCACGCTCAGGGTCCAGGTCCTTCTTGTTGCCACAGAGGATGACCACAATGTTGGGGCTGGCCAGCGTGCGGGCGTCTGTCAGCCAGGCAGCCAGCGAGTTATAAGTCTCCCGGCTGTGGAGAAGGAAAAAAAGGGGAGATGGACACAGGAGAGGGGCCACCCAGATCCCACCCCATCCACTTTGTACACCCACCTGGTGATGTCGTACACCAGCAGGGCTCCAGCAGCTCCTCGGTAGTAACTCCGTGTCACCGACCTGTGGGGCCAGGGGCACTGAGTCACCTCAGAGGCCGGGGTCTGCCCCAAGACTACCTCCCTCTGCAGAGAGAAGCTGGTGGTTCGGAGGCCCCGCCTTCACTGCTGGCCCATCCCCCAAAACCTGGCATGGTCTGGTCTCACCTCAATGTCACTAGGTCTTGCAGTCTGTCTCCCTCAGTCTCTATCTCACTTAGCTCTCTGTCCACCTCTGTGTCCCTGTCTTTCTGTATTTCTTCACTGGTCTGTCTTTCTCTCTGTCTCCCTTATGTGTATGTGTCTTTAAATATCTGTTTCTCTCTGTCTCTATCTATCTCTGGCTCTAGCTCACTCATGCTCACTCTTGCTTTCCCAGTATTCATTCATTCATTCAACATTTTCTGTCATCTCCCCTTTGCCTAGTCCTGGCTAGAGGCTATGCAGCTACATCCACTTATCCCTCTCCTGCTGTGTCTGAGGGAGGCCCCCTTCCCAGTGTGGTCAACTGTCTGCGTCTCCCTGTGTCACCAGTCTGGGTCTCTAGAACTCATGCAATCATTCCAAAAGCATATATTGAGCACTTACTGCAAACCCAATTCGTGTCACACACCTGTCTTTCCTTCACCCTCTCTCTCGGTCTCTCGCCTCTATGCACCTCACATAATTAACGACTAGTAAAGTAGCAGCTCTTCCTCACGGACTGTTTTCTCTCATTTCTCTCCTGTCTCTTCCTCAGACTCAGGATTTCTATGTGTCTATCACCTTTTCTGCAGACATTTCCTGAAGACATACTGTGTGCTGAGCCCTACTCATTTCTCTCCCACCAACAGAGAGAGATTTCTCCGTCTCTCTGCCACACCTGTCCCCCTTTCCCTGTCTCTGTTCTCCATCTCATCTCCCTTATGTTTCTCTTCCTCTCTCTCTGTCTCTCTTTCTCTCTCCTTCTCTGAGTGTATCTCTTTCAAGTGTCTCTCTGTCTGTTTTAGTCGCTCTCTTTCAATCTCTACCTTCTCATGCCCAAGCGTGTCTTTCTCTTCAGGCCTGGTCTCTCCGTGGGCACAAGCTCCATCCCTCCAGCCATATGGGTCTAACTACCACAGTCTCTCCCTGGCTCTCTTACTCTTTATTACACTCCTTTCTCCGTCTCTTTTTCTCTTACTGTCTCTGTCATCCTCTCTCCAGGGCTCCACTCTTTGGCTATATGTACCTGCTACTCAGTCTCTGTCTCTCTCACTCCCTTGCCTACCCTTTCAGGGTTTCCTTCCTCCTAACGTTGTATCTCCAAGTGTCTCTGCACACGTCTCTCTCCCATTTTCTCTCCTCTCTCCTCCCTCCTCCCCCACACCCTTTCTCTCCTTGGGAGCCCAGCCCACTTACCGAAACCGCTCCTGGCCAGCCGTGTCCCAAATCTGTAGTTTCACAGTCTTCCCACCCACGTTAACTACCCGAGATCCGAATTCCACTCCGATCGTATGGTTGGAGTCCTGTTTGACTGGGAGTAGTGGGAGGGCGAAAAGAGGCAGTGCAGGGGCTCAGAGAATTCTCTGTCCTCCAAGGCCTCCTCAATCTGTACAAACCCATTCTCATTGCTGGGGCAACTGAGGCTCAAGGAAGACCTAGCAAAGAGCATATACCACAGCAAGGACCAGGCAGCCAGCACTTGAGTTGTACCTATGGCCAGCCCTGCCCACCCCAACCACTGCCCACTTGCCCATGCCATGCCCATGCCCACTGTTCAGTGCTCCCGGGACCACTCCCAGACACTCACATTTATTCTCAATGAATTGATGAAGAAGACATGATTTGCCAGTTCCTGCACTGCCAATCACCAGGAATTTGAAGAGGAAGTCTGAGCAGATGGAGCCAATATCAGGAAAACCCAGACAAAATGAAAGATACAGGAGAAAATATGGAAACCAAGAGGCCATCACAGTCACAAGGAGAGAAACAGACACAGGCAGACAGTGGGTAACAACAGGAACAGATAATTCCCATGTAATGCTTACCATGTACCAGACACAGTTCTAAAGTTCTTTACCTACATCAACGGCTCACTTAATCCTTAGGAAAACTCGACGAGGGAGGTGTGCTAAGAATTATCCCCATTTTCCCAGATGAGGAAACTAAGGCCAGAAAGGTTAACTGACTTGCCCAAGGCCTACAGCTAGGCAAAGCTGGGATTCAAACCCAGGCCAACTGGCTCCAGGGTCCAAGATCTTATTAGCTATTACACTGCTAAAGCCTCTTTTATGAAGAACTACAATCTTGCCCTTGCCCACTAAGACTTCACCTACCAATCTCTGACTCATTAAGTCCACTCTATCCTCTGGCTTTCAGTCTACTCTCTGAAGATGACAAGCTGTTTCCCACCTCAGGATCTTTGCACTTGTTCCCTATGCTTTTCTCTATTTGTTGAATGTAGCTTCCTCTGACTCCTAAACCAATGCTCCTTCTACTGCACCCTGTCCTCCCACCTCCTATCCACCCACCCTGATTTTCCAATTCTAAGTCACTACTTTCTCTCCTCTACTCAAGGCCCTGCCCCTATTCTCAAGCTTAAACTCCACTCCTTGGCACTAGTCCCATCCCATAATTCAAGGGCAACTCGTCCCCAATTCCAGACCTCAAGCCAGAGCAGTCCTAGGGTCCAGAGCATCCCTTCCAGCAACCCTTAGCCCATCAAACTCCAGCCCCGCCCCATCCACGCAGCCTCCGCGCCGATATTTTAAAGCCCACCCTCTCTCTTAATGCCTACCCTGATCCCTCATAACTGGCTCTCTCAAATCCCGCCCCGAACTATTAAACCCACAACCAGACCCTCAGGCCCCGCCCAAATCGATTAAGCTCAGCGTCAGATCCACTAAACCCCTCCCAGCATCCACTAGGCCCTGCCCCATAACACCAGACCCCGCCCCCTGACATGAAGCCCCGCCCCATTCCCACAGGCCGCATCCTTCCTGGGCCCAGACCCCAGACTCCAGCTTCCGCCCACCATCCTCACCGTAGGTCTCGGCCATGACTCGGTCGCGGCCGCTCAGGGCCGCAATATGGCGCCGCGGCCGCGCCTGCTCTTCGGCTGCCAGCCGCTTCACTCCGGTTGCAGCCCCGGCTCCGTGCTACTCCCGGGGCCTGGCGCCGCCACTTCCGCCTCCACCCGCCTCCGGCGCGACCCGCTAGGGCTGCGGGATACCCGACCACACTTCCCAAAGGCAGAGATTGGCGGACTCGGCGGCCAGAAGGCGGGACAAACAGCGTGGATTGGTGGTGTTAGAGAGAACGAGCCGTAAGGGGCGAGACCAAGACAGGCGATTGGCGGACCAGTGGGAAAGGGCGGTGCAGAGATGCTTAGCCGAGCAGAGAAACGGATTTGGTCAGGAGTCCGGGGGCAGAGTCGAGACTCCACATTGGGTAGTAGAGGACTTGGGGCGGGGATGTGGATGCAAAGAAGGGAGTGTGGACAGGACCGATAAGAGGCCAGTGAGTGCGATTTCTGACCTCAAAGGCAGGAAGAATGAGAATTGGGGGGATACAACGCAGTTTTAACAACCTCCTTCCTCCCTTTGCAGATAATTTTCCAAGAAAACCTTTGCTCTGCGGTATCTTCCTCATAATCCGACTGGCTCATTCCCAATAGTTTCACTTCCTTCCATTGGTCTAGAGGACATTACAATCCCCGACTGGGCTGTTAAGATTGTGTGCAATATCTAAATTTAGGAGCCCACCTCGGGTAGAGCCCACCTTAGCTAAAGCAAAGGGCTTTTAGTCGGTGAAACTCTGCCTAGCAACTATTGACGTTATCGCAGTCAGTGGGTTGATTGGCTAGATTCAGGAACCTGGGGACCCATTTCCTTTCTAGATCCCCACCACAAAGACCACGGAGACTCGCAGTTTGCACTTAGCTGATGTATTTGCATAAAGCCGGGAGGAAAAAAAAAAAAAACAGCAGGGACGGCGGCAGGTTGAGCTCACTGGCAGTAGAAATCCCATTTCTGGAAAAGAGAAAGAGAAAACAGTGGGGACAAAACCAGCGGTCACACCACAAAGGATCTAGTGATTTTGGCAAAGGCTACAGCCGCAGGGGCCAGGTTTGGCCACACAAGTGCAATGCAAAATAGCCCAGGGCCCTCTAATCTAGCACCTCTCAACTGCAATAGGATTTAGAAACCACGCCCCATCTTGCAGATGTGAAAATTGAGGCAGTGAAGTCCCAATGCACACAGCTAGGCTGCCTGGGAGCCAAGGGCAGAAGCCTCTTTACCCACTATCATAACCCAAGGGTCCTCCCCCTCCAGATCCCTGCCAGCCCCCAACACACTCACATCTGTCTTCACATCGATTTTGCCAGGTTTCAGGGTCTGGTCCTCTCGTACAATGCTACTGGGGAAAAAACCCAGGCGAGCGGCCATGTCTCCATAGTAATCTCCCTGAACCTGGGGGAAAATGAGTGAAAAGTCCAGGTCCAGGAAGATGGCAAGCTCACTGCTTAAGATGTTTGTGCGCTAGCTCTTTTCCCTGATCTCCACATGGCTCGTTCCATCCTTGTCAATTAGATCTCAGCTTAAAGTCACCTGTTGAGGCCTCCCTGACCACCTGATGTAGTCACCCAGTTACATTAATTTTCAAAGCAGTACATTTGCTAGTATCTTTGAAGGCTTGTCTTCTTCCATTAGAATAAAATGGATTATTTGCTACTGTATCTTCAGTGTCTAGAACAGAACATAGCACCATAGGAGGGACCCTATAATTATTGCTAAACAAAGTAAAAAAGTAGATCACACTAGCTCCCCCACTCTATTTCAGTTCACCCCCTCAAATTTTCCCTTTAGTGGAAAACTAGGGGGGACTCCCACGCCACCCCCACACCCCTTCCTCCTCTGTTCTCCCATGACTCACACTGCCTCCCCAGAAGAGCCGACCCCGGCCTTTCAGCTTGGAGAAGACATACACAACTTGGCCTCTGTGTATTGTCAGGAAACGGCAGTCGGGAGCTACATAGTCCTGAAGGGCCACAGCTATGGAGATAGGGTCTGGGGAAGGAATAGAAGGAAATGACAACACCCTTCACTCAGGCTGGCAATCCAAGGCCCCCACTCCCCCACCCCCCCACCTCTTACGGCTGCACTCCTCATCGGCACACAGCTTCCGGTCAGCCAGCTTGGGCATGGGGCGACCCCCAACAGTGGGCCCTGGGAAAGCATACAGCAAGATGATGACACTGAGGAACACCCTGGACCAAGTCATCGTGGGCTGTGAGCAGGAGAGTGACCAAGGCGGGAATGGGGTCTCTGATTTCTTCTTGTCCTCCCTCTCTACAGCAGGACAAGGAAACCTGTGTTCTCCGTCTTGTCCCCGCCCTAAACAGGTCCCAAATTTCGCCCACACAACCCAGAGGCTGCTACCCAGCCAGAACCATTTCAAGGAGAGGGTGAGGGCTGCCCACCTAAGAAAATGCCCAGATAGATCCAAAGCTGCCCAGGCCACTCCAAGTGACAGCTACCCCCTCAGCAATCGGAGGCCCAGACAGGCAGGCTGAGATATTCAATTCCATCTTCTCGAGTTGGCCTGGGTACCTGGCTTGGAATTTCCTATGCTGAGGAACAGAACAGGCAGCCCTTTGATTGCCAGGAATAGCCCCAGCTCTCGAGTACTGAGTGAACCTTAGGCTAGGTGATACCCTGCCATGACCACTATTTATCCTCATCAATCACTTCCTGAGTGACCTGGGCTAAGCAATATTCTCCTCTTGGAGCCTCACCTTTTTCATCTGCAAAATGGGGATAATAAAAAGCTTATAGTTATTTATAGAACATTCACTGTTTATGTATTCTTAACTCAAATGAAGACTTTGTATCACCTCAAAAGGGGCTATCATAACCCCATTTTATGTGGAAATGGAAGCATAGAGCCTTAAGTGGAGGATATGAATTCAAGTCTCAACTCCAAATTGTGCTTCAAATAGAGAGCCACATGCTGAGGTCATTTTCCTGAGCATCATACTCCTCTCCACAGGCACTCTCACCTCTGGGACAGCAAGTCCAAAATTTAAAAAAAAAATTTTTTCCTTTATTCATTTCAGAGAGAGAAAATGTGAGAGGGAGATAGAAACACTGATGAGACAGAACATCGACGGGCTGCCTCCTGTATGTCCCCCACTGGGGATCAGGCCCACAACCTGGGCACGGGTCCTGACCGGGAATCGAACTGGTGACCTCTTGGTGCGTGGGTCAACACTCAACCACTGAGCCACACCGGCCAGACCCCAAATTTTTTTTTAGCGGGGAAGAGGATGAACAAACACGGGCTTGGGATAGGGAAGAATTCACCAAGGGCATGTAAGCCATCTCTACATACCCAACACCCAGCACCAAGTACCAGGAGAACGTTAAATAGCTCTACTCAAATGTCAACTCCTCCAAGACCTCTCTGGATCACCCAGTCACTGTTCCCCAGCCTCACCCTTTCATCATTCCATGATACCAGTTTTGCTGGTTATCAGAACAGAGTATTTGAAATTAGCTTGTCTATTTTATTCATTACTTTATATCCTATGCTAAGAACTGTATTTAGCACGTAAAAGGTACTCGACAAGTATATGCTAAATTTACCAAGTGCTTGCTAAGTGCCCGGTAGTGGGTAGGGCTGTGTGTGCTGGGGGTAGTGACAGTACAAACAGTACCACAGTATTAACAGATTCCTCTTTACACAGGAAGAAAATGACTGAGTAGATGGAGGAACAGCTAGGGAGTCTCCCATGCAGACAGCAGAGACCAGGACCTGCTGACCACAGAAGCAGTGTGGTGGACAAGATGTTTCCACTGGCCATCTGTAATAACACTGTGTCTTGCAGTGAAGGGGGCAAGTCCTTTCTCCTGCCAATCTTTCAGATCTTACAGGGAGAAAGTCTGCCTTGGGTACTACAAGTCCCATCACTTCACCAATGTTCCTCTCTAATGGAAAGAGCAGAGCAGGATCAGGCTTGGGCTTAGCCTTGGCAGGAAAAATTATCCAGAGAATGTAACGCTACGTCTCACTGTATCTATTTTTTGGTTTATTTTCTACTTCATTTCCTCATCTATCTGGTATGAGAAAGGGTCTTAGGTTTTTTGAATCAATGAAAACTCTCAAGATTAGGTATGTAATAGATGGTTAAGGAAGGTTCCCCATTCCTTCTTCCCTTATCCATAGCTTCAGCTGGAAACACAACTGTATAGCCAGAAACTACATTTCCCAGAGAGGAATTTGGGTCTTCTGTCAGCAAGAGAAGTCAACAGTTTGTACCAGCATCTGGTCCATAGCTTCCCATGTGTGAGCAAGTGAGTCTGGGCCTCCTGTCAGCAGCAGTGGCATCCTCCTGAATTCTGGATGGAAGCTCAATCAGGGGTTACAAACTTGAACTCAAGTGTCTCAGACCCAGACTGCCATTCCAACTATCCTTCCAATGATTTCTGAGCACCAATTCCCTTCTTCTTCCTGAAGTACCTACAGTGGTTGCTGTGGTACTGTTGCCACAACAGACGGCACTTCTGTGAAGATTAGAAAAAGGCAAAGAAAAACCTCTTCCTTAATTTTCATGTTAGAAAAGTAGTGGTCTACAAAGTGAACGGTGTGCCATTCAAGGTGGCATCCTTGTGCAGTCTAGAACCTGCCCCACCGTACATGGCAGCCTGGGTTTCAGTTTCCTGCAATGAATGCTGATTGAGACAAAACAGAAATGTGCCAAAGTAGTAAAGATGACTTCAGCTGGGACAATATGACTACATACTCTGCTTTCGGAAGGTTGCAAATGACAGGGCCAAAAATTCAGGCTATTTTGACATGCAGAAAAGGGAACCATAGAGAACGCGAAAATAAAAACAACAAATGGTTGTAGAAAATCAAACATCAAAAAACACTTTAATTCCAGCCTAACAGCGCCAGGTGCAATGTCTGGGGACAGACTCTGGGTACAATGCTGTGTGACCACTCACTCACACATGCGGCTCCAAGAAGGCCCCCGAGGGGGACTTACCTTCAGGAGGCCGAGCCAAGGGGAAGAGGGGAGGCCTGCAAACAGGGGGTAGGGGCAGGCATGGGGAAAAGGCGCTACTTCTTGGCAAAGGAGATCTTCATGGCGTTGTTCTGGGTGATCTTGAAGCCCTGCAGGGCATCTCGGGCGGCCCCTGCCTGAACCTCGTTGTCAAACTCCACAAAGGCGATGTCGTGCCGCCCTGGGACCAGCCGGACCTCCTTGAAGCCAGGGAACCTGAGAGAAGGGGACAGTCCTCAGGGATCTAGAGTCAGCATTTCCCCCTAGCATTCTGGCGTCTGATGGGCAGAGGCCAGGACGTTGCTAAACATCCTACAATACAGAGGACGGTCACAATAATAAAGAATCACCCGGCCAAAAACGTATATAGTGCTAAGTTGAGAAACCCTATTAAAAACAAGTGCACACACTGTGAACATATCAATTAAATAGCAATTTTAACACGAATGCCTACACAACCTTAACCTGTATCGAGCCACCAATCACCTCCTTCCCCTCATAACCCACCTACCTCCCGTCCAGAAACAACCACTCCTGACTGTTAGGGTCTGCTGTTTCTTTCATTTCCCTCTTCTCATTCCCTGCTTCCTTCTCCACTAGGCAACCATCCTCTTGTTGACCAGAGGGGAGGGGACCCTTTTATCCATCAGTATTCTTAAAAAATACGTTTTGTTCTGTGGACACGGTAAACATGTGGTATTGCTTTTCTGTTTTATCCAGTTGCTCAAAATCTCCTCTCGGCACCATTATATAGAACCATGCCCACAACACTCTGCTCCTTCTGACTGCCGCACAGACACCATGGTGAGCATCGCCTCTGACCTCTCCCTTCACCCAGACTACTTCCCCACCATGAATGTCCCATCTACACCCCCTTGGGACTCTTGTTAAGACATTTTTTAGGGCCTTCCTGCCAGTGACAACCCATAACAACATGCTTTTCATTAAAGATCTCCTCCATCCCTCTCAGGAAAAGAGGAAACACAAGAAGCACCTGGTGCAGAGCCCCAGTTCCTACTTCATGGATGTGAAATGCTCAGGATGCTGTAAAATCACCACCATCTTTAGGCAGACAGTAGTTTGCGTGTTGGCTGCTCCACTATGCTATCTGCCTACAGGAGGAAAAGCAGTGCTGACAGATGCTCCTTCAGAAGGAAGCAGCACTAAAAGCACCTGCATCGGCTCTCGCTGGTGTGGCTCAGTCGGTTGGGCACCATCCCGTGCACGGAAACAGAGCACATGCCCAGGTTTCTGACTTGATCCCCGGTAGGGGCCGGGCAGGAGGCAGCCGATCGATGTTCCGCTCTCAAATCAATGTTTCTCTCTCACTTCCTCTCTAAAACCCAATTAAATAATATTTTAAAACATAAATTAAATTGCCCTGGCCAGTTTGGCTCAGCGGTTGGAGCGTCAGCCTGCTGACCAGGGAGCCTGGGGTTCAATTCTGGCCCAGGGTACGTACCTCGGTTGCAGTTTGTCCCTGGCCCACGGTGGGGTCATGCAGGTGGCAACCAATCAATGTGACTCTCTTACGTCAATGTTTGTTTCTCTCTCTCTCTCTCTCTCTCCCACTCTGTCTGAGGATAAATGTCGGGTGAGCATTAAAACAAAAACATAAAACATAAACTAAATACATATACAAATAAATGCACCTGAATCAAGATGAGTGGGGAACCACCCCAATTAACACCTTTTGGATGAGGACATAGCCCCTAATTTCACTAAGCAGTGAATGGTTACCCTGTGCAGTGGCTGTAGGGTCTACACGTCATCAGCAAGGCACAGGGCTCAACCTCCCCGCCCCCACACCTGCTGTTTCAGCGTGCTGTTTGCCAGTCTGGCCAGTGTTCAAGGAGGTCTCACTCTTTTCCTTACATGTATCTTGCATCCTACAAACGAGAAAGCTAAGGCCCAGAGCCTCTCCACTCACACCCCATGAAGGTGGAAGACAGCACACACGCTCTGGCCACTGCTGAGCCCCAGCCTTGTCATCACCACACCCCGTGGGCTGTGGGCCTTTTCCACCTCTGGTCACTGTCCCAACTGCAAAGCCTAAGCAGGCACAGGGCTCCACCAGCAGAATTCCAAGGCCTGTCCCCATGGTGACACCTCATGGCCATCACCCTCGGCCCCTGCCCAGCCACAGGCCCCACTTACTGGTTGAAGAGCATAGATAGCATGAGCTCATTGGTCTCCTCTGGCAGGTTGGTAAGGAACAAGATGTGATTTGGTGGGTTTTCTGAAAGCTGTGGGGGAAGAGACGGGAGCCCATGAGTCTAGTGGGGGATCTGCTGCCCTCCTGCTCTCCACACCCCCACCCTGACTGAATTCTTTCTAGCCCTTCACCTATGTTGCTGCCTGTCTACCCTGCTTCACCCCATCTAGCCTGTGAGCCACAGGAGAGCACTGCCACATCAGGAGCAGGGGCTCAGCAGATCGTCACTGAATGTGAATCCAGGTGTTGGCCACTGCTCCAGCTTGACCCAGACCTTCCAAAGCTCCTCCAACAAACATACCAACCCTTTGCTACCCCACAACTTCACCCTTATCCTCCAACAGCACTTCCTCAGGGAGGCCTGCCCAGACCACCCACCTAAAACAGCAACCCCTTGCCCTGGCCACGTGGTTCAGTGGTTAGAGCGTCAGCCTGTAGATTGAAGGGTGCAGGTTCGATCCCCAGCCCTGCTTGGGGCACATGCAGGAGGCAAACAATCAATGTGTCTCTCTCACACTGATACTTCTCTCCGCCTCCCTCCCCTAAAACTCAATAGAAAAAATATCCTCGGGTGAGGATTAAAAAATAATAAAAATTATAAAATAAAGTAGCACCTCCACTAGTCCCCTTCGATTCCCATGTTCCAACTATTTATACAAGACCACAGGAGGACTAGACACTTACAGGCTGAGCAGGTGGCATCTGGCCTGGCATAAGCTGCTGTGGAGGCATGGCCCCCGGTGGGATCTGGCCGGGTGCGAGACCTGGAGGTGGGATCATGCCAGGGGGTGGCATGTAGGGAGGCTGGCCCGGCAGGTGGTGCATGATGCGAGGCGCCTGAGTCATCGGCGGCATGCCCTGTGGAGAGAGGGAGGGCTGGATTGAGTGGGGCGGCTGACAGGTGGGAGTGACAGGTGTCCCTAGCAGGCACAGAGGAGAAGAAGTCGTTAGAGGAAACCCAGGTGTGAGACACGGAGAAAGGCCTAGATCTGCAAGAAGTGAAAAAAAAAAAGGCGCCCAGCCCAGCAGGTGTGACTCAGTGGATATGAGCATCACATGGACTGAGAGGTCCCAGTTCAATTCCAGGTCAGGGCTCGATACCCAGTGTGGGGTGTGTAAGAGGCAACCAATCGATGTTTCTCTCTCTCTAAAAAAATCAACAAATTAAAAAAAAAAAAAAAAAAAAAAAAAGGCACCCAAAGAGACAAAGAATACCAAGAGAAACAGATGAAGCAAAACAGACCCAGGCCAAGGTGGACATAAAATCAGAAAGTTAGCCCTGGCTGGTTTGGCTCAGCGATTAGAGCGACAACCCTCCAACCGGAGAGTCCTGGTTCAGTTCCCACTAAGGGCCCGTACTTTGGTTGCAGTTTGTCGTATGGGTGGCAATCACTGGATGTGTTTCTCTCACATCTATGTTTCTTTCTCTCTCTTTCTTCCTCTCTCCCTCCCACTCTATCTGAAGATAAATGCAAAAATGTTCTCGAGTGAGGGAAGAAAAAATTAAAAAACCAGAAAGTTAAAAAAAGTGTATTTTTAGCCCTTTCCAGTTTGGCTCAGCAGTTGAGCATCGGCCTGCGGACCAGAGAGTCCCAGGTTCGGTTCCCGCTAGGGGCACGTACCACCAAAAAAAAAATGTATTTTAGTATTAAAAAATTAGCCAATGTGACTTAACTTTGTTTATAGATATTAAGGAGGGAAAAGAACTAGAGGAAAAATTCAAAATATTAACAACTGTTAACTAAAAAAAGTGAAAATAAACACTATAATGAAAACACTACTTTTGCTTCTAAGAATGAAGTTTGAGGAAAAACCAAAGAAACAGATCCAGAGACCTACAGAGAAAAAAAGAAACAATGGAAGGCAGAGATGGACAGGGATGGTCAAGGCAGGTGCAGAGAGAGGAGTGGCAGCAAGGGGAAAATGGAGACAGCCTGATGACACAGCACGTGCCCTGAGGGGACAGGGCTGCCGGAGAGGAAATCACACCCAAATAGTCAAAGGTGGACAGAAAGCTGGACACAGGAGAGGGAACAAGGGAAGAGTAACCCAGTGTGAGCTGGCATCAGCGCACATAGGACAAATACAGTGTGACCCACCAGGAGAGCTCATGTGGAGACCTGGAGACCTACAGTGGGTGCGATTCATCCATCCTTTCTTTCTTACTGCGTGTTTCTGCATCCTGTTTAGAAAACAGGATGCTCCTACTTTTCATGCCCTCAGTAAGGGTCATGAAGACGTTTTCCTGTTTTCTTCTAGAACCTTTATTATTTTAGCTGTCACATTCGGGTATATGAACCTTCTCAAATTAACGTGTACCTAGTTGAGATCGTTTTTCTTCTTATGGATATCCAATTACTCCAGCATCATTTACTAGACAAAAAAAGTCCTTTGCCACTGGACTGCAGCGTTAGCTTCACATGTTGATTAACTACATGTGTGGACCTCTGTCTGAACTCTATTTGGTCCCACTGGTCCATCTTCCTACCCTCATGTCAATACCACACCATCTTGACGACTGTAGCAGGCCCCCCAGCTTTATTCTCACCTATCTTGCATTGCCTTTCCAAAGACATTGAAAAACAGGCTGTCAATGTCCCCAAAAATTCCTGTTGGGGTTCTTACTGGAACTGTGTTTAGATCAATCTAGGAAGAACAACATCTGAACAGTGGGGAGCTTCTCCAGCCATCTGCTGAGACTGTCTCCAATTTCTCTCAATATTCTGTAGTGTGTGTGTGTATGTGTTGCACCTTTTATTAGATTGACTCTTCAGAGCTATTTTTCAGATTGAAGTCTACTTCTGTGTGACTAGCATATAGAAATAAAATGTATTCTTTTCCATAATGACTTTATGCCTGGCAACATTTCCAAATTAAATTCACTTATTAATCCTAACTATTGGTTAGCAGCAGCTTCTGGATTTTCTACCGAGAGCAACATCAAGGTCAAGGAGAGAGAAACCAAGAGACTGGGACACAAAGAAAGAAAGATCCTAGGGAACAGCCTGGCAAGCAGGGACGGGCATTTCTGAGGAGACACCCTCATCCAGAGGCACACAACCTACATAAGAAAATGGAAAGGGGTTGGTGTCTGAACCCCAACAGAGACCCTTTACCCCCGCTCCCCCCTGAGCCCTCTGCCAAGCTATGTAGCAGAGAAAGGCCTGGTGATGAGGGGCCCTAGCTTACCGGGACAGGCCCCGGGACAGCTCCCACTACAGGGGCAGCTGCCCCGCCCTGCACGGCTTTCTTGGCAGCTGGGGTCTCCTGGCTCTTGGGCTTCCTCTTCTCCCGCTTCCGGTCACGCTCCACAAAGGTACCCTTCATTTTGGCAATGATATCCGAGTCGGTCTTGGCGTACTGGATGCGCTGCCGACAGAGAGCCAAAAGGTTAAGAGAGTGGACTTTGGAGCCAATCAGCTGGGTGCAAAAGCAGACCTTACCAGGAGCTGGGCGAGCACAATGTTAAAGAGATCACTAGGCTTCAACATCCTCATCTCTAAAATGACTGCGATGACTACATGAGTTCAAGTGCTCTGAGCAGCACCTGACACATAGGCAGCACACAGCGGGCTGTCGGACTTTTGAAGGGAAGGTGGGACAGCCCTGGGCATCAGGCTGCAGGTGGAAGCCTCAGTTGACAAGACAAGAGCACTCTGCAGGGGCTTTCAGCCACTCCCTGCATTTAGTCCCTGAGCTCAATTCCATCCACTCAGCTGTCTGTGGAACCTCTAAAAGCCCTGCCCCATGGAGCCTCTTCAGTGGGAAGAAAAGACAAAGAAGATTAAGAAGTGAACTGGAGCCCTGGCCAGTTTGACTCAGCAGTTAGAGCATCGGCTTGCGGTGCAGAGAGACCCGGGTTCGGTTCCTGCTAAGGACGCATACCTCAGTTACAGTTTGTCCCCGGCCCTGGTTGGGTTGTGCGGGTGGCAGCCACTCGATGTGTCCCTTTCACATCGATGTTTCTCTCTCTCTCTCTCTCTTCCTCTCTCTCCTTCCCACTCTATCTGAACAAAAAATGGAGAAATGTCCTCAGGTAAAGATAAAAAAAAAGAAGTGAAAGAAGTGAACTGGAGAAGTACTGAAATCTTCAGCTAGGGTGTCCAGGAAAGGCCTGGTGACACTGGTGTAGAGACACAGAGGGAGGGAGAGAGGGAGCCTTGTGGGACATCTAGGGAAAGAATGTTCTAGCAAAGGGAACAGCCATCAAAGAGGTAAGGGGTGCATGGGGAACAGCAAGGGAGCCAATGTGGAAGAAAAGAAGGGAAGAGATAAGGTTACGGAGGCAACGAGGACCCTGAGGACCATGGGGAGGACTTTGTCTCTTACTGAGAAAGCCAGGAGCTATGGATGGTATAAGCAGGAGAAAATTTCACAAGGAGCAGCCTGTGGGGAGCAGGGGATAAAGCAGGGAGACCCGCAGGCAGGCCGCTGCCACAGGGATGGTGGTGGCTGAGCCCAGGTCGGTGCAGGGGCAGAGTGAGAAGTAGGCCGCTGGCGAGTGTTTTGAAGGCTGAGTTGACAGGACTCCCTGACAAAGCTCACACATGCCGAAACGCATGATATGCTTCAAGCAGTGACTTGGGAAGAAAAGCAGGGGAGGGTCAATACAGAAAGATGTACAGTGTTTATACCTCAAAAGCTAATTCCTAGCTGCTCCAGAAAGGTAACGGGAAGATGTGGCAACTCTAGGCCTACAGACCCAGAGGTGGCGAGAGATAGGAGTCAAAGACATGGAGACGAGAGGGCTCCGGGTGTCTGCTGCCTCGGGCCCACACTCTTCCACATGACCCGCTGCCCCACTGAGGTCACCTGCCTGGGACCTGCAGGCACTGACACTTGCTGTCCCCTTCCAAGGAAAATGGTTCAGGGAGACACATTCCAACCACGTCAAACTTGAAAATCTATTAAGGAATAAGAGAAAAGGCCCGAAGAACCAAAGATGTCCGCCAGCGATCTGGCAGGAATTTCAGCTCACGGCAGGGACTTCAAGCCACTCCTTACCTCCCAGACTGCCGCCCGCCCCTTGGCCGTCTACTTGGCCTTGTGAACATCTGCAACCCAACACCCTTTCTCCCATCCCACAGCCTCTGCCCTGGTCCTGGCCCGACCCCTCCCACCTAGACTCCTAACCCAGCCTCCCCTTCAGAACTGGACCCTAAATCCCCTCCTCCAATCCACTCTGTCCAACAGCCACAGGCGTCTCCCTAAACCTCTCCCAGGCTCTGCAGCACCCTGGGAGTCACGTCCACTTTCAGGACAAACTCGAGCCCCTTAGCCTGACTTTGGTCATGCTCTGCAGGCCAAGCCCTCCCCACCACCTCCCACTATCACTCCAGCCAAATGAACTTGACTCGCTTCCTCAATTACACATGCTGTTGACTATCTCTGGGCCTTAGTCCACATGGTCCCTCTGCCTAACATTCTTCCTCCCTCTACTCCCCAAGCCAACTCCTCCTTCGTCTCACCTCCTCCAGAAAGCCTTCTCTGAACCCCCAGCCTGGTTGAGGTGCCCCCCACCTAAGCTTGCCCAGCTCTGTGCACATCCTCCATTCCAGCTCTGACCCTGAGCTGTCCCCATTGTGGGTCTGAGAGGGCAGGGCTGGGGGCTCCGTTAGGCACTCTGTGTCCCCATACCCCAGTACAGGGAACAGTAAATGCTGAGGAACAGCAAGAGAAACTCCTGTCCTAAAGGGACTGGACTACAGGTGACAGGAGGTCCAGGCCCAGTGGTCTCCTACAGCACCTCGCACACAAGTACACATACACCCTCCACCCCACAGTGCTCACCATGGGCTTGTCGTAGAAGGGGAAACCCTGCATTGAGCGCAGGGCGTTGGTGGCGCTGCTGACCTCCTTAAAGATGACAAAGGCCTGGCCCCTCATCTTCAGGCTCCGTGACACCAGGATATCCAGGATCTGGCCAAACTGGGAGAAGATGGCATACAGGGACTTCTTCAGCTCTGCAGTGGGGGGAGGAAAGATCCATGGGTGACTAAAAGCCTTGGTACCGTGCCTGGGTCTTAAGCTCCCTTCTTCAGAGGAAAGTGCAGCCCAGAAGGGAAACATCGGCCAACTCAGAGTACCCAGAATACCATGGGTCAGCAACCCCTCAAGAGCCAGCAGTAACAGTGGCAGCCAAGTCGCACTTAAGTGGTTGTGTGTATTCCTGTGTGAGAGGTTATCAGTAACAGTACCCAACCCACTCTGTGGCTGTATGAGGAACACAAGTCACACATACAAAGGGTATATAGCAAAGTCCATCACTTCTTTTGCTTATTACTAGCACCCTGACTAGGTCTGTACAATGTGGCTCTAGCCAACTCCTCCAACCTCCTTTCCCCATACTCCAAAACTCACTCTTGTATCTCCAGCCACAGACCTCCCAACCCTCCCTAACCCATCATACCATACTGCCTCAGGATCTTTGCACTGGCTGCTCCCTCTACCAGGAACACCTGTCTCCTAATGTGTACATGGCTGCCTCCTAGTCACCCAGGTCTCAAAGGCCTTCCTTCACTACCCTGTCTAAAGAAATGCCCCCTTGCCCTGGCCGATTTGGCTCAGTGGTTGGAGCGTCAGCCTGCAAACCAGAGACTCCCAGGTTCGGTTCCCGCTAGGGGCACGTACTAAAAAAAAAGAAAAAAGAAAAAAAAGAAAGAAATGTCCCCTCATGACATTTTCCCCCTCCTCATACCCTACTTGCTTTCCTTCGTGGCATTTTCCATCTCCTGGCATCACCTTTGCTTACTTGCTGTCTAGCTCTCCTTCTGAAGAGAAGCATTTGTTCACCCAAGTATTTCCATATGCAGTGCAGACTTCAGCACACAAACTTCTCCAAAAATATTTGCATGACTAAAGATACCATTGTTTTATGGGGGGGAAAATGTTATTAAAGACTTGATTTGGAGCCTGTTGTCTCTTTTCAGTAAATGAACACCCCAGATTTTTAAACAAAATCTCTTGATTTTACAAAACAGAAAAGCCACTGAATTCTCACAAACACCCCACTGAGGTAGTAACTATTAACTGTCCCCATTTTGCTAACTCGGAAACAGGTTTTCAGAGTGTCCCAAGGGTTCTGGGAAGACCCTGTAGAGCTGGGACTGGGACCCAAGCGCATCTGAACCCAGTATCACATCTCACTAGAACCCAGTATCACCATGCCTTACTTCACAGCCAGAACAGGGCACCAATCTAATGCAAAGGGTATCTGAGCTGAAGATGTTTGGTGAAAAAGATACTATGGAAGGAAAGAAAAGAAAACGTGGAGGGGGGCGGGACGAGGAAAATATAGGGCAAGCAAAGGGGTTTTGAAGCAATCAACTAAAAATTCTGATGACGTTTCTGAGTTGTTTCCATCCTCCATCCCCATGAACCCAACTTGGGCCTCAGGCATTCTCCTGGACTCTAGCCTTTCCCCATTTGCCCACTCCCTCCATGGCTGGGAAGACCTTTCACAGCTGAGTGCCTTGCCTGGCCCCCCATGCCCTCAGGACAAAGTCCAACGCCTCGCCCTGCCCACAAGCCTCATGGGCCATCAGTGCACTGCTCACCAGAATCTTCTCCAGAAGTCACAAGCCACTAGGCCTCAGGCGCACACACAATTGCTTATGGTTCCCAGAATGTCCAGGATCTTTAGTCCCTAGACACTGCACATGCCGGTCCAGGTCAGGAACACTCTCCTCCCTCACTGTAACAAATACTACATTCGACCCACAGCTGGAAATCTATGTGTATGGAGGGCCGACTCAGGTTATATGTGGAGTTTCTACTGCATGGGTGGTCGGCACCTCAATCCGAGTTGTTCAGGGGTCAATTGTACTGTTTCCTCTGCCTGGAAAGCTTTCCCAAAGTATCTTGTTTTCTGTGAGACTTAATGAACCCACTTTCTCAGTGCTTCCAGCCCTGTGCTTCCCCAGCCATGGCCCTGCCTACTCCAGGATCTCACTGTCTGCTAGCAGGTCTCTCATCCCCACTGACTTGTGCTCTATGAAGGCAGAACCAGAACTGTCCCAGTCACCAGTGTGTCCCCAGCACCGAAAAGTATTGCCTAAGCACAACGCTCTAAGACACTGGTTCTCAACCTTCCTAATGCCATGGCCCTTTAATATAGTTCCTTAAGTTGTGGTGATCCCCCAACCATAAAATTATTTTCGTTGCTACTTCATAACTGTAATTTTGCTACTGTTATGAATCGCTATCGGAAATATGTGTTTTCCGATGATCTTAGGCGACCCCTGTGAAAGGGTACCCAAGGGGTTCGCACCCCACAGGTTGAGAACCGCTGCTCTAAGAGGACATGGGTGATTTACACGGCTTATTTTGTTTTCAACAGCAAGTTTATTGGTAATCTGACTTAATCCTAGCAAAATCCTTTGGTTCCTCCCACAATTTTCCTGAGGTGATAATCAAAGCTAACATGTATCCAGCCCTACTGCTGGGTACCATAAAAAGAAGTACTGCTTGCCCTGGCCGGTTTGGCTCAGCGGTTAGAGCGTCGGCCTGCGGTCCAGAGAGACCCGGGTTCAGTTCCTGCTAAGGGCACGTACCTCGGTCGCAGTTTGTCCCCAGCCCTGGTTGGGTTGTGCAGGTGGCGACCACTCAATGTGTCCCTTTCACATCGATGTTTTTCTCTCTCTCTCTCTCTCTCTCTCTCTCTCCCTCCCACTCTATCTGAACAAAAAATGGAAAAATGTCCTCGGGTAAGGATAAAAAAAAAAAAAAAAAAAAAAAGAAGCACTGTTTATGACTCTTTTTGAATTTGTCTAATGGGTCTTCTGATTTTTACCGGAGGCCCTAAAAAAAAAAAAAAAAAGGCACTGCACGGAGGCTAAACTAATTTAATCCCTGAAACATCCATGCAAAAAAGGTACTATGATTTTGCTCAGTTAATTATAGAAAATAAGGTTCAGCCCTCGCCGGTTTGGCTCATTGGTTAGAACACCGGCCTGTGCACCAAAGAGTCCTGGGTTCGATTCTACCCAAGAGCACGTACCTCGGTTGCCGTTAGTCCCCAGACTCAGTTGGGGTTGTGTGGGTGGCAACCAATTGATTTGTCTCTCTCACATCAATGTTTCTCTCTCCCTCCCACTCTGTCTGAAGATAAATGTAAAAATATCCTCAGGCGAGGATTAAAAAAGAAAATAAGGTTCAATAAAGGCGATAATTTGCTGAAGAAAATGAAAAGGTATGTCTGATGTCAAGAATTGGGTTGGCCCAGGCCGGTGTTACTCAGTTGGTTGCAGTGTCGTCCTGTACACCAAAAGGTCAGGAGTTCAATTCCCAGTCAGGAAGCATAAGGGAGGCAATCAACGTTTCTCTCTTTTCTTTCTCTCTTTCTCTCTAAACCAATGGACATGTCCTCAAGGACTACAAAACAAAAAACAAAAACAAAAACAAAGAATCGAGTTCTTGAGCAAAATTCCACACTGGTGACCTCAACCACTTTTCTTTGCTGTGTGACCTTGGGCAAGTCACATCACCTCTGAGTCTCAATTTCCTAATCTGAGAAACGGAAACAACAGTTACTTCCTGTAGGGTTCTTGTGAAAGTTAAATGTAATTAAGATACATATCAGCACCTGGTATAGAGTGTTATTCACCATCATTATTCATTTCTTTTTTTGTGTGGTATGTGCCCCTAGCAGGAACCGAACTCAGGACTCTCTGATCCGCAGGCCAATGCTCGACCGCTGAGCCAAACTGGCCAGGGCCATTTCATTTTTAAATGAGACATTTTCATTGTGGGCTGATCACTGAAAGCATGACACTGATCAAGCCAGCCCCAGTTCTTGCCCTCATGTAGCTCACATGCCAGTGGAGAGACACCCCAGAATCATCAGGGCCTAGGATGCGAGGAAAGGATACAGGGCCTATGGGAAATCAGATAGGCACCTAAGGGGAAAGGAGATGGGGAAGGCCTCCTGTGAGCTGACATCTTTAGGGATGAGCAACAGTGACCAGGTTAATAGGCAGAATGCAAGGTGAACTGGGGAAGTGTTAAAGCCAGAGGAAGCAGCATGTGCAAAGACCGAGGGATTAACTCTGGTGTCTTGCCTGGAAGACATGGCTGAAGAACAGACGTGTATGCTGGGGATGAAAGAGGGGGCCAGCTAGTGCGAGATAGCCTGGAGTCTGGACTCCCTGGAGAACTCACCATCTTTCTTGATCTTCTCATTGAGGTTGTTGATATAAATAGTGTGGTTGGGGCGGGTCTCGGGAACTGCCATGGAGGAAGGTGCTGCGGTAGGACTGAAAGAATGAAAAAAGTAACTTCAGCCCTGGGTTTCTCAAAACCCCTTCTCCTAATGTGGGATTAACGGGCTCCTCAGAGATCTTCTTTCCAGGAGGAAGTCAGGTAAGGCGGGGAGGACGGAAGAAGGGTGCACAGCTTAGAAAACAAAGCAAACGCAGGAACCCCCTTCTCCTCCCGCGTGGTGCGGCAAATCTCGAAGTTTACTACGAGTCCCAGGATGCTCCACGCGACTTAATAGGCGGAGCGTATTGAGTGGTGGTTCCCATTGGCCCAGCTCTCACATGGCGGCCCAGGAAAAAGAACCCGGAGGTAAACGCCAGTTAAAGGAAAGGGAGATTTTGTGGTGCCCTGGCCACGCGCAGTGGGAAAACAGTTTCCCCACACGAGGCGCGGGAAGACCCAGGTGCCAAAAGCTCCGCCTGCCCGACGCCTGGGCCGCCTGCACCCGCAATCACTTACCAACAGAGCTACTGGTCCGACAAATGGCTCCTGCTGCGTTTCTGAGGGCCGAGCATGAAGCTCCCTCTCCTCGACCCGCCTTTTTCGTTATGCAAGCCAATCCCCGCGCGGAAACGTCGTAGCTTGACCAATCAGAGTAAGTCACGCCCACTCCTGCCAATCAAATCTCGGGCCAGATCTTACCAAATCAATCTCCGCCCAGAATTTGCCAATCAAAAGGGTCGTTGGGTTCCCGCCAGGAGAAAAACCCCGCCGTCTACCAATCAGTGAAGAGTGCGCTTCTTGCCAATTGGGTCGCGGCTTGCACTCCCTTCGGAGGCACCTCTTTAGAAGCCCCACCTCTCCCCTGAGACCCGGCGTTCTCTGTCACGTGGGGGCGAAAGGGGCGGGCACGGAAAGGTTGTGTGCTGCGGCCGCCATTTTGGGGAAGTGGAGGTGCGTTTCACTCTGATTCCGTTCCCTAGCCTAGCGCTATTGCGGCTCCCGACGGCCTCCGATCCCCGAGCCTTCCCTGTCCCACAGACTTTTACTGTTGCGCTCTGATTCCTAGACCTTCTCCACAACTAGGCCATTTTTCCTGCCAGGTGTCCTTTTGACCTCTTGACCTCTTGACGCAACGGTCAGCTCTAAGGTTCTAAACTTGGGTCTGGGATGTGACGGGGCGGACAGAGCCTACATTTTAACCTGGTCTTTAGCCTTTGGCCTCTAAGTCCCACCCTTTAGGCGCCTCACCCCAGGTCTGAGCCTTCATATCCCAAAATTGACCCCCAAGTTTCCAAACCGAGCCTCGGATGTCAATTAACTCCTCCTAACTCTCCTTCTTTCAGCCTTGCAACCCAGCTGCAACCACAAGTCTGGTTCCGGGTTAAAGGACCCCGCCCTGTTAACCCTCAGAACTGATTTGAGTCAGCCCCAATCCTTGCTCCCATGGTTCCAAGTTTTAGCCCCATTCTTTCAATCCCATTACTCAGCCCCCCAATCCCGGAACTCCACTCTAAAGCCTTCAAAATCTCTGTCCCTGAGACCCATTGTGAAGGATCCCTCTCTCTCCTATCCTTCCCGCCCATGCCATAGGCTCCATAATGAGTTCTTCATGCTCTTCTCTCCTAGAGCCCCCAGCCCCTCCCCCAAGAACCCCTGCCTCCCAGACCCCCATGGTTCCACCTCCTCCCCTACCCCCACATCTTCCAGACTTAGCCTTTCCACCCTCTCCCTCAAGTCCCCAGGCCCCTATTCCCCCACCACCGCCACTGCCACCTCCACCCCCTTCCTCGGGTGCTGCTCCCCCTCATGTCTTCGGCCTGGAGAAGAGCCAGCTTCTGAAAGAGGCCTTGGAGAAGGCGGGCCCAGTCCCCGGGAGCAGAGAAGACGTGAAGAGGCTCCTGAAGCTTCACAAGGACCGGTAGGGTCTCCATGCCGCACCCACCCAGGGTCTCACCAAACCACCTGCCCCCAAATTGCTTCCTCCTGGGATTTCTCATTTCCTCAAAGTCAAACAGCCTGACTGCTTCAGCCTTCTATTTACACCCCCTCATTGGTGGTGTGCCTTCCGCCATGAAGAGAGAGCCTGCCCTCACAAACCTAGTCCAGTGAGAGAGAGAGAGAATTCCTTCCCTCCACCAGGTGACAGCCCAGAGTGGTCAGAGGGAGTGATGAGGGAGCCCTGGGGGTGCCCGACCCAGGCTGGGGTCAGTGGGGCCTGCCTGGAAAGGAGGAAGTAAGTCATCAGGCCCATGTGATGAGAATAAGCAGTTTGTGCAGAGACCCAGAGTGAAATGGAGATATGTTCTTTTTAAGGCCCTGCAGATGTTTCTTCAGTGGGACAGGGAAGGTGGCAGGCATGGAGGCCATGTGAAGGAAGGAGAATGTCCTGTGGTCACTGGGGAGCCATGGGAGGGCTTTGTGCAGAGAGGGAGACTACTTGATGGGGAGTGGAGGTAGTGAGACCCAGGAGGAAGCTGGAACACCCAGGGACCTGAGCAGGAGAGGAGGGGGCTAGACTTGACGGGGCTGTGGGGACCCGGTTTAACAATTGCCAGGCTTGTCTGGCCGGTGTGTCTCAGTGGATTGAGCGTCGTCCCATGGACTGAGAGGTCCTGGTTCAGTTTCTGTGATTTGGGGTTCAATTCCTAGTAGGGGGAATGCAGGAGGCAGCCAATTGATGTTTCTATTTCTCTTCGCTAGTAAAAATCAATAAAAACCTATTTAAGAAAATAAAATGTTAAAAAAAGAAAAGAAAAGAAAATAATTGCCTGGCTGAGGGAGGAAGAGGAAGAAGTAACTAGTCCAGACTCATCAAAAAATTACAGCTTTCTAGGCAAGATGACTAGTTGCCCTAAATGCCCCAACCATAGTGAGACAAATTTAATGCAAATGAAAACACCTATTATTACATGCCTAGCATATGTGTGGCATTGTGTTTTTAAGTATGTACTTATTTAATTCTCTCAGCAACTCCATGATGTAGGTAGGAATGCTCATCCCATTTTTCAGATGAGAAAACTGAGGCTCAAAGCAGTGAAGTCGCTTAGCACAGGAAGAGCCCAGTTTGAACTCTGGCAGTGGGGCTCCATGCTTTTAACCACCATGCTGTATATCATCTCCTGTCATCAGCCTTGCCCTTTCACTGGCCTTAGAGTGGAAGTTAAGCACATCTTCCTGACCCTCCTGTGCCCTGGATGGGGAAAGAATCGATTGGGGTCACTGCAACTCTGAGTGACCTCCCGGAGGAGGGTGGGTCTGGGTGCATTATCAAGGTGATCTTAGACCTTGTTACCTGGTTTTAGTCAAGGTTGACTGAGTTAAGGGATTTTCACCTATTTAACAGCCTGAGAAACAGGTTTGAGAAGGGAAATCCACTGAGTTTGGGTCTAGAGACAACCCTTTAAGAAATTTCCTCTAATAAATCGCTCTGGCTCCTAGTTGCCAAACTTTTGCACATCTGCTCTTTGCCCCTTCAGTAACTAAGAGAAGGAGCAGAGAGCAGCAGGCAGAAGGGCCATTTCCACTGAGAAGATGAAGAAACTAAGGCTGGGCAGTGGAAGTGCCCTATCTGGGTGAAGAAAGTCAGTGACCAAGCCAGGAGTAGACAGGAGCTATGCTTGGGCCTCAGGACTGCTGGGCTTGTATTCCTCCCCTTCATTTCTCCCAGCCAGACCTCAGGGGAGACTCTCGGAGCTGGTTCCCGTGTGACCTGAGTTCGGCTCTGATTCAGTTTCAGAAGTGACTTGCAGTGGATCCTCTTCTGTGCAGACCTGCCCTCCCTCATCCAAGAAGGCCCTCAGTATGTACCCTGATCCGGAACCCCAACCCCTTGGCCAGCCATGTGTCTCAGGCCTCTGCCTTTGCTGTGCTTAATGAAGATGGACTCAGGAGGGTGGGAGGAGTGGGTTCATCTTGTCCACAGGCTGACGCTCTAACCGCTGAGCCAAACCAGCCAGGGCAAGAGTGGGTTCATCTTATCTCAGCAGCCTGGGGAGGATGAGGGGAGGGGAAGAAGGGGAACTTACCAGGTCAGGGTCCTGGGTGCATGCACAGTGAAGAATTGGAATCAGTGAGCAAGTGAGTGAACAAATGAACCTGGTCCATCATCTCTAACTCCATTTTGACAACTACTCATCCTGGAAGCCCAGGTGAAATCTCTCCCCACCCTCCCTTCCCCTCATCCTTGGTACTTGCCCAGCCTCTCTGCCGTGAAAGAGTAGCAGGTCTCCCCACCTGGCCTGGGAGAGGGAAGGGGAACTCCCCTAGGGCAGCCATTCTGTTCCCCACACTCCAGCTTCTAGGGCAGAGGGGGCCCAGTAAGGACCCGACTAGGGATTGAGGGGCTGGGCCTGTCTCTCCCAGGTGTGGGCTGGTGGCCCTGTGGATGGCAGGCACTCTTCTGGTGCCCCCCAGTGGCATCCCCCTGGAGAGACTCGTGCAGATGGCCATGGAAAGAGGCTACACTGTCCAGGGAGAGATGTTCTCTGGTGAGTTGGGCGCAGAAGGGTCACAAGTCTGATCTTCACCGGGAATGGACTGGAGAGGCTGGTGGGACACTGCCAGATGTGGGAGGACCTTGTTCCATTCTTCAGGCCCTTCCCCCCACCCAGGGTTATAAGGTAGATTCTGGAGCAAGGCTGCCTGGGTTCCTAGTCCAACTCTGCTACCTCCTGCTATGTAGCCCTGGACAGGCAGCTTACCCCCTCTGTGCTTTTCATTTTCTGCATTTGTACAAAGAGGTAATGGTCACAGGAAGGGTTAGAGGCCTCAATCCCCAAGGAGCCCTTGACATGGTGTGAGGCACACAGTGATTCATTGCAATGTGTGTTCTGTCCCTGCAGTGGCCGACATGGGCAGGCTAGCTGAGGAGGCACTGGGCTGCCGAGCCGAGCTGCTCCATGGCGGCCTGGGTGGTCCCAACAGAGAGCATGTGCTGCAGCACCTTGTCACTGGACATCCGTTGCTCATCCCGTATCCCAGGGAGGAAGGGGACCGGGTGGGGTGGAAAAGGGTGGGCCCCAGAGCCACACTACAGCTTTGGCCTTAACCCCAGCACCAGCTACGATGAAGACTTCAACCATGAACCATGTCAGAGGAAGGGCCACAAGGCCCACTGGGCAGTGAGCACAGGTGGGTCCCCTCTCCTGTATCCCTGTGCCTTCACCCTGGGTCTCCCCAGCTCCCCTATTGCCCCTGCTCACATTGTCACCTTTGCTTTGGCACCTCCCCACTATTTGAGGCAAGGACCTGGCAGGGTATCAGCCAGTTGGGGTTTTCAAAAACAAACTCAGTGTGCAGACTTTTGGATCAAACATTCTGGACTCCAGGCCCAGTCCTGCCACTTCCAGGCCCTGACTATGGGCAGAGCGTTGAAAACTCTTAGAACGGTTGTGCCTGGCACATTGCACATTTGAGTAGGTGTTAGCTGTGACCAGCACTGCCATCATCCCACCTGCCTGGAAGAGGGATGGATTTGTGCCCATTGGGTGGCCAGGACCAAGGCTCTGCTCAGCCCTCGCCTGGCTCTGGCCTGAGGGCTCCACTCCCAGCGTCTCCCTCCTAGACAGCTGGAGAGGACTGGGTGCCGATGTTTGCTCTGTTTAATGTCTCCTCTCCACCTCCCACTGCTGACAGTCTGTAGGAGGCAGGACTTAAACTGCCTGCAGCTCCGGAGCCAGACATACTGGCTCCAATCCCAGCCCAGCTGTGTGCCCAGTGACCCCCACTGACTTCTCTGGAATTGGGGGAATAAGCAGCACCTTCCCTGGAGGGCTGTTGGGGGGGGGACTCAGCTCCAGCACCTCGTCAGGGCTCAACCCGCTCTCACAGACTCCCCCTCTCCTTGCAGGGGTCCTGCTGGGTGTGCAGGGTGTGCCAACCCCCGGCTATGCTGAGGACCCTGAGCTGCCAGGCCTATTTCACCCAGTGCCCAGCATACCCCACCAGCCACCATCCCTGCCAGAGGAAGGCTCACTGGGAGCAGTCTACCTTCTCTCCAAGCAGGGCAAGAGTTGGCACTACCAGCTGTGGGACTACGACCAACTCCGGGATAGCAACCTGCAGCTGACAGACTTCTCACCCTCTCGGGCCGCTGATGGCCGGGCATATGTGGTACCTGCTGGTGGGGTACGGGCTGGCCTCTGTGGCCAGGCCCTGCTCCTCAGACCATACGATTCCAGCCACTGGCCTGCTGCATCCCTGAAGTAGGAATAGCGGGGCCCAGACCCCAGCTTTTCCCTTTGACCACACAGGGGTTTCGGCTGGACCTCTTGAGGACCTCCAGCCAGAGATCCTTCATGCAGGGTCCCCCCTACCCCGGTCCATTCACTCTTAAGCCTTGGCGTCCTCCCAGCTCCTCCATCCTCAAGCCTATCCCCTCGGTATTGAGAACGTATTGTGTGGCTGGGTTAGAGCCAGAATCCTGACAGACAAGCTCCCTGTCCCGGGGAGACTGAAACAGCTCAGACCCTGGGTCCTGTCCAACCACGAATGTCGCATCCATTCGTTTCTCACTGGTGCTCACCCTCTTCTGAACCATCTGCAAGAGCCTCCTCACTGGGCCCACTGCTCTGTTCATGTAGGGTCAGGGCTGAGGGAGCCCCTCAAAAAACAAACTTGTTCTCCCGAGCCTCCAGAGAAGCTTCTAGCAGCTCCTTGTTGCTCACAGAATAGACAAAACTCCCAGCCCCAGCTCATGCCTCTTCTCCCAAGCTGTTGCTCACACTTCCTGCTGCTAGCCATACTGGCCTCAGGTCCCTAGTGCTCCCCACTGCAGCCCTCTGCTTGCATAGCTCGGAACTTTCCATTGTGGGAGAGACTTACCCTCAAGGTTCTTTCATCTGGTCTAATAGTCTACATGACACAGGTTAACGAAGTAACCAAATTTAATACATACACATGGGAACCCCACATACACGAGGTTCCAAGATGGGGAAATGAGGTCTGTCTGCCATTCTAAGCTAAGGATCATCTTGGAGCTTCAGAGGGAGCAAGGTCATTGCAGGGTAGTAAGAGCTGATGTTCAGCTGAGTTTGGCCCTGCCCTATAGATACCCCAGAAAAGGTTATCTCAGTCTCATTATGGGCAAGACCCCCAATTCAAAATCTAGGTCGTTAAGGGGGGAGGGGGACTTCACTATGCCCACAGAGTCTTGATTGCCCTAGCTCACAACAGCCTGCATGCCACAGAGGCATATCTTGGGGTGACTTGTTCTGAACCCCTACACCAACTTGATTCATTATAACTTCCTCAGGGAAGGTTCCCGTCAGCCAGGGCTAGGCTCCTCCCCTACCTCTGTTCTAGTTTAAAAACTAAAAGGACATGTTTCTGAGAGCAGTTAAATCTGCCAACCCCTTTTCCTGTGTTAACTCATTAAATCTTTCAATCCTGTAAGAATGGTACAGGTCCTCCCCATTTTACAGATGGAGAGACTGAGGCTTGGAGGAGTGCAGTCACTGGCTTAAGGTCACATGATTTGGCAAGCGGTGGAGTCAGGATTCAAACCAAGTGGTTAGTACCTACATAGACGTACATATCTAGATAAGTATTTTTTAGAGCAAGATTAGTTTAATGAATACCTGCTGCTTCCCCCTCTGAAAGGGGAGGAACCGGTCTGTCTGGGTCACTGCTGTGTCTTCAGTGCGAAGGCACTTTAGAGACTAGACAATGTAAGTGTAGTGCTTCTTAGTGTTTCTAACCTCCATCCCGGCCCTGACCCCCCATCTGCACCTCCCCTTCCCAGCCCTGACAACACTGGTTGGCACTGTCTTGGTCACCACCATTGCCCTGCCTTAGCCAGCAAAGCCAGGCACAGCATTCCAGGCCTGCCTCTCTACCCCAAACTAGTGACTGTCCTGTTACTCCACCCCCAAAATACTCAAAATTATGACTGTTGCCTGGCCAGTGTGGCTCAGTGGTTGAGCATCGACCCATGATGCACCAAGAGGTTGTTGGTTTAATTTCCGATCAGGGCACATGCCCAGTGGGGGGCATACAGGAGGTAGCCAATCGATGTTCTCTGTCCATGTTTTTATCTCTCCCTCCCTCTAAAAGCAATAAAGAAGAAAAAAGTTTAAAAGATTATGAGCTTTGAGCCCACACACCCCAGATGCAAAAAAAAAAAAAAATTCCACAAAGTTGGCTTTGAATGTCCTGTTTATTGGGGGGTTGTCACGGGGGAAGGCAATGAGGCAGTGTTGCCCCCAGTTCCCCAGCACTGCCCCATCTAACAACTACCTGTCTCTTGTATAAATAAGTATAAAGGTCAGTAGAAAAGGAACATGCCTCCTGAGCCCTGGAAGACAACCTTAGAGCTTTGACTCAGAAAGAGGGAGGTGCTTGTCCTCCCCAGCCCAGCTCTGTGGGCCAGGAAGCCAGTTACAAGTAGGAGAGGGAAGAGGGGCACCGCTCACCTCGGGGCTGGGGTCTTTGGTTTGGACAAGGCTATGAGCCAGAGGTCACAGCCAACAGCCCCACCCCCCGAGTCTGACTCAAATGTGGCACTACTCATGGCAGGGGCCAAGGGTAGGATGGGGGCCACCAAAGGAAGGCAGCTCTGATTCCCAAGCCGGCTTCCCTGCCCTGAAAGCCCTTCTTGCCACCTCAGTCAGCTAGGAGGAACGGGGCCTAAACTACGGGGAGGAAGGAGGAAGTCCCGAGGCTGAGGTGGTGCCTGAGGAATGAGGTTGTGCTGGTCACAGTGCTAGAACTGGATGTGGCTGTGGTTTTGGTCTGCAGGAGGTCAGCAGAGTTCTCCCAGGAGCAGGGAGGATCTCCAGGGCTTATGAGGGAACAGGACGGGGAACTGGGCTCCGCTCAGCAGCCTCAGTGCTCAGGCCAGTCCCATGGTGTCACACCCTCCTCAGAGCCTCTGTCAGCACCTGAAGGGCCCCCAGATGAAGAGATGGCGCCATAACGCTCCCAGGCTGGCTCCTGCATTTGTTCGCACGTGAAGTCCAGTCCTTGGGGTACCACAGATGAAGCTGACTGGTCCCTGGCCTCAGGACCAGCTTGTAGTCTAAGGGGGCTGACAAGGAGGCAGTGATTCTAGTCATTCCTATGGTGACTGGTATGTCAGGCCTGTAGCCTACAGTATCTGAACAGTGTTCTTTCAGGGTGTATGGTTTAGTTGTGGCCTCCAGCAGCCCCTAAGGAATCTTCTTGGCTGGTCAGAGGTCCCAGACTGGTTCTGACCTACAGTGGGACCCAGCCATGTCATGTCCCTTCTCCAGGCCTTACAACCCCTGGATCATTAAAGAGCTGGACACTACCAGGTCTCCAAGGGCCTTCAGATCTTCCACACTGGGCTTGGGTGCACCTCTCCTGTCCTGGAGATCAGTGCCTCCACGGCCAACCTCAGGCCCCCGCACCCCTCAAGGCTTCTCCAGCCAGTGAGTACCATCCAGTGAATAATTCTGTCAGCAGGCAGGTGGGTCAGCTCTGGGTCAGCCCCTGAAGAAGGCGAATCATGTTGTCCAGGCCCCAGAGGTAGCCGTCCTCACGATTACCCTCAGCCCAGGGCAGCCGGTGGCTGAGTGTCTGGTGGTCAGGCAGAGCCACTGTCTTGCCGAAGTCAATCATCCAAACCTTGGCGAGGCCAGAGTAATCATGCACAAAGAGAAGGGAGCTGCCCACCACCTGTAGGGAGGCAGGCGGAAAGTTAGGGGCAGAGCAAGCATTGGCCAAGGTCCCCTCCCCAAGGGGCATCTGAGTAGAGTGGTCACAGCATGAACTCAGGTGCCAGGAGCCTAAGTTCAAATCCTGACTCTACTACTTAGTGGCTGTTATGCCTTGGGCAGGTGACTTAACCTCTCTGTGCCTCTGCTTCCCAATATACAAAGTGAGAATAATGGAATAAAAATGCCATTTACCTCAAAGGTCACTGTGCATAGTATATATATGAATTAATCCATACAAAGGACTTAGAGCAGTTGCCAGAATGGCAGATGCACAACAGACATTAACTGGTGTCCTTGTTCAAGCTAAGGTACAAACTCAACTCTCTGCAGGGTGCCAAATGGGTCAGCAGAGCCCAGTCAGGACTAAGGAAGTGGATCCTGCCTCCCTCTTGCAGATTGCTGCTGTTAACCCCAGGCAAGTGGCTTCCTTTCCCCAGGCCTCAGTTTCCTCATCTGGAGAATGGGGGTGGTGGTCACAGCCCAGCCTCCTGGGGTCGCTGGCAGCATTCCATGATCCACACACTAATCAAGTGCCTGTGGGGTTGGCATGCAGCCCTCAGAGATGCTGGTTTTGTTTTTCTAATTAGAATAGTACTGTCCTTGCCTTCATCTAACCACATTTGCACACCCCTCCCTTTTTCTAACCAGATTTCAAACTGCACTGCCCCCAGGGCACACAGATGATGGGGCAGGTGAGCGTGTGCCTGTGAGAAGAGGCCGATGCCACCCCTCTCTGGATGGTGGTTGGCATGTGGCAAGCAGCCCCATGTTGCCACATCTCCCAGTGTGCCAAGGGAAATTGGAAACTGATTTTGGTGGGAAGGCCCACATTTTAAATGTTGGTAACTCTTTTTTCTTTTTAAATCCTCACCCAAGAATATTTTTCCATTTATCTTCAGATAGAGTGAGAGGGAGGGAGAGAGGAAAAGAGAGAGAGAGAGAGAAACATCGATGTGAGAAGGACACATTGATTGGTTGCCTCCTGCACAATCCCAGCCAGGGCTAGGGCCAAACTGCAACTGAGGTATGTGCCCTTGGCCGGAATCAAACCCAGGACTCTGATCTAAGGGCCAATGCTCTAACCACTGAGCAAAACCGACCAAGGCTCATCTTTGTGTTTCTTTTTTTCTTTATTGATTTTCAGAGAGAGAGGAAGGGAGAGGGAGAGAGAGAAACATCAATGAGAGAGAACACCAATTGGCCGCCTCCTGCATGCCCCCTACTGGGGATCGGGCCCACAATCTGGGCATGTACCCTGACCAGGAATCGAACTGGCAATCTCTTGGTGGATGGGTCGATGCTCAAACACTAAGCCACACTGGCTGAGCCAGGGCTCATCTTTTTAATGGCTCAAGAAAGCCATTATCTTATTATTTTTACTGATTTTTTTTGGAAAGAGAGAAACATCAATGTGAGCAAGAAACATCGATCAGCTGCCCCCTGCACGCCCCCTACTGGGGATCGAGCCTGCCATCGTGAATCAAACCGGGACCTCTCAGTCCACGGGACGACGCTCAATCCACTGAGCCACACCAGCTGAGGTCAACTCATCTTTTAAAATGTTAAATCACCCACGGAAGAACTGAGCTGTCTGGCCTCAGGATGAGGGCTGGAGAGGCAGCTTTCTCTCAGACAGACGTGCTGGCGGAGGCCTTTGTTCCTTTGGTGAGCCCCTCCCCCACCCGATGGCCACCATATCTGGGACTCCAGCAACCTGTCTCACACTGTTTGCCCTGCCCTGGTGATTCCCTGAAACTCTACCCCACCCAACTTTCAGGCCCCCACAAGCTGTTTCCAAAGACTTTACCATAGGATTGGCCTGGCTTGTTTCCTACTTCAGAGTTTCCTAAAATCTCTCAAACAAGCAGCATCTGGTCTCAGCGAGCCCTGTACCTCTCATTAAGTGGGCCCAGGCCTGGCACAAGAAGCAACCATCGGCAGATCACTTTGTAGCTTATGCCTGGCGGTCCCAGGTAGAACACAGGCAGTGGCTGACCTTGCCCCAGAGCCAGCACACCCAGTGGACAGCTTCAGACCACATCGAAGAACCACCACCCAACCACCTGCACAAGTGACACACTCAATGAACAGACTCAGTGGGTACCAGAGCCCTGCTGAAGCGAGTCTTGCTCTGTGTGGTGGGTCCCTACATAGCTGCTCCTCCAAGGCAGTCGGAGGCCAGTGGTCAGTGGGCACAGCCAGACCTTGTAGCTGATCAGCCTGAGTAAATTCCTCCCACTGATGTGCCAACAGCAATCAAGACACAGTTACAACAGAATGTGTACAGTCCACACGAGAGGTACACCTCAAGGGCCCAGCTGGGGTTATCAGGGAGGCTATGCCACTGGATCCTACAGGACACCTACAACAATAGGCCACACTACATAGCCTAGGAGACATAGCAACTCTACCAAACACATAGAAACAATCACAGGGAAGCAGCCAAAATGAGGAGAAAAAGACACATGTCCCAAATGAAAGAAAAGAATAAAACTCCAGGAAAAGAACTAAATAAAATGGAGATAAGCAATCAATCAGAGGCAGAGTTCAAAACATTGGTTATAAGGATGCTCAAGAAACTTAGTGAGACAGTCAAGGAACTTAGTGAGACCTTCAAGGAACTTTAGGAGACCTCCAAGGAACTTAGTGAGAACATCAACATAAAAAAGAACCATTCAGAAGTGAAGGATGCACTAACTGAAATAAAGAATAATTTATAGGTAAGCAATAGCAGAGTAGGTAAAGCCAAGAAGCAAACCATCAATTTGGAATATAACGAAGCAAAAAACACCCAATCAAAACAGCAAAAAGAAAAAAGAATCCAAAAAATGAGGATAGTGTAAGGAGCCTCTGGGACAACTTAAAGCGTGCCGACATTCGCATCATAGGGGTGCCAGAAAGAGGAGAGGGCAAGAAATTGAAAACCTATTTGAAAAAATAGTGACAGAAAACTTCCCTAACTTGGAGAAGGAAATAGACATACAAGTCCAAGAAGCACAGAGTCCCAAACAAGATGAACCCAAAGAGGTCCACACCAAGACATATCATCAAAATACCAAAGGTTAAAGACAGAGAGAATCCTAAAAGCAGCAAGAGAAAAGCAGCTCGTTACCTACAACAGAGCTCCCATAAAACTGTCAGTTGATTTCTCAAAAGAATCTTTGCAGCCCTGGCCGGTTTGGCTCAGCGGTTAGAGCGTCAGCCTGCGGTCCGGAGAGACCCGGGTTCAGTTCCCGCTAAGGGCATGTACTTCGGTTGCAGTTTGTCCCTGGCCCTGGTTGGTCGTGCGGGTGGCAGCCACTCGATGTGTCCCTTCACGTCCATGTTTCTGTCTCTCTCTCCCTTCCTCTCTCTCCCTCCCACTCTATCTGTACAAAAATTGGAAAAATATCCTCGGGTGAGGATAAAAAAAAAAAAAAAAAAGAATCTTTGCAGGCCAGAAAGGAGTGGCAAGAGAGATTCACAGTGATGAAAAGCAACAACCTACAATAAAGATTACTCTATACTGCAAAGCTATCATTTAGAATTGATGGACATATCAAGAGTTTCCCAGACAAGAAAAAGCTAAAGGAATGCATCACCACCAAACCAGTATTATACAAAACGTTGAAGGATCTTTTTGAAGGAGAAGAACAAAAATATGAACATAAAATGGCAATTAATACATATCTATCAACAATTGAATCTACAAACAATATGAGCGAGCAGAACAGAAACAGACTCATAGATACAGAGAACTTTTTGTTGCTTGCCAGATGGGTGACGGCTGGGGGGATGTATGAAAAAAATAAAGGAATTAAGAAGCACAAATTGGTTGTTAGACTGGTGAACCTCAAAGGGAAGGGGGAAGGGAGAGCGGGATGAGATAAAGCAAAGAACTTCTGCGCATATATGCATAACTGACTGACACGGACAATAGTGTGGGGAAGGCAGGAGGGGGGTGGGACTGGGGAGAAGGTGGTCAATGGGGTAAAAAGGGGGGACATCTGTAATACGTTCAACAATAAAGATAAGTTAAAAAAATAAACAATAAATAACAAAAATAAATAAATAAAATGTTAAGTCACCAAGAGGTGAAACCAAACACAAGAACAGATGAGATGGGCTCCCCAGGCCTCCTCTTTGCAACGTGTGTATAGCCCAAAGGCAGTGACAATGATGATGAGGGTGACATTTGATAAGAAATATGACATTAACAGCTGGCACATACTCAGGGTTTACTATGGGCTAAGCTTTCCCTATATTAATCCATTGAACCTTCACGTCGCCCAGGAGGTTATCACATCCTGCAGGTCAGCAGACAGGCCTGCAGAGCTGGGGTCCGAACCCAGGCCACCTGACTCCCAGATCAGGGCTCTCCCAGAAGTCAGTGATAGCAGGAGAAGGAGGTGAGAGGGCTTGGGGGTGAGGGGAGAAGAGCTTGGACAGAGGAGGGGAGGAGAGGATGCACGGGGTGCTGTCACCACTTCCCAGACTTTCTGGGACAGCCCCAGGGAGCTGAATGTTTCCAAAGAGACAGGCTGCAGAAGGGAGGGAGAGGGGAAGAGAGAGCCACCGAACAAGGAATGCAGATAACAATCATTGTAAATAATTATGATTATAAAGCAATTGTAAGAGCTAGGAATTAAATGCATTTCTGTGCTCCAAATGGCACTCAACAGTTCCTCAACTCACACTCAGCAGCCCTGTAAGGAAAGTATTCTCCTTCCCATCTTAGAAGGAAACTGAGGCCTAAGAGGTCACACAGCAGGGCCAGCCTCATCCCAGGCCACCTGGCTTGAGTCCATGCTCCTAACTGTCCCACCTCCCTGAAATCCCGTGCTACCTACTCTAAAAAGGCATGCCCCAAAACAAGGGGTCTCCTTTTAATTGTTTTAACCTTAATTCTGCCAGTGATTTCTCCTCAGTGCAGCCTGGACCCCAAGCCACCCCACCTCACACGCACACACAGGGCCCTCTGCTCCCATGCGGCCAGGGCTCCCACCTCATGGGTCCTGAAGAAGGGGGAGTTCTCCAGAGCTTCACGAAGTTTTTCTAGGCGTGCCACGTACTCTCTCTGTTTGAGAGGGAGAGTTTCTTGGTTAGCATAGGGACTTTGTGGGTCCCTACCCACCTCGAGATCTGACCTTGTCCCATACCCAGCCAGGACGGAATAAGGGGAGCCGTGGGGAAAATGGGAGGGGAGTTTGGAAACACTAGGGTGGCACAGACAAGGGTAAGGTTAGTGGAGTACATGAATACCCATAATTCCTAGCAGCTCCTCCCATTAAGAGGTGGAGTCTGTTTCCCTTTAACCTAGGCTTGGTCATGACTTGCTCTGGCCAATAGAACAGGGCAGAAATGAGGGTGGCTCAGCCATCAAGAGGCCTTCCATCTTAGCTTGTTCACGTGGCCACCTGCTTCCACCATGAGAACAAGCCCAGGCTAGCCTGCTGGATCATGAGAGATAAGTGGCCAAAGCATCATCCTAGACCACCAGGCATATGAGCAGGGCCATCCAAGACCAGCCAGCCCTGGCCAAGCCATGTGCTGAACACAGATGGTGAGCAACACCAGCCACTTTCAGCCAAAAGACCATTGACAGGGGCAACAAAAATGGTGGTGGTCCTGAACTGCTAGGTTTGGGGCATGGGTGTCCCACTCACCAAGATTCCATGGTTCCCATCCACGAAGTCCTCCAACACCTTTGTCACCTGCTCCAGCTCCTGTGTCTTCTTGAAGTTGGTGTTGCAGGTCCCATCAGCTTTCTGCAGGACAAGGATGGAAGGCGTGGTGTCACAATTTTCCTTCCCATACCCAACACCAACCAGCCCCAGGCGCCTCCTAGGGCCACCTGCCTGCCTCTACGGTCACTGGCCACTCAGCAGAAGCCAGCTCATCTGCCCGGCTCTGATCAACCCAGCCCCAAGTCATACTCCTGAGCAGCTAGTCCTTCCAAGTCTAACCTTAAACCCACTGGTTGAGCCGGTCTAGCCAGGTGTGCTCTGGAGGGGGGGTAACTCTTGTGTGTGAATTGTAACTCTGCCACTTCCTAGCTCGGTGGCTTTAAGCAAGTCACTTCACCTGTCTCAACCTCAGCTTCCTCATCTGGAACATGGGAATTGTGTCGGTAGCTACTTGCTAAAGCTGGTGTCAGGATTAGAGACAGGGTACATAGGATGCACAACACAGTACCTGGCACACGGTAAGCAAACGCTCAATACATGAGACTAATATCTTTTATCCCTGAGAGAGCCACCTGGTCACACTGCTGTGCTGTGCCAGGTGGGCACTGCTAACATGGAGGTGACAGGACAGACACGGTCAGATGAGGGGGACAGATACTGACAAGAGCATCACAAAGGGGGTTAAGAATGATGAAGGAGGACAGGGAGTTATGGGGGGTAAGGAAGAAGTGAAAAGACAGGAAAATGACTGGGAGCCAACCAGGGAACAGTAGGGGGAAGAGCAGGCCTGTCAGAGGGAACAGTATGTGCAAAGGCCGTGTGGCAGGGGAGCAGAAACCTTTCAAGGAAATGTGCTTCACTGTAGCCTAAAGGTGGAAAAGGAGGAAGAGAGGGATGAGAGATGAAGCTAGACCCCGGAGGGCCCTCTAGACCAGGGAATGTCTCTTGAGGGCTCTAGGGAGCCACAGAAGGTTTTCAAATAGGAGAAATACATAGTCAAATATACAACTTATATCCGGCGAGGCCATGGGGACAGGCACGCTCTTATATTGCTGGTGGGATGCAGTGACCACAGCACCTATGGAGGGGGGTGGCCAGTCTCTACAACATTCCTGACACATGTCACCTTTGACCCAGTCCTGTTTCTGGGACTGCAGTCCACAGGTAAACCTTCACAGTTGCAAAATGTCTTACGTACAGTGATCCATTGAGACGTCGTTTGTAATGCCAGAAAATGGAAACAACCCGGGTGGCCCTCTCTAGGGGACACTGGCACATCCACAAAGAGCTCTTACAGTGCAAGGGAAAAAGAAAAGAAAGAGGAGACTCTATGCAATGATATGAAAACTCTCTAGGACTATGCCACCTTTTGTGTATGGAAGGGAGGGCATTTTAGGATATGCATTGCATGTGTTTGTGTTCACAGGAAGAAATAGAAGAGACGGATAAAGGGGTTCCCCGTGAGCAGGTGAGGGGTGGAGGGACAGAATGGGAAGGACAGCAGCAGGGTTGGCAGAGAGATTTCCCCTATACACTCTTTTATAACATTATTTTGACTTTTGAACGGTGTGGATACTTATTCAAACAATCAGATTTAATTTACAAAAAGGACGGTCGGGAGGAAGGGACGGAGGGGGGAATCTCCCTCCATAAGGGGGAAAAGGATTACTCCAGCTGCTGTGTTGGGTGGTGGATCAGAGGAGGCTGGGGAAGGAGAAGACAGGGCGAGACTAGAACAGGGCCAGGGGAGGGAAGAAGATGGAATCAAGAGATGCTCAGGCAGAGAAATGAACAAAACGTCACCGATGGACATGGGGGTGAGAGAAGCAGGACCTGTCCTAGCCCCATCTTTTCACCTTCTGCAGGATCCTGCTCTCGCTCCAGATTGCTCCTTTCCAGTTGTCCCTGACACCATGTTCCCTGAGAAGCCCTGCCTAGATCCAGTTCCCAGCCCTCCAGTGACAGGCTAGCACATCAGTTCTCAACCTGTGGGTGGCGACCCCTTTGGGGGTCAAATAATCCTTTCACAGGGGTCGCCTAAGACCATCGGGAAACACTTATTTCTGACGGTGATTCATAACAGGAGCAAAATTACAGCTATGAAGTAGCAACGAAAATAATTTTATGATTGGGGGTCACCACAACATGAGGAATGTATTAAAGGGTCGCGGCATTAGGAGGCTTGAGACCCAGGGGGCTAGCAGCTCCTGCACTCACCTTGATGCCCTCAATGCGGAAGCCCAGGGTGGAGGTCGAGCTCACGGTCTCCCTCCACTGCATGTAGCGGGGCTTCGTGACGGCACCCTGGGCGTGCTCCTCGGGGGTAGGGGCCCCGGGGTCCACAGCCACCATCTTCTCGTACATGTCCTTCCGGGGCCGGGGCCGTTCTCGGGCCTTCACCAGCTCCTCCTCCAGGTAGGTCCTGGGACACAGAGGATGTGACAAAGTAGGCATTTCTTAAACGCAAAGCTACTACCCGTAATTAAAAGAACTGACAAGCTGGACTAAATTAAAAGTCTATTTATCAAAAGACAGTATTAAGAGAGTGAAATGGGAGGCTGGAGAATGTGTGCGTAGGTATGCGTTATCTCCACGAAGGACTTGTATCCAGAACATATAAAGCATTACAAATCAAAATGAAAAAGACAGCCCAATAGAAAAATGGGCAAAGTATTCAAACAGGCACTTTTCAAATGGCCAATCAACACTGAGCTTCATTGGTCATCAGAGAAACAGAAATAAAACCATAATGAAATGCTCACCAAAATGGTTAAAACTAACAAAACAGATAACACCAAGTGTTGATGAGAAGATGGAACAGCTGGAACTCTCACTCACTACTAGTGGGAAAGTATGTACAACCACTTTAAAGGTTGACTTGGCACTATCTTCAAAAATGCCCACCCCTAACCCTCCACCTCTGCCTCAGGGCTGTTCCTGACCCCACCTGCTGCCCATCTTGCAGTCCATGATGGAGGGACCCTCGAAGTCCGCCAGGAGATCTTCCATCTGGTTGAAGGCCTGGCCATCCTTCTGCACCACGCCATAGTAGGTTGGCACGTAAGGCCTCAGGGGGTCGTTCATCAGCTGCTCCAGGCTGCGCTGCTCACACTGACAGAAGCGCTTTAGAATCCGACCATCCTCTCCTGCCTGGAAGTTCCCTATGAGCAGCACAGTCAATGAAAGGGACTGAAACTGTATCAGCAAGAGAAACCCCCATCTCCCGTATGCATCAGATCCTGGCCACTGTCATTTTGCCTGACCCCTTCTGCAATACTTTCTTCTCCCCTGCAACTCTCAAAATCTTGGCCAGGGGTCGCAAAGGAAGGGCCTGTTTCTGCTCTTTGTTTAAACAAGGTCCTCTTCACAGCAGATTGTGTCCTCATTTGTTTTGTAATTTTGGAGTGTGAACTCACAATCAGCTGTGGGAATTTTTGTGAGAGCTGAGTCAAGAGCTTGACTCTCAAGAGCAGATATGCATTTGTTTCTGCCTGGAGTCCCAGAGTGCCAGCAACTGGGGTCTATTTGAGTTAATTTATAAATCTAGCATCTCCTGGACCATACAGATAGTATAGATTAGAATTACAATTCTTACTGAAGCAGACTGTATTTTCAGATTATATTTTCCAAAGGTGGTACAACAATAGCTCCTGTCCTACATACTCTTCTAGAATTTTGCCATTCCCCAGAAAGAGGTGAAATCTCATTCTTCTCCCCTTTAATCTGGGTGGGTTTATGGCAGAAGCAACACTGTATGACCTCAAAGACTGGTCATAAAAGGAGATGCAGCTTCCACTGTGTTGGCAGAGATACTTTGCAGTCCTGAGCTGCCATGTAAGAAATCTTGCTACTTGTGGCCACCATACTGTGAGGAAGCCCAAGCAGCTACATGGAGAAGCCACACATAGGTTTTCCTGCCAGGAGTCCCAACTGAAACCTAGCCAACAGTTAACATCAGTTACCAAGCATGTGAGTGAATAACCCTCCACAAGTTTCCAGCTTGCAGTCTTCAAGTTTTCTGAGCTGAGTTCCCAGATATCATAGAGCAGCAACAAGCCACCCCTGCCATGCCGTCTGAATTCCCAAGCCCACAACCTGTGAGTGTAATAAAATGGTACTTTGATTTCACTAAATTTTTTTAAACCACTACTAAGTTTTGAGTTTTTGCTTGTTTGTTTTTAACTCTGCAATAGTAACTAGGACACATATTGATGGCAAGCCTGTGTTTCCAGTTTCAGGGGGCCTTGCCTTTTCTGTGACTCAGATCTAAGGATGAACAAAGTAGATGAGTTCCCTTCCTGTCTCTCTTTGCTAGTAGGCACGGTTTGTTTAGTCCAACCCACTGCCTTTTTTTGTAAATAGAGTCTTATTGGAACATAGACACACTTACATGTTTATGTATTATCTATGGCTGCTTTCATGTGGCCACTGCACTTGAATAGTTTACTTATTATCTGGTCCTTTACAAAAAATGCTTTATGTGCCCAGCCAATGTGGCTCAGTGGACTGAGTGTCATCCCATGGACTGAGAGGTCCCACTTCAATTCCCAGTCAGGGCACATGCCCGGGTTGTAGGCTTGATCCCAGGTAGAGGGTGTGCAGGAGGCAACCAATCAGTGTTTCTCTCTCACATCGATGTTTCTCTCTCTCCCTTCCCCTCTCTCTAAAATAATAAATAAAAACCTATTTTTTTTTTTTTTTATCCTCACCCGAGGACATTCTTCCATTTTTTGTTCAGATAGAGCGGGAGGGAGAGAGAGGAAGAGAGAGAGAGAGAAACATCAACATGAAGGGACACATCGAGTGGCTGCCACCCGCACGACCAACGAGGGCCGGGGACAAACTGCAACCGAGGTACATGCCCTTAGTGGGAACCGAACCCGGGTCTCTCTGTACCGCAGGCCAACACTCCAACCGCTGAGCCAAACCGGCCAGGGCAATAAAAACCTATTTTTTAAAATGCTATATGTTTCCCGGCCAGTGTGACTCAGTGGTTGAGCGTCGATCCATGCACCGGGAGGTTGACAGTTCAATTCCCCGTCAGAGTACGCCCAGATTGTGAGCCTGATCCCAGTGGGGGGCATGCAGGAGGTGGCCAATCGATGTTCTCTCTCATCGATGTTTCTATCTCTCTCTCCCTCTCCCTTCCTCTTTCTCTAACGTCAATAAAGAAAATAATACTTTTTTTTAAAAAATGCTATATGTTAGGCATATGCTAGGCATTGTGTCACTATGTGCTGGAGATATTGTGCTAGGCCCTGGGGAGAAACCATTACAGCTGTAATTTACTAGGGGCCTACTAAGCTCTGGACACAGGGCAAGGACAAGGAATGATAATTTCCATATATGAGGGGCCTGTGTTTCAGTCCCAATACACACTTTGATTTTAACCCTTCAGTTAACTCTGCAAGGGAGGGACAATTATCTCCATATTACAGATAAGGAAACTGAGGCCCACTGAGGGAAAGTAACTTGCCCAGGGTCCCCCACAAATAAAGAGCAGAACTAGGATTTAAGCCCAGGTCCACTGGTCCCTAGGGTTGAGGACACACACACACACACCAACAGTGAGATAACAGAGAACAGCCCTCAATTCTGATGTATACATGGTCCAGCCCAGGTCTAAGCACTTCCAATAACAACCTCATGAGATGAGGGCTGTCACAAGCCCATTTCACGAACAGGGAAACTAAACTAGAGAGCAGTTCTGTAGCTTTCTCTCCCCAACCAGGCCTCTCTGCCCAGCCCTGTCTGCCCCCTGCCCTCCACCTTCCCCTGCTCTCACCAGCGTGTCCGGACAGCTGGACCCAAGGGTAGTGTTTTCGGAAGGAGACCACGAAGGGCGAATACTTCAGAACTGTCTTCAGCTTCTTCCAGGGTTTGTTCTGTGTAGGGCAGAGCAGGGTGGGGTCAGGACCGCAGCCGGGGAGGGCAGGGGGTGCAGTTACTGCCAGAGAGGGAATGAAGGTGGACCTGGGACCTTTCCAAGGCCAGGGGCTTCCTGGGATCAGTGCTCCCAGCTGGTTGGGGTGAGCCAAGCCCACTTACTCCAGCAATCACAACATCCCCCAAAGTCCTCCACAAAGGTGGGAAAGAGCCTCTGTCCATTTCTTCCTTTATATCTGTGTCTCTCTGTCCTTCACCCAATGAGTCAAAATAGGCCAGGTTTTGTTGCAGTAACAAGCAACCCCCAAATCTCTCACACACACACACACCAAAAACTTCGAAGCCTCATCTCTGTCCCAAAACCAAGTCAGACTTTCCAGGGAAAATGACAGAGGCAGGAGTTGATGAATGGAGGCCAAATCACAGAGAGAGAAGAAACGAAGACAGAGACAGAGAGACATGGACAGAGACAGAGACGTGGCAGTCCTGAGAGCTGCTCACCAAACAGCTCCAGCCCTCCCCATGGCAGGCATGTCCTTGCCCTCTTGAACTCAGGGTTATTGACTTGCTATGGCCAATGAAATATAAGCAGAAGTGTCACTTTTGGTCAAAAGTCTTTTTTTTTTATCCTCACCCGAGGACATTTTTCAATATTTTGTTCAGACAGAGTGGGAGGGAGAGAGAGAGAAAGAGAAACATCGACATGAAAGGGACACATCGAGTGGCTGCCACCCACACGACCCAACCAGGGCCGGGGACAAACTGCAACCGAGACACGTGCCCTTAGCAGGAACCGAACCCGGGTCTCTCCAGACCACAGGCCAACGCTCTCTCCATGACCTTTTCCTTACTGTAGAAAGGACAGAAAGAGAAATGGAGGCTTCCTCAGCCCCTTACCCACCACTGACCATAGTCAACATGAAGGATGAACAAAAATAATCCTTTGTTGTTCTAAATCACTAAGTTTTGGGGTTGTTACCACAGCAAATCCTGACCTATTCTGAACAACAGAGACAGACACAGAGTTACCAGAAGAGAAAGACAGACAGGGAGACAGATACAAAGTAATGACAGGGAGAGAAAGATAGAAACAGATTACAGAAAGAGCAATAACAGAAAACCAGAGAAGCAAACCTGTAACAAGGATTTAGTTATATCATGTTGACTCAACCAAGAGCTTCTTGAGACTGAGTGTCTGATTCACACGTGTGCGAAGGCACGCGTGCACACACACAAATACATTCTTTGCTCCAAGTACAGAGCAAGTCCTTAGCAAGTATTGGGAGAATGGGTCATCTCCAGAGAAGGAAGCTGTGTTGCTCATCCCTCCTACCCCCACCATTCCAGGGTCAAGGCCATGCTCTCTCCCAACCCCTCAGAGCCCAGCTACCTAGACATCAATTAGATGTCCATCTAATTGCAGTGGGAAGGTCAAGCAGAGTCGGGGTGTTGGACTGCAGGATTCAGAAAGAGCGACTTCCTGCCCCCTACCCCTTCCAGCTGCTGGCAGTGGAGAGGAGGTGATTAATAAAGGTTCCTGTTTACTAAGCACCTGGAACATTCCAGGCATAATGACAAAGACTCAGTGTGCCATAACCTACTTAATCCTAAACACACAGCCCCAGGAGAATTGTTGACTCTGTCACAGAGGAAGAAACAGAGGCTCAGAGGGGTGAAGTCACTTGCCGAGAACACACAGTCATGATTACAACTGTGTCCCAGTCCATGGCCTGGCACACAATAGGTGCTCCAAAAATGTTGCTTGAAGTAGGTTGGCTGAAACCATCTTTTTTGTTTTCGTTTTCATTGTAAGCAGATTCAGTATATTCTCTCTCTTAGATCTGATGGTTAATCTGGGCTTTCTCAGATGGTTTCATGATGGTCTCAGTTCACATGTCCCCTCCTCCTGAAAGCCTTCTCTGATAGCCAAGGTCTGGCCTGTCACCTCCTCTGAACTCCCACAACCTCCTGGGATTCCTCCACCCCAGCCCTGACCACTCTGAGCTGTCCCAGCCTAGTGTCCCCTCCGTGGTCCTGGGAGCTCCATGAGGGTAGTGTCTCGATCACTGCTGTGTCCTCAGCAAAGCCAACATAGGGCCAGACACAAAGTAGGGGCTCAGGGACTGTTCGTTGTCTGATTAGGACAGAATGGAAGGAAGGGAGGAGGGAGGAAAAGAAGCAAGTAGCTGGACCTTTAAAGTCAGATGGGATTTCAAAATGAAGTGAGAAGGAAGCAAGGGTATTCTGCGCAGTGGGAACAGCTTGAGCAATGAGTGGTGGCAGGATGGTGGCATGGTGTTCGAGGAACAGTGTGTACTTCGGCTTTGTTACCGCAGGGGGGTGGGGGGAGTGGGGAAGCTGAACATGGGAAGGAGCCTGGAGACAGGAAACTCTGAACACAGGACTGAACTCCTGATTGCTATCGGGAAGGCCCTGGGGAGCCATCAGAAACTCTGGAACAGGCAAAGTTCAAAAGGTGATCAGAGGTGGGCCACTGAGGAAGATTCTAGAAGGATGAGAAAAAACTGGAGACAGGAGACCTGGGAGGAAAGTAAGTTAGGGACAGATCCACACACCGCGGGGTTAAAATAACTGGGTTTTAAACTCACCCAGAACTGAGTTAGAAGCCTCAGTTCTGGATCCAACCAGACTTCGCCAACCCTAAGCAAGTGACTTCACCTCCCTAGGCCTCAGTTTCCTCATCTCTAAAATGGAAATAAAAGCCCTGGCTGGTTTGGCTCAGCAGTTAGAGCGTCGCCCTGCAAGTCCAGAGAGACCCGGGTTCAGTTCCCACTAAGGGCACGTACCTCGGTTGCAGTTTGTCCCTGGCCCTGGTTGGTCGTGCAGGTGGCAGTCACTCGATGTGTCCCTTTCACATCGATGTTTCTCTCTTTTCCTCTCTCTCTCTACCACTCTATCTGAATAAAAAATGGAAAAATGTCCTCGGGTGAGGATTAAAAAAAAACTAAAAAAATAAAATAAAATAAAATGGAAATAACAATAATCCCAATCTCATAGTGCTGTTATAGGGATTCAAAGAATTAACATATATAAAACACTTAGAAAAGTGACTGGTATTCAGTAAGGGTCTGAATCTCAGCTCTGTGTCTCCAAAGTACACGTGACTTTGGACAAGCGTCTTTGACTTCTCTGTGCCTCAGTTTCCTCGTCTATAAAATGAGATAATAATAGCATCTACCTCTAGGGCTGCTGTGAGAATTAAATGAGTTAACATGAACAAGGAACTTAGCACAGGGCTGGACGTGAGTGGTTTTTTTTCACCCACTTCTAGCTCAGCTGATCTGAGATGCCAAGCAGGTGAGAGTAGGCAGAGGGAATGGCCATGGCAGACAGCCCGTGGGTCAACTCCCTTGCTCTGGCATAGGCAGGTTGAGGCAGATCTGTCTCCGATGTCTGTGGCCACATGTGTGAGCATGTACTTAAGGGAGGCATGTGGGGTAAGGGGGGGGCTGGGGTAGACTTAAGCCAGGGGCCCCAGAACAATGGCAGGACCCAATGGGCAGACCATGGAAGGCTGTCACACCTGATTCTTCACTGACTCTCTCCTGAACCTGCCCTGCCAACCCTCCTGATTCACCAGGGGAGAACCACACCCGAGCTGGGGGTGAGAGTGAAAGATGTAAACAAGAGTCAGCTGGGGCCCCCTAGGGAGGTGGGGGACAATGGGGAGACTGGGGGTCTCTGGCTAGGGTGGGGGGTTCCTGAGCATTTTGGGTTTACACAACCTTTTGTGAATCTGATACAAGCTGGGGGCTCACTCCTTACAAATGTGAATGGGCTAAGGATGGGGAAGGTTCAGGACCCCTTAAGACAGCCACAGGCCCCAGACTAGGAAATCTGCAGTAGAAAGTGCACTTTTTCTGTCCCCCAATACTAGTGCTCTGCAGATTTGGGGATCACACATCACAGCCCAGAGGATCCAACAGAAGTCATGGACACTTGCTGAAAAACTGTGTATACACACACACAGACTCATACTACCATATGATTCCTGGGCATGGAGTCTGCCAGTGGCCGTCCATTTGAGATTTCAGAACTGGAGGCAGTGGGTGAGGGGTGAGAGGATGAGGAGGAGGGTACCTACAGTGGGTTGGTAACCCAGCTGTCAGAGGAAGGAGGTAAATGGATGGAAGAAGTACCTGGAGATGAAACTGCTGGTAGGTGCTAGAGAACTTCTCAAAGCAAAGGCAGGGGAATAAGGGGGGGGGGGGGGCTCAAGCGCAGGATGGGTCCCACTCACCCCAGACCTGTCCTCAGGGTCGCTGGAACCTCCACCCCCGGCCACCACGTCATCCTCAGACTCGTCGAAAGAGGAGGCAGAGGAGAAGCCGCCACTGCCCACCTCAACCCTGGAGGGGAGTCCCAATGGCTGAGCCTCAGGCTCAGGAGTTTCAGGAGTGATGATGAGGCGGGGCACAGGGGTCAGGGAGTTATACCCCAGGTGAGAGTACAGGTGAGTCGCCAACTCCCCAGGTTCTGATTCCGCTAATGGGCCATCTTGGTTGGGCTCTCCCAAAAGGCAGTCTGTCCCAGGCTCTGTCCGGGGTCCAGGAGTCTCTTGTGTCTGCGCACCATCAGTGCCAGGCTGTGTCCAGGAGCCATAAGTAGCTTGTTGTGTTGGGAAACCATCAGCGCCAACCTGCTTCCAGGCTGTTTCAGTATCCTGTTGTATCTGGGGCCCATCAGTGTGAGGCTCTGTCCAGGGACCTTCAGTACCCTGTTGTGTCCTGGAGCCGTCAACGTATAGTTCCCTCCAGGCCCCCTCTGGCTGAGTCTGAAGGCTGGACCTCTTCTCGTGGGTCCAGACGTGATCAGCCCGGGGCTTGGACCTCTCTGGCTGGGTCTGTGACCCATGAATTTCTAACTCTGTCCGGGGCCCATCAACGCCTGGCTGTGTCCAGAGTCTGGCCCTCTCTGGCTGAGACTGGAAGTTGGACCTGCGTGGATCAGCACAAAATCCATCCGTCCAGGGACCGGGTGTCTCCAGCTCAGACCAGGGGCTGCTCCTTTCTCGATGTGTCCGGAGGCTGGACTTGTCGGGCTCCGTCTTTTGGCTGGGCCGCTCCGTCTCCGCTCCGAGGCCAGCTGCTTCAGGCTCAGCCCGTCTGTCTGTCCCAGGTCCGGGCCCGGCCTTCTCGCGTTCCGAGTGGAGGCAGGACCCCTTGGTCCCGGCCCGGGGCCCGCCCCACTCCGGCCGCCCCGCCGGACCCCCGGCGCCGGGCCCCGGTCGCTGCTGCCCGGGCTGCCGCCGCCGCCCCCCTCGCGGCGCCTCCAGCCCCATGCGGGCCGCCCCCGGCAGCGCCCGGGCCTCGGCCTCGTTCAGACTCCCCCGGCACGGGCAGCGTCTCATGACCGCTCCCTCAGTTCGGACTTCGGCCCAACCCAGTCCCTCCTGGCCCTTTAAATCCCGAGAGGGGTGTGGCCGGGGAGCCCCGACGCGCGGGTTCCGGCCCGCGGATCTCCAGTCCGCCAGGCCACGCAGTGGTTAACCGATACTCCCCGCCAGGGAAAGCCCCGGAGCCCCGCCCACAGGACGTGGCGTAAGAGGGCGGGTCTCGCCTGGCCCCGCCCCCGCCTTGGAGCAGGTGATTCCCAGCGCCCCACGCTTGTCCCGGTAGGGTCTGGGCCCCTTGGGGTCCTGGTTGCGGCCCAGTGGGGCCCCTCCCTGGATTCCCGCGACTAATCTAATCTCCCTACACCCTCGAGTGACCAACTAAGTCTCCCTGTAACTCTCGGTGATGAGTCCAGCACCGTACCCGTACCCTTTCTTCACAGGCAGGGACTGTGCTCCAAAGACTTGAGAATCCCAGGATTGTGTGAGTTCGAGACGCGCCTCTGCCACTTCCTAGCTGTGTTACCTTGAACGAGTGATTTACGCTCCCTACCAGGGCTCAGTTTTGTCACCTGGTAAAATACATATTATTATTTGATTGTTTCGAAAAATGTGTGTTAAATGCCACAAGAGCCAAGCACTTTACCAACAGGGAAATTGAGGCCCAGAGCAGTGAAAGAATTTGTCTAAGGTCAAAGGGAGGTTAGATGAGGAGCAAGCAAGGGCCTTAACTCTGAAGCAAGGACACTTAGCCAAATCCTGGCTCCAAAAGACTTGTTTCCTCTGAGCCTCAGTCTCCTCATCTGTAAAAAGGGGGTAGCAATGATAATTTCCTCACCAAATTATGAGAATTTTTACTTATTTACAACAACATATACATTTGTGTACTTTCTTTGTGCCATGCACTTACCACTTTATACCCCATACCTTGTGAGGTAGGAATCACCATCACCCATGGTCAGGGAAACAAAGGCAACAGAAAGGCAAAGTCCAAGATCATATGTCTAAATTGGGTAGATTTGAACCCAGGCCAACCTAATCCAAAGTCTGAGCTTTGGGTCCCTTACTGGGTGATATAATTTGTTTTTGAGGCTGGGGTGTTGGAAGAGGAGCCAGAAATATGAGTATTTTCTCTAAATCAGATCATGACCCTTCCTGTTCAGAACAACTCCATGTTTCCCATTTCTACTCAGAGCAAAAGCCACAGTCCTCACCATGCCTCACTACACTCTATGTGATCTGGCTCCGGTACCTCCCAGACCAGATCTCCTCTGTCTTTTCCCTTCACCCACTCTGCCCATTGGCCTCTGCTATTTCTCTGAGACATCTTCCACCACAGGGCTTTTGCACTTGTTGCTCCCTCTGCCTGGAACACCCTTCCCTCAGATATTCAAGTTCCCTCCCTCACCTTCTTCAAGTCTTTGTTTCAATGTCAGCTCCTCAGCGAGGCCTTCTCTGTCCACCCTATTTAATCTTAGATTCTTCCTTCCACTCCCAGACCCCCTTCCCAGGTTTATTTTTCTCTTTAACACATGTCACCTTATAAACATACCGGCATACAACAGAGATATTGTGGGTTTGATTCCAGACCACCACAATGAAGTGAATATCATAATAAAGTAAGTTAAGGAATTTTTTGGTTTCCTAATGCATGTAAAAGTTACCTTTACACTATACTGTAGTCTACTGAGTGTGCGATAGCATTAAGTCCAAAAATAAAAACCAATGTACATACCCTAATTAAAAAAATACTTTACTGCCCGGCTGGTGTGGCTCAGTGGTTGAGCATGGACCCATGCATCAAGAGGTTGCTGGTTCGATTTCCCGTCAGGGCACATGCCCAAGTTGTGGGCCCGATCCCCAGTGGGAAGCATGCAGGAGGTGGCCAGTGGATGTTCTCTCCCATCGATGTTTCTATCTCTCTGCCCTTCTGCCTTCCTCTCTCTCTAAAAGCAATAAAGAAAAATAATCTAAAGAAAAAGGTCTTACTCTTGCCCTGCTGGTTTGGCTCAGCGGTTGGAGCATCGGCCTGCGGACCGGAAAGTCCCAGGTTCGGTTCTTGCTAGGGGCATGTACCTAGGTTGCAGTTTGTCCCCAGCCCTGGTTGAGGTCGTGTGGGTGGCAGCCAGTCAATGTGTTTCTCTCACGTTGATGTTTCTCTCTCTCTTCCCCCCTCTCTCCCTCTCGCTCTATCTGAACATAAATGAAAAAAAAAAAATATCCTCGGGTGAGGATAAAAAGAGAAAGGTCTTACTCTTAAAAAAAAAAATACTTTGCTAGGGGAGATATCTGTAATATATTCAACAATAAAGATAATTTTTTTTATCCTCACCCCAGGACACTTTTTGTATTTATCTTCAGATAGAGCAGGAGGGAGAGAGGGAGAGAAACATCGATGTGAGAGAGACACATTTACTGGTTGCCACCCACACGACCCCAACCGGGGCCGGGGACAAACTGCAACCGAGGTACATGCCCTTAGCGGGAACCAAACCTGGGTCTCTCTGGACCGCAGGCTGATGCTCTAACTGCTGAGCCAAACCGGCCACAGCAATATAAAGATAAATTTTTAAAAATATGTTATTGATTAAAAACGCTAACAACCACCTGAGCCTATTGGAAAAATGGTGCCCATAGACTTGTTCAACGCAAGGTTGCCACAAGCCTTCAATTTGTAAAAACGCAATATTATTGCCCAGCCAGAGTGGCTTAGTTGGTTGAGTGTCGCCCCATGAACGGAGAGGTGGCTGGGTGAATTCCCAGTCAGGGTACATACCTGTGTTGTGGGTTTGATCCCCATTCTGGGATCAACGTTTCTACATCACATCACATCACATCACATCACATCACATCACATCACATCAATGTTTCCATCTCCCTCTCCCCCCCCCCCTCCTCTCTCTAAGCATGTCCTCGAGTGAGGATTTAAAAAAAGAACACAGTATTGTCAAAGCACAATACAGATATGCCTGTACTTATTTGTTTATTGTGCCCTTCACCAGAAGCCAGGATCAAGAGGGCAAATTTTTTTGCTTGTTCTGTTCCTTGCTATGTCCCCAGTGCCTAGAAAAGCACATAGTAGATGCTTAATAGAAATTTGAACAGAATGATTTTTCCATAAGAAATTTCTTTTTCTGGCCCTGGCCTGTTTGGCTCAGCAGTTGAGCGTCTGCCTGAGGACCAGAGAGTCCCGGGTTCAGTTCCCACTAGGGGCACATACCAAAAAAAAAAAAGACATTTCTTTTTCTGTACCAGGACCTGTGCTCCTTACAGTCACTATTACATTGTATCTTTCTCACTAACACTGATCAAGAGTTGATGCCACAGCCCCATTTTACAGACACTGAGAGGTCTGCTAGCTTCTAGCCTTTGTTTATATAACCTCATGCAGGTGAAACATGTGGTGCTAGGCATGGCACCATCTGCCACGGTCCTGTGATTTAGTTGTCATAGGTACTTTTTATATATTTTTTCCTTCAAGAGTGAGCTGTCACCCAGATCCTGAGTCAGACCCTTATGTCTGGAGGGGGACAAGTGGTGGTTTTTGTCTTGAAATTGAGTCACCTGTAGGAGGGGCATTGGACCTAGGCCTAGGTCTCTAAAATGAGTCATCTCTTCCCAGACCCATGGGAAGTCATAGCAGGGACTCCCTAACACATGATACAGGCTGGGAAAATGCGGTTCAGAAAGGCTAAAAGCACTTCTGAGGTCACATAGCACAGGGACAGAGACAGGGATATCTAATTCCTGACAAAGGGGTTAGACTGGGGCAGGAGTTCTGTGGAGGAAGCGTCACATCCTCCTCCCAGCAGTGGAAGAGAGAACCCAGCCAGCTGCCTCTATCCCAGACTCTGAGAAGAGGAGTGAATCAGCCTGTTGTGGGGAGAGCAGGCTTTAAGCTGACCTGCACCCCTCTCCACCCCCCACCAAGACACACACACCCAGATGGGCTGGGAGCTGGTTTTCTGGGATGCCAAGTCTTCTGACTCAGCACTGGGAATCTTGGCTGAAGTGTGTTCTGGGAAATGTCAGGCCTACAGGAAACAGAGGGGTCCCACTCAGACCATCCTGCAGGTGGGAGGGGAGCAGAGAGAGCAGGGAGTATGAGGGAACAGGGGCCCAGTGTGCAAGAGGCTGAGTATGGGGGGGCGGTTATTTACAGGGGGCAGATCTGAAGGTACAAGAGGGAGACCATTGGCAAGCTAGGCTTAATAAGGTTTATATGTGCAAGGGAGGAGGCTGGGTGCCAGGGTGTGGGTGTTTGAAGCAGAGGGCGGATGTGCACGGGAATGTTTGCTGGGAAGATGTGTGCTCAAAGGAGAGATGTTGAGCCTGCTGGGGGTAGAAATAAACAAGGAGGTTCACAAGATGTTCGTGAAGAGGAGAGGTATGAAGTGTGTAAGGGAGAGGGATACTTCAAAGGAGACGGTGCAAGGAACAGAAAGGTCCGCGGCACACGTAGCACTTTGAGATGAATGGAAGAGCATAAAAACGCACGTGCGTGCTCCGCGCTTAGCCCCAGCAATCCCCCGCCCGCCCCAAGGCCCACCCTTAGGCTCCGCCCCACCCCGCCCCCTACACACAGCTGGGAGTTCTTTGTGCCAGTCAGCGAGCTGCTGCGTCGCCATTGGCTAGTTGACTGGAGAGGGCAGGCGTGCGGAGGCCGGAAGCACAAGAGTGCCCGCGCACTGCGGACCCGGAGTCGGGAAACAGTGAGTGAGTGCTTAGCAACTGGGGGAGGTGCCCAGTAAGGGGTAGGGGGACTTGGGAGGAATTGTGGGCGCCTAGCAACAGAGGTGAAGGCGGTGACTAGCGACGAGGGGGACTTAGAGAAGTGCAGAGGTAGCCCTGGAGGATCTGTGGGTGTCTAGCAACAGCAGCGGACCATAGCAACAGCAGCGGACCATAGCAACGACAGGGAGTGGGACAGGAGGAAAGTGAGTTTGGGGATGTGAGCAAGAACAGCTGTGGGTTCCTAGCAACGAGAGAGGGAACCAGGAAAAACTGGAAGGGCCTTTATGGGGGAGGAAGTTTTTGCTGATGGGAGTCCTAGGTGGACACAGAGTAAGGTGAGGGTTTGGGGTGGGTGGAGCAAAGCAGGGAGGTCAGCCCCACAACTCCTACCGGAATAATTTCTCCTCTTCTCCCCCAGGCGATGTTGCTGGAGGTGCGGGGCTTACTGCGGGGGACCTGTGGGCAGCTGGGCCAGACTGTTGGTCTGCCTTATGGGGCCTTGAGGTCTGGGCACTACTGGTGGGTAAGTTACTGGGAAGGGGTCTCCAAGGTGAAGAGCCTGAGGGAGCAGTCAGTGAGTAAGGGACAGGGAGGAATACAAAGGGCCAGGCAGACCCCATGTCTTCCACTCCTTACCAATGTCCACATCTCTTGCAGGGGCCATGTGGGGGTTCTTGGGCCCAAAAGCTTCATAAGGGTGGGCCTGGCAGAGGCCTGAGTGAGGAGGACATTTGGAAGGCCCGAGAGGCCAGGCCCAGGAAGACACTTCGGCCCCAGGTATCACTGCCTCCCGCCCTACCAGAAATACTCCATTAAGGCAGCTGGCACCCCCGAGCTTGGGGAAAGTTGTGGTGGCAGGTTGGTTGGACTTCCTGGGCACTGTACTCCCCTTCCCATCCTCAGACGTTTTCCCCATTTTCCAGCTGAGTGACCGCTCTCGAGAATGCAAGGTGCCAGCCTCCCGCATCAGCCGCTTGGCTAACTTTGGGGGTAGGTGTGACTGTGGGAGATTGTGACCTAGATCAGAGGAAGCAATATTTACAGAATGAAGCAAGGGAGAGAGTGAATCAGAGTCAGAGAGGAGGGAGAGATGAAAAGAGAACGAAAGCAAAGGCTTGCAAAACCAAGAGAAGTAGAGGGGAAGGTAACATTTATTGAGAACTTGAAATAATGTGCAAGGCCCCATACATGTGATCTCTGCACTGAGCAGATGATAGTGCATTTCCATTCTAGAGATGAGGACATGGAGACTAAAGGAGGTGAAGTGATTTGACCCCAGGTTAGCAGCAGAGTTGTTCAAACTTAAGGTCACAATCTGCATGAAATAATTTAGTGGGTTGCGACCAGAATAAGCCCTGGCCAGTTTGGCTCAGCGATTAGAGCGTCGGCCCGCGGAGCAGAGAGACCCGGGTTTGGCTCCCGGTAAGGGCACATACCTCGGTTGCGGTTTGTCCCCGGCCCCGGTTGGGGTTGTGTGCATGGCAACCATCAATGTGTCTCTCTCACGTCAATGTTTCTCTCTCACATCGATGTTTCTCTCTTCCTCCCTCTCTCCTTCCTGCTCTATCTGAAGATGAATGCATAAATGTCCTTGGGTGAGGAAATAAACAAATAAATTGAAATAAAAAGAAGGATAAAATGGAAAATGTGAGGGCACCTGTAGAGGAAGGGAAAATATTTTTTCGTGAAACATTATATATACATTGGTCTCCACCAGTTATAATGCACATATTTTCCTCATGGTTCAAGCTTTAAAGACAGCAATTCACTGTATAAAAAGGAAGTTGAATCCAGTGGTTAGAGCCTTGACACCAGGCTGCCCAAGATTCAAGGGATGATTCTGCTGCATCCTTACTTTGTGACTCCGGATGAGTTACTTAACTTCTCTGAACTTTGATTTCCTTTTCTGTAAAATGGAAGTTTTCCTATAGAACTTATCCCATGGGGGTGTGAGGACAAAATGAATTGAGGCACTAGGAGGGTTCCTGGCATGAGGAAAGTGTTCAGAAAATGCCAGCTACAATTATTTACTGAGATGGTAACAGTGAAAGGGGCAGGGAGATTCAAGATACCTTTAGGGACAGGGAGACAAGAGGAGGCAAAGGAAATCAGCTGGTGAGAACATCAAAAGGACGAACAAAGACAAAGAGGCCTAGATATACTAAGTGCAGGGGAGGGAGAGGTGAAGAAATACCTGACTTAGGAAAGGTGAGCATGAAGAAGAGGTGTGGACAGAGAAACAGCAGTCGTAGGAAGTCACAGATTTGGGGGGACTATTTTGGAGCCTTCTTACCCTTGCTGTACACTAGAATCATCTGGGATGCTTAATATAAATACAAAATCTGCCCCTGGCCAGTTTGGCTCAGTGGTTGGAGTGTCGGCCCGCAGACCAAAGAGTCGCGGGTTCGATTCCAGTCAACAGCACGTACCTCGGTTGCAGTTCAGTCCCCGGCCCCGGTCAGGGTCGTGCAGGAAGCAACCAGTCGATGTGTCTCTCTCACATTGATGTTGTTCTTTCTCTCTCCCTTTTTCTCTCTCTACACTCCCACTCTATCTGAAGAAAACCAAAAAACAAATTCTGAGGCCTCATCTCAGGTTAGTTTAATCCGAACCTGAGGGGTGGGACCTGGGCATTGTATTTACAAGAGCCCCTCACATGTGCAGCCAGGGGTGAGCACTGCTGCCACAGGAGACAGAGCTGGAGAGCGGGACAGAGAAAGGTGGCCCCACCTTGAAGGGAACCCCAAGCAGGGAGAGTGAGGAAGAGACAGTTATCGACAGAGGTACGCAGAGAGTTGGCTACAAAGACTGGGAGAGCAGTGTGCTCAGAAAGAGACAGAGGAGACCAGGTCAGGGGAGAACCCCCGGGCCAGTGCATTCAGGCTCCTCTCTCACTTCTCAGGACTGGCTGTGGGCTTGGGGCTGGGAGCGCTGGCTGAGGTGGTCAAGAAGTCCCTGCCGGGAGGATACCTGCAGTCAGGTAAGTGAGCCACACTGCCTGCGTTTGGATCCTGGCCTGGCCTGGCCTTGTGACCTGGGGCCGCTGGCTTCACCTCTCACAGCCCCGGTTTCCTCGTGTGGGAAATGGAGATGATGAGAATACACCCACCTCTGAGGGTCCCTGTGAAGTGCTCAGAACAGGGTGGAGCCACTGGCAGGGTCCCGATGCATTGAAGCAAATCATGTGAGAAAACAATTTAAGCCACCCGGAGTTGGGTTCCTAACCCGGAGCGGGAGAGGAAGGCTGAAAATAAGGGTGCCAGCGGGGGTCTGTGTCTGGCAGAGATGAAACGAGATGTGTAGAGATCAGCCTCTGTGGGTAAGATTCCCCAACAGGTCAATGGCTGAAACAAAAATGGGGATGGATGTTCTAGATTAAAAAGAGAGCCCTGGCCGGTTTGGCTCAGCAGTTGGAGTGTCAGCCCCGTGGACTAGAGAGTCCCGGATTCAGTTCCCACTAGGGGCACATACCTCGGTTGCAGTTTGTCCCTGGCCCCGGTTGGGGTTGTGTGGGTGGCAACCAGTTGATGTGTCTCTCTCACATCTATGTCTCTCTCTCTCTCTCTCTTCCCCCCTTTTCTCCCTACGGCTATATCTGAAGATAAATGCAAAAAATGTCCTTGAGTGAAGATAAAAAAAATTTAATTAAAAAATCAATAGAAAAAAAAGAACTGTAAAAGACTTTTGGGGACAATTAGGAAAAATCTGAATATGGACTGGATAGTAGATATTAGAGAATGAATGTTAATTTTCTAAAGGGTGATTATCCTTATTCTTAGCATGGGTTGAGTGCAACTCCAAGTAAATGGGTCAGCAAAAAATAGTAGGAAGTGTTTGGGTACACACGAAAAAGCAGAGGAAGCACAATATTAAAATGTCTGAATCAGCCTGGCCCATGTGGCTTGGTGGAGTGAGGGTCATCCCATGGACTGAGAGGTCCTGGTTCGATTCTTGGTCAGGGCACATGCCTGGGTTGTGGGCTCGATCCCCAGCAGGGGGCGTGCTGGAGGCAGCCGAGCGATGTTTCTCACATTGATGTTTCTATCCCTCTCTCTCTAAAAAACATTCAATGAAAACATATTTAAAAAATGTTTAAGTCAGGTGTACAGGTGTTCATGGTACAGCTTTTCTATCTGGATTTTTTTTCAAAATAAAACGTTGGAGTTAGGTGGAAGATTAGACTTTAGAGTAAGGCCAAACTGAGTCTCTACCCTGCTCTGCCACTTCTGTGCTGTGTGACCCAGGGCCGGGCAGTGTACCTCTCTGAATCTCTTGCTTCCTCACCTTGAACATTAAGGCATTGGTAGTTTTTACTTTCTCGGTGATTGTGGGGATTCTGCCAGAGAATCCAGACAGACACTTAGAATTCTGGCTGGCACAGGGTGAGCCCTCAATAAAGAGCTCAGAGATGATTGATTGATAAATAGATAGATAGATAGATAGATAGATAGATAGATAGATAGATAGAGTTTTTATTTGGTTACTCTTCACCTGAGTATATTTTTTCCATTGATTTTTAGAGAGTAAAAGGGAGGCAGGGAGGGGGAGAGAGAGAGAAAGAGAAACATTGATGTGAGAGAGACACACTGATTGGTTGCCTCCGCATGCGCCTCAACCAGGGCCAGGGATCAAACCTGCAACCCAGGTACCTGCCCTTGACTAAGAATCGAACCTGTGACTCTTTGGTGTTCAGACCGACACTTTAACCACTAAGCCACACAGGCCAGGGAAATTCAGTAATTTTTTATAAAAGAAATAAAAGCATATTGACACTTTGTTGAATAAGAATATAGTTTGCATGTAGACCTGTGTACATATCATAAGCATACAGCTTGGTTCATTTTCACAAAGTGGACCCATTTATGCACCCAGATCAAGAAATCCTAGAACAGCATTTCTCAAACTTTTTGGTCTCAGGACCCCTACACACCCTTAAAATGGAGAGATGGATTTTTTAAAAATGTGGTATATCCATACAATGGGATATTATTCAGCCATAAAAAAGGAATGAATGCTGATCCCTGCTATAGTGTGGATGAATCTTGAAAACACTATCCTAAGTGAAAGAGGCCAGACACAAAGTACCACATATTGTATGATTCCATTTACATGAAATGCCCAGAACAGGGAAATCTGTGGAGACAGGAAGTAGATTAGTGGGCTCCAGGGGCTTGGGGGAAGGTTGTTGGAGGAAATGGTGGTGGTAGGGGAGGGTGGTAACTGCTAATAGGTAAGGGATCCTTTTTGGGGTGATGAAAATGTTCAGGAATTGGTTGTGGTGATAGTTGCATAGCTCTCAATATACTAAAAGACATTGAATTGTATACCTTAAATGAGTGGATTATATGGTATGAGAATTATATATCAACAAAGCTGTTAAAAAATAGAATGAAGATTGACTTGGAATGGTGAACATACAATGCAATATACAGATTATGTATTATAGAATTATATCCCTGAAACCTATATTTTATTAACCAATGTCACCTCAATAAATTCAATAAAAAAACCAGAATGCAGACCCCAAAGAGCTTGTTTATGTGGATTATATGTATGGATATTCACTATACTAGAAGTTTTTTTAAAAATATGTTTTTATTGATTTTAGAGAGAGGAAGGGAGAAGGAGAGAGAGAAACATCGGTGTGAGAGAAACATCAATCAGTTGCCTCCCACAGGCACCCCAATGGGGACCAAACCCGAAACCTGGGCATGTGCCCTGACTGGGAATTGAACCGGAGACCTTTCGGTGCACAAACAGCACTCCACCAACTGAGCCACACTGGCCAAGGCTCACTGTATTGGAGATTAAAACTGAGAAATTGTAAAACCCAAGAACACACACACATTTCATCACCCATCAGAGCAATGGCATCATGATGGGTCATGGAGCTTCTGGAAAACTCCACCAAATATATGTGGGAGAATGAGAGTAAAAAGGGTCAAATACAGTTATATTATGATAATATTTCCAGATCTCACAGACCCTCTGAAGGATCTCGGGGGTCCCCTGACCATTCTTTGAGAATCGCTGCCCTGGTTCTCCAGAAGCTTCTGTCATGCCCTGTCCTGGCCACTCCCCCCACCAAATGTAAGCACGGTCTTGGCTTCTGACCCCGAGATTACTTTTGCCGGTTTTTTGCTCTCCACACTAGTGTAATGAGACAGTGTACTCCTATGTGTCTGGTCCTTTGAATCCATGTGTTCTGATTGGGAGAGGCATCCATGTTGCTGTGAGTGGATGTAGGCTGTTAATTCCACACTGTAGCAGTCACTCTGCGACTACTCCACGATCCCTTTGTTCATTGTTGGTTTTTTTTTATCCTCACCCGAGGACTTTTTTCCATCTTTTATTCAGACAGAGCAGGAGGCAGAGACAGGAAGAGAGAGAGACAGAGAAATATCAACGTGAAAGGGACACATCGAGCCCTGGCCAGTTTGGCTCAGCGGTTAGAGCATCGGCCTGCGGTCCCGAGAGACCCGGGTTCGGTTCCCGCTAAGGGCATGTACCTCGGTTGCAGTTTGTCCCCGGCCCTGGTTGGGTTGTGTGGGAGGCAACTACTCGATGTGTCCCTTCACGTCGATGTTTCTCTCTCTCTCTCCCTCCCATTCTATCTGAACAAAATATCAAAAAAAAAAATGTCCTCGGGTGAGGATAAAAAAAAAAAAAGAAAGGGACACATCGAGTGGCTGCCACCCACACGACCCAACCAGGGCCGGGGACAAACTGCAACCTAAGTACATGCCCTTAGCGGGAACCGAATCCAGGTTTCTCTGGACCACAGGCCGACGCTCTAACCGCTGAGCCAAACTGGCCAGGGCGTTGTTCATTGTATTGATAGTCATTTGGGATGTTTCCAGTTTGGGACTGTTATGATCCTCAGTGACCCTTCTTGGGATATCTGTCTGTGGACACATCCGCATTTCTTTTGGGTGTACCTAGGAAAGAAATAGCATCTGGTACAGGTGTGTGCTTTCCGAAGTGTTTGTGCCATGGCAGTGTTGGCGGTCAGGCTGCTCCACCTCCTTGCCAACACTTGATACTGTCTTTTTCATTTTAGCCACTCTGGTGGGTGTGTAGTGGTGCTATACTGATTATTTTTGTGGTTGTCATGCTAATGATCATTCTCTCCACCCTAGAGGGGAGCTCCCAGCCCGGCTCCAGCCCTTTCCTGTCAGAGGCCAATGCTGAGCGGATTGTGCAGACCTTGTGTACAGTTCGGGGGGCCGCCCTCAAAGTTGGCCAAATGCTCAGCATCCAGGGTACTGCATGGCCCTTGACCCCTGCTCTCACTTCTACCCTACCCTACCCACCAACAAGCTCCGACTTCGGGTACTCCCACAGGGGCCCCCCTCGCCTCCTCCCTCACTGCTTCCTTTGTTTCTTGTGCCCTGTCTCCCAAGACAACAGCTTCATCAGCCCCCAGCTGCAGCGCATCTTTGAGCGGGTCCGCCAGAACGCCGACTTCATGCCCCGCTGGCAGATGCTGGTGAGTGCCCAGCGTGGGAAGGCTGACCAGGGGGGTGGGCCCTACCTGCCTGTCTCTCCTGGCTCTACTGCTCTACTGCCTATCTGACTCTGAGCCTCAGTTTCCCCATCTGTAAAATGGATCACCAAAGCACACACCTCACAGGATTGTTGTGATGATTAAATCAGGGTGGTGCAGAGCACTTAGTCCAGCCCCTGGCAGACTCAGTGAGCTGCTAACGTGGCAGTGAGTGCAGTGGTTAGGGGCCAGACTTCATGAGTTCAAACCCTGGCTCGCCACTTCCTACCAGTGTGATCTCAGACCTGTGGCCTGACCTCTCTGTGCCTCAGTGTCCTCATCTGTGAAATGGTGATAGTGATAGCAGCACCCACATCATAGTGTCACATAAATTAGTATACGGAAAGCACTTAGAAGGGCCCCTGACACACCATGAGTGACATGCAAGTGTTAGCTATTGTTATTAACTGTTTGTTTTCAATTAAAGGAGAGTATGTCTGTAAACAGGTAGGGACAGCACCTAGCACTGAGTAAGTGCCCAAGACACGAGCTGTTCTTCCAGTGACTGGGGAGGGGTGTGGAATCCAGAATCAGCCTCCTGCCTTCTGATCTCTGCTCTGCTCACTCGCCGTGTGACCCCGAGCAATTACTGCCGCTCACTGAGCCACTCTGAACAGGACCCCGCCCACAGGAAGCCCTTACATTTTTTTTTCTCTATTAATTTGTAGAGAGAGAGGAAGGGAGAGGGGGAGAGAGATAGAAACATAGATGAGAGAGAGCATCGATTGGCCGCCTCCTGCATGCCCCCACTGGGGACCAGGCCTACAACCTGGGCATGTGCCCTGACCGGGAATCGAACCGGCGACCTTTTGGTGCATGGGTCAACACTCAACCACTGAGCCACACTGGCCGGGCAGAAAGCCCTTAAGTTTTAGCTCTCATTTATCACATTAACTTTGAGTTAATACCAAGCTGGGCTGGGCCTCCCAGTCCGCCAGTGCTTGGTTCACCTTGGCTGAGAGACTTCTCTCTGAGCCTCAGTTTCCTCATCCGTAAAGTGGGGTAGCAGCCAAGAGCCTAGCCCAGGGCCCAGCGTGTGGTACGTGCTGGAGTATTAACTTGTAAAGTGCCTGGCATGGAATGAACTCAGTTGCCTGTAATCATGGTGATGATTGTTACCACTGCTCTCCCCAGAGAGTTCTCGAAGAGGAGCTTGGCAGGGACTGGCAGGCCAAGGTGGCCTCTTTGGAGGAGGTGCCCTTTGCCGCTGCCTCAATTGGGCAGGTGCACCAGGGAATGCTGAGGGATGGGACAGAGGTGGCTGTGAAGATCCAGGTGAGAGGGGCGCTGGGCGGGGGGGGGGGGGGGCGTGGACACCCTGCTGTCCCAGAGGAATGAATTCCACCCTCCCCCTTACTCCTCCCCTCGCAGTACCCAGGCATTGCCCAGAGCATCCAGAGTGACGTGCAGAACCTGCTGGCGGTGCTCAAGATGAGCTGGGCCCTGCCCGAGGGTGAGGTGCCCCCTGCAGGATGGGTACCCTGCAGGGAGGAAGTGGGGCTAGATGGAGGGAGAGCCCGGGAGTGGCAGCTCGGGCAGGGTGTGCCTGTGCGTGAGTGGCACGAGTGTGTGTTTGAGACAGAAAGAAGGCACACCAAGGCACGGGGAGCGCAGAGTACCAGCGTGTAAGAAAAAGACCACCTTAGACATTCTGACAAAGACACAGAGACAGAAGCCCAGACCGAAATCCAGAAACGGACACACAGAAGGTGTGCAGAGGTGGACTGTCGTTCTGAAAAAGAGCCACTGAAGCAGCGAGAGTATAAGTGGGGCCTCGTGTGTGAGTTAAAGTATGTGAGAAAGAGCCTGAAGATGGAACAGGGTGTGTGTGTGTGTGGGGGGGGGGGGCGGAGGCAGAAGTAAGATTCAATTCAGAGAGAACTTGAGAGTAGGAAGAGGTGGCATGCATGACTGACACATGCCTGGGGACTGGTGTGCATGCCTGTGACAGACATTCCCCAGGAGAGAGACTTCAGAAGAGCCCCCAGTTCTGTGAGGACAGAGGGGAGGTGTGTGGACAAACAGTGGGATGAAAGGCTTGGAGCAGAAGGTGTGAGGGACAGAGTGAGGGACAGGATTGGCAAGCGAAGATGTCCGTGAGTGGGACCCTGAGGGTTGGGCAGGTGGGCGGACAGGCTGTGGCCTCCCTTGGCTGACGGGCGGCCCCCCTCAGGCCTGTTCGCGGAGCAGAGCCTGCAGACCTTGCAGCAGGAGCTGGTTTGGGAGTGTGACTACCGTCGTGAGGCAGCTTGTGCCCAGAACTTCAGGTGAGCTGAGTCCCTGGCAGGCCCTGGAGGACCCCTCCTTCCAGCTTCCCTCCTTCCTTCCCTCCCAGGCTGAGGGGGAAGTAGAGCCCTGGGGTGGGGCTGGCAAACATTTTCTCTTCATTCATTTGTTTGTCCAGTCAACCTGTCACTCATTACTTCACTCCTCCGTCATGTCCTCTGTGAGCTTGGGCATGTCGCACCCGTGTCAGTTTTCTCATCTGTGGAATGGGTTAGGGAACCACTTCAGTCCTGTGAGAGAGATGATCTTGTCGAGAGATACTGAGGCACATGATGAGTTACACCTGCTGCACCAACAAAGTTTGAACAATCTGAGTGTCAGGAGTCGGTGCATCCCTTACACACCGTGGGCAGGAGGAGGTGTTGAGATAAGCATTTTGGAGACCAGTTTGGCATCGCGCGTTATAAGGCTGGATATTCCCATACAACCCAGTAGTCGCCCTCCTGGCTAATTACTCTAGGGTCACTAATGCCAGTATATACCATCAGACTTCCAGAATGCCCAGAGCGGCAGTAGCCCCAAATTGGAAATAACCCAAACCTATGAAATTCATCCAGCGGGGTGGATAAATAAATTATGGTATATCCACCAGTGAAATATCATACAGCAGCAAAAATGAATGACCCACAGCTCCCGGGAACAGTGTGGTTGCATCTTAGAAGCATCGTGCTATGCAGTAATTAATGATACCTCAGTGAGAGCCTCCACAGGGTAGCCCACATGTTTGCTGAGCCAAGCTCTATAAATGCAGAGTGAGAGAAAGGGCAGAAGAAGGCAGTGGGTAGGGGCATGGGCCTGGACAGGCAGATGCGGGATCCAGCCCCAGGTCAGCCTTTAACAGGCTGGGTGGCCTGAATCTGCACAGGGGCCTCGGGAGAGTGTCCTCACAGGAGAATGAGAAAGGAATTGCAATGATTAAATGCCTAGTCCAGGGCCTAGTCCGCGAGGAGCGGTTCAAACATCAGAAATTTTATAAGCAAGGACAAAAATACAAGCCTGATGCAGGACCTGGAGGAGGAGGGTGCAAGGTGGACTGGGCCAGAGCACTTCCTGTGGGATCTGGGGAGAACCTTCTCCCAGGTCTTTCCCAGGGCCCTTAGAATAAAACCTGATCATTTCCTCTGGCCCCTCCCCTCTCCCTGCTCCTGACCTTACTCTACTCCAGCCATCCCGCAGGTCCCAGCGAGAGGCCTTGCTCACGTTCTCTGCCTCCCAAATCTTTCATCAACACACTTATCTCTATCTACTGGTCTATTTGTCTGTTAGAGTATGGTCTCTGGTGTGTATAAGGGGTAGGCCTGGGGCTCATCCACAGCACAGGGACAGACACTGAGAAGGATTCTTTCCCTTAATTAACTAGTGTTCCCAGTAATGACTCCAAGGAGTGGCCAATGAGTATCACTGGGGACTCAGAGATTTCTATATCAGTGACTGTTTTTCGGATAAAGTAATAAGTTGATGAAAAAGTAATGTTCGTGGAGCTTAATACATTGAACTCATCGAGGGGCAACCGGATATCACCCAAGTATGTCCAGTAGGAAAGTGGTAACTGGGTCTCCTGCTGCCGGCTTAGGGGCAGGCACAGAGTAGGCCCTCAGGAGATGTTTGCAGGATGAATGAATGAAATGTCTCAGTGAATGTCAGTCCAGCCAGGTATTGGCCATCACTCAGGGCACACAAAGGCAAGAGGAGAGCAGGAGGGAAGGCAAGACAGACTATTCATGGAGGACTTCTCAGAGGAGGAGGAGAAGCACCAAGTCCCATCCCCTCCCCTCCCTTCTGCCTCAGGCAGCTGTTGGCAGATGACCCCTTCTTCCGGGTGCCAGCAGTGATTGAGGACCTCTGCACCACACGGGTGCTAGGCATGGAGCTGGCTGGAGGGGTCCCCCTGGACCAGTGCCAGAGCCTGAGCCAGGACATCCGGAACCAGGTACGCAGTCTCATAGGACAATGGGGAGGGTGACCCTCAGTCCCTCTCCAGGCCATCCAGGGCTTTACAGGGAGAGGACTCCGAGGTGTCTGTTACTCCTTCTCTCCACCCCAGATCTGCTTCCAGCTCCTGAGGCTGTGTCTGCGGGAGCTGTTTGAGTTCCGATTCATGCAGACGGACCCCAACTGGGCCAACTTCCTGTATGATGCCTCCAGCCACCAGGTTGGTTCCTTATGATGTGTGTCCGGGTACATTAACTGCTGTGACAGAGACTTTCCAGTATTTCAGTAGCATAACACAATAGTGGTCTATTACCCATGTGACAAGCTGGGTAGCTCTCCTCCATGTGGTGATTTGGGGACCCAGGCTCCTTCCGTTTTCTTATTGTACCATCCCTGGAAGGGAAAGAGATTGAGAGTGTAATCCTCTGCTGACTGCTGTTTTGTTTTTTAAATATGTTTTTATTTTTTAATTTAAAAAGTTTTTTTTTCTTTATTGATTTTAGAGAGAGAGGAAGTGAGAGGGAAAGAGAGATAGAAACATCAATGAGAGAGAACGTCAATTGGCCACCTCGTGCATGCCCACCACTGGGAATCCAGCCCACAACCTGGGCATGTGTCCTGACTGGGAATTGAACCAGTGAACTATTGGTGCATGGGTTGACACTCAACCACTGAGCCACACCGGCCTGAATGTTTTTATTTTTTTAGAGAGAAGGGAAGGAAGAGAGAAACATCAATCAGCTGTCTCCTGCACGCCCCCTACTGGAGATCAAGCCTGCAACCCGGGCACACGTGCCCTGACTGGGAATCGAACTGGGATCTCTGTCCGTGGGATGACACTCAGTTCACTGAGCCACACCAGCTAGGCTGCTGGGTTGTTGTTTTTTAAAATATATTTTTATTGATTTTAGAGAAGAAGGGCGAGGGAGAGAAACACTGATTGGCTGCCTCCTGCACGCCCCCTACTGGAGATCGAGTCCGCAACCCCGGGCACTCGTGCCCTGACTGGGAATTGAACTGGGACCTCTCAGTCCCTGGGATGACGCTCAGCTCACTGAGCCACACCAGCTGGGCTTCTGGGTTGTTGTTTTTTTAAATATATTTTTATTGATTTTAGAGAGGAAGGGAGAGGGAGAGAAACACTGATTGGCTGCCTCCTGCATGCCCCCTACTGGGGATCGAACTTACAACCCAGGCATGTGCCCTGACCAGAAATTGAACCTGTGACATTTTGGTCCATGGGACGATGCTCAAGCAACTGAGCCACACCAGCCAGGCTAACTGCTGACTGCTTTGACTAGAAGTGACACACCATTCCTTTTACCATTCTGTTGATGAGGACTGTTCACACAACCTGTCTAGGTGCAAAGGATGCTGGGAAATGGAGTCACTGGCTAGGCAGTGGCTTCCTAGTGGCAGTGTGACAGTATAGAAGAGGGAGCACAACTTTTGGAAGGCAGTTAATCATCACTGCCACACTTGTCACTCATTTAGAACACACCAAGCACCCGCTGCCTCTTGACAGCCATGCCAAGACAACCCTGATCTTCCCTTCTCAGAGTCCTGGTCCAGTGGGCAGACCCGTCACCAGACAGTGGTGACCTTAGTAGTTAGTTCCATGATGGAGAAGCACAGGCCAGAGTTGTCAGTGATGGGGGAGGCCTGGGGGGTTGTGGGAAGCCAGGGAAAGTGGCTGACCTGTCTGGGTGGGTGGGTGGGATCAAGGAAGCCTTTTTGTTGTTGTTTTCAATCCTCACCTGAGGACATTTTTCTTTTTATCTTCAGATAGAGTGGGAGGGAGGGAGGAAGAGAAACATCAACATGAGAGGGACACATTGACTGGTTGCCTCCTGCATGACCCCAAACAAGGCCAGGGATGAACTGCAACCGAGGTACGTGCCCTTGACTGGAATTGAACCCACAACTCATTGGTCCATGGGCCGATGCTCTAATCGCTGAGCCAAACCGGTCAGAGCTGCTGTTGTTTTTTTTAAAAGGTTTTTTTAATCCTCACCCAAGGATATGTTATCATTGATATTTTTAGAGAGAGAGAGAAAGAAACATGGATCCATTGCCTCCCCTAAGGTATTGAACCTGAAACCTAGGTATGTGCCCTGACCTAGAATCGAAACTGCAACCTTTGATGTACGGGACGACGTTCCAATCATCTGAGCCACCTGCCCAGGGCAAGGAAGTCTTCTGGAAGAAGTTGCCATTAAAGCTGAAACCAGAAAGATGAGAAGAGGACAGCCCTGCCCAGGGTAGCTCAGTTGGTTGGGCGTCTTCCGTTACACCAAAAGGTCACCGGTTTGATTCCCAGTCAGGCACTGTGCCCCAGTTGCAGGCTCAATCCCCAGTAGGGGGCGTGCAGGAGGCAGCCAATTGATATTTTTCTCTAATAGACGTTTCTCCCTCTCCCCTTCTCCTTTCCTCTCACTCTAAAATCAATAAAAACATATTAAATTTTTTTAAAATAAAGAGGAGGGAAAAGCATTCCTAGCAGAGAACAAAGTGTCCAAAGACCTGGGGATGAGAGTTTGGATGGAAAGACTCTCAGTGTGCGTAGCCGCCAAATGGCTCTCCCAATGTGACCTGTCTTCATTCTGTCCCCAGAGGGATCTTTCTCAAACACAAATCGGGCCATTCTGTCCCTTCTACAGTGCCCCAGCACCCTCAGGATCAGGTGTAAGCCCTTTGTCGAATGTGAAGTGGCCCCCCGAGTCTCCAGCCTCAGTCCCTTGCCACTGCCTCCCACCAAGTATACCCTGCATCCTTCCTGGGCTGACATCCCAGGGAGGAGTTTTTCTAACCTTGGGAGGCGATATATATCCTGACATCGATTTGTTGGGTCGCAACTGCATTTCTTTGTTTTAAAGGCATAGAATAGAAAATATCAGAGTGTCACATATGGGAGGGAGCTATAATATTTCAAGACACTTTTTTTTTTATCCTCACCCGAGGACATTTTTCTATTTTTTGTTCAGATAGAGTGGGAGGGAGAGAGAGGAAGAGAGAGAGAGAGAGAAACATCAACGTGAAAGGGACACATCGATGGCTGCCACCCGCACGACCAACCAGGGTCAGGGACAAACTGCAACCGAGGTACGTGCCCTTAGCGGGAACCGAACCCGGGTCTCTCTGGACCGCAGACCGACGCTCCAACCACTGAGCCAAACCGACCAGGGGCTCAAGACACTTTTGTTTGACATTTACGTTCACGTAGCATTGGCACTGGTGCCCAGTATAATCTGCATTCCTTACTATTGGTGTGATCAGTAGTCCCAACTCCACCACCCAAGAGAAACTCCTACACATGTGTTCATTGAGCACTGTTTTTTCCTGAGGATATTTTTCCATCAATTTTCAGATAGAGTGGGAAGGAGGGAGATAGAGAAACATTGATATGAGAGAGACCCATCGATTGGTTGCCTCCACACAACCCTGACCCGGGTCTGGGATCAAACCTGCAACCTAAGTATGTACCCTTGACCGGAAATTGAACCTGGGACTCTTCCATCCTTGGGCCAACGCTCTAACTGCTGAGCCAAACTGGCCAGGGCTAAATATATTTTTATTGATTTTTAGAGAAAGGGAGAGGAAGAGAGAGAGAGAAACATCAGCTGCCTCTTGCACACTGCCCCCTCCCCCACCGCCACCAGGGATGGAGCCCACAACCTGGGCATGTGCCTTGAGTGGGAATAGAACTGGTGACCTCTTGGTGCACAGGACGATGCTCAGTCTACTGAACCATACCAGCCAAGCACACAGTGCTGTCCTCACACAGCAGTGAGAAATGAATGAATGAGCCAGGGCTGCACACAGCAGTGAGGATACATTGTAAACTCAGGTTGGGCACAAGGAACAAGTTGCAGGATCACTATCATAAATACCATTTATGTGAAGTTTAAATATACAAAACATGACTATCATTTATGGGTGTACACATGTATGAGGAAATGTAGAAATACACACGTGGTAATTTCAGGAAATAATAATTTCAGGAAAGTGGTGACTCTTATTTTTTATTTTTTGGTACGTGCCCCTAGCAGGAATTGAACCCGAGACTCTCTGGTCCGCAGGCCGATGCTCCAACCGCTGAGCCAAACCGGCCAGGGCAAAATGGTGACTCTAGAAGAGAGGTGGGGACATGGGCAGATAGGATCAATCCAGAGTACAATCCCCACTTGGACTGGTATAATTTTATATTTTAAGCATGATGAGATTTGTGTTCACTCTTTTTTTTTTTTTTCTTTATTGGTTTTAGAGAGAGAGGAAGGCAGAGGTAGAAAGAGACAGAAACATCAATGAGAGAGAACATCGATTGGCTACCTCCTGCATGCCCCTCACTTGGGATCGGGCCCACAACCTGGGCATGGATCGACACTCAACCACTGAGCCACACTGGCCAGGCTGTGTTCACTCTTCCACATATTTATTTCCTGGATTTGTTTTGTTTTTTTTTTGCCTAAAACATGTTACTATAAAAACAATTAGGACCAAAAGAATTTAAAAAGGTCCCTTCTAGAATTGTGGAGACCGGAAGCCAGGAGCCTAGAGAGACAGGGTGTAGGGAGGGAGGATGACCCTGGCCACCCTCAGTAGACAATGGGGAGCATTGGGGAACTCTCAGCATCCCTTTCACTATCTTCATTCCCAGGTGACCCTGCTGGACTTTGGTGCAAGTCGGGAATTTGGGACCAAATTCACAGACCATTACATCGAGGTAAGTCCCCGCAACCCTGGGGTCTGAAGGGCCAGATACTGAGGCAAGAGTGAGAAGGAAAAATACAATATTAAGAATTAAGAAATAGTAGTAATATTAATAGTAGCTAACAAATACCAAGCATTTATTATGTCAGGTGCTGTTTTAAGTGTTATACATATGGTCATTGATTTAAACCATACAACAAATCCATGTGATAAGGACCATTTTTTAACCCTGTTTTACAGATGAAGTAACTGGGGTTCAGAAAGCTTAAATCACTTGCCCAGGGTCCTAGCAGAACTGGGATTCAAGCTCAGATGGTCTGGGTGTACAGCCCATGCTCCCCACCCTGACTAGCCTGTTCCTAAGAGAAAGGCCAACGATGGCCATCCTGTCACCTCCCACACCCCACGCTGTCCAGGATCTTGGTGTCCAGCCTCACATAACTCCCTGGCAGGCTGCTCCCTCGGGAGCTGCTCTGTCCTCAGGAAATGCTTCCTCACTTGTTGCCTGTCCCTCCCAGCATCTGTCCCATCAACTGGGGTCAGTTTGTCTCAGAGGCCACAGAGAACACCATCTTATTAATTGGTAAGATCGGACATTCCACCTGGGTTTTCTAATCATGTAGTCATCAGTTTAAACATTCTGGTTACCACCTCTGTGCCCAGCCCTATTCTGGGTAATATTGGGGGCAAACGTGACCAATCCAATCCAGGACCCCACCTTCGAAGAACTCACAGTCCAGTGGGGGGAACAGACGGTGAGGGCCCAGAGTGCTCAGGGTTGGGATGGGGAAGTACAGGGACTGTGGGAACTCAGAGCAGCCTGGCCCAGCCTGTGGAGTCCCGGAGGACTTCCTAAAGGAGGAGACATCAGAGTTGAGACCGAGGGATGAGGAGACCAATCAGAAGAGGCCAGGAGGGTGTTCCAGATGGATAACATGTACAAAGGCCAAGAGAAGAGATATTTCCATTACAACAGCGCTTCTCAGACTCCACCCCATAATCCTGCTAAATGCAGATTCTGGTCAGGAGTTGAGCATAAGATGCTGCATCTGTTTTTTGTTTTTTTTGTTTTTTGTTTTTTTTGTGGTATGTGCCCCTAGCAGGAACCGAACCCCGGACTTTCTGGGCCACAGGCCAACGCTCAACCACTGAGCCAAACTGGCCAAGGCAAGATGCTGCATCTTAAGCACACTCCCTGGTGATGCCAAAGCTACTCTTGTAGGAAATACACTTTGAGAAGTAAGGTCCTAGGGGACCAAAAGGAAGTCCATGTTCTGACCGGGCGGGCAGGTGAGGGGCAGAGCAGGAGCCAGTGATGAGATTGGAGCCAGATTGCTCTGGGTCTCAGAAGCCATGTTCCATAGCTTGTACTTTATATGGGTGCCCTGGGGAGCCATGGGAGGCATTTGAGCAGGAGAGGGCACAGTCAGAATTAGGAAACCCCCCTACTAACAAGTGGTCTTTAAGACTGGAGGTTGGGAGCCCAGGGAGGCTGTGGGGAGGAAAAGAACAATATCTGGGACAAGGCCCAGTGCTCTGGCTTGGGTACTGGGCATGGTGGCGCCACCTTTGAGATGGGGACAGGAAGGAAGAGCTGGTAACACACCCCCTTCCTGCCACGTATACAGGCCCCTTGGGGTGGGTGGGCCCTCTCTGCCAGCCACTTGAGGCACCAACGGAGGCTTCTCTGGATAGTTGGGATATCTCATGCCTCCCCGCCCCCAGACTGGTTAGTGTGGTCCTCCTGTCACCTCCCCAGCCATTTTATTTTAAAAAGCCCTGTCACTCCAGCCCCCAAGGACCGTAGGTCTGACAGATGGCCAGACAGGCTTGGGCAGGGGAGCCGAGATAGAACGGAACTGCCAGATTTAGTCCTGTATTTCCCTTCTTCCCAAGAAAGGGCAACGCACTGGTTAATGGATTGCCTGATTTCCATTCCCTAACCCTAACCCTTTTTATTGTCCAATCCGAGCTTGTTTTCTCTCCTGTGAAGTTGGGACTCTCATACCTACCTCTCAATAATAAGAGTAGCTGATAATATTTATGGTGCTTCCTACATGCCAGCATAGTGTTCAGTACTGCACAGCTATTGCTTCCTTTATCCTTACAACAACCCCATGAGGAAGATACTTTCATCATCCCCACTTCACAGATGGGAAAGTGGAGGCCTGAGGCAAAGCGTCTTGCCCAGAGTCAGCCAGCAAGTGACTGGCTGAGCCCAGGCAGGCTGGCTTTTGCTTCTGTTTGTCTGTGTATCCTCAAGTCCCATCGCCACATGTGCACTAACGGCTGGAGGTGTGCTTAGCTCCACACACTAATTTGCTAAACAAAGATTCACCCAAGGCCTCTTGAGTGCCAGGGCTTGTAGGACAGGGGACTGAACCCATCCGGGATCCCTGCTGTCTCGGGGCTCCAAGTGCAGTGCAGGAGACAGTCATCAAGCAGCTGATCAGAGATGGTCCAGTAGCAATCTGGAATGCAGTTGTGGGTCATGGTCACATCCTTGGCCACTCGAGTGGACCTCTAAGTAGCACTTGACATTTATTTTCCTCTGTGCTGTTTCACTGTTTAGTTTCCAGATAGGCTCTATGTTCCCAACCAGGTAGGCAGAACCCCTGACCATCTTGACACCTCAGGCCCTGGAACAGTCTTGAGACACAGCTGGGCAAGGTGAGGTGGGAGAAGCTTCTAGGTTAGAAGGTCCTAGGCAGATGAGAAGGGAAGTGGGTACAGGGAGGGCATGGCTACTCTACCTCCTGTCTCCAGTTCCCCAGAGCCCTCCTTGACCCCTTGAACCCCGCTGGGCCTTTGACCCTGTGCCCTACACCCATCTCCCCAGGTGGTGATGGCTGCAGCCAATGGAGACAGAGACCGGGTCCTGCAGAAATCCCAGGACCTCAAATTCCTTTCAGGCTTTGAAACCAAGGTTGGGAGATATTGGGGGTGTAGGGGCTGGTATCTATTGGAGGGGGGCAGGGGGGCATGGGGGCTGCTTAACTATACTGAGGGAACTAGCGGGGGAGGGGGGAACTGCTGATACATTCTGCAGGGCTCTGGGGAGGAGGGGGGTGGGGAGGAGGGGGGTGGAGAATAGGGGCTACTTGACCACTCAGGAACCCTGGGAAAATGGGCACCACTTTCCTATTCTAGAAGGAAGGAGTGGGGGAATGGAGGCTGCTTCTCTGTTCTACAGTGTGGTCTGCTTGTCTGTTGGAGGCTCTGAGAGGGAGTGAAGGGCCATTTCTTTTGGGAGGAGAAGAGGGCTGCTTGTCTTCTGGGGGTTCTGGAAGGAGCCTGGGGCTTGTGTTTATACTCGAAACTGAGGGAACTGAGGGCTGCTTGTGGGTTCTGGGTTAAGAAGAGGGCTGTGCCTCCGTTCTTCCTCACCCCTAGGCATTCTCCGATGCCCATGTGGAGGCGGTGATGATCCTGGGAGAGCCCTTTGCCACCCAGGGCCCATATGACTTTGGGGCAGGTGACACTGCCCGACGCGTGCAGGGCCTCATCCCGGTGCTGCTGCAGCACCGGCTCCGCCCTCCACCGGAGGAGACCTATGCCCTGCACCGCAAGCTGGCAGGGGCTTTCCTGGCCTGCGCCCACCTCCGTGCCCACATCGAATGCCGGGACCTTTTCCAGGACGTCTACCACCGATACTGGGCCAGTCGCCAGGCTCAGCCACTGCCGGAAGCCTCTTGACCAGAAGGGAGGTCCAGTCAGACTTCTCCGACAGCTTCCCTCTTGGGAATCAGGTCCTTGGAGGGCCATCCTTGCCATGATGCCTCCTTTCCACTCTGCTCCTGTCTGGGGACCCAGCCCTGGGCTTCCCAGTCTTGCCTAGCACCGCTCCCTGGAGACTGGGGAACCCTTGGCTGGGGAACTCCCCACTCCAAAGTGGGCATTAATTTATTTCTGCCAACATTTGAGGGAGCTTCGGGCCCCCTGCACACCATAGTGGAGATGCACACCTATCTAGAGGGAGCCCTCCGCCTGTGCCCCAGGTCTCCCACAGATCTGGCCAATGAAAGGGGAGGGGTGGTATGTGGTGGAAGCAGCTCTCACCTTTGCCTCTTTTACCCCTCCACCAGCTGCCTTCTCCCCATCCATTCTCTCTGTGTTGGGGAGGGGTTGGGGGGAGGGGTTTGAACCTGAATAAAAGCGGCCCTCCCCTTCTCCAGCTCTTTTCTCTGTGCTGGGGTGGGGGAAGAAGGAGTTCCCGGACAGCCTCCAGGTGCAGATGGCCAGCCCCCTCCCACCCTCTTGTCTGAAAGCCCCAGTCCTGCCCGGGCCATCTGTTGCCAGGAACCTCCTTCTCCCTTTCCCTCCCACCCCCAACCCCTCCCACACGTGCCGACCACCTGCTCGAAATACTGCGGCAGCTGAGAAGGCCTCCCACCCCCGCCGCCACCACCCCGACGCCCCGGCTCCCAATAACCTATCCTTTGCTAATGGACCTTAATGCCCCTGCCAGCTGCTTTACCAAACCCACAGAATCGGGCGGGAGCGGGGGCGCAGAGCGGCCAGACCGCGCCCTGGTCCCAGCCAGCATCCCCACGGCCTCCGCAGAGCCGATCGCGTCCGCACCAGGACGCTGGGGGTCTGTTCACTCCCCCCTCCCATTCCTTGCGAAAAGTGCCTCGTCACTGCTCCTGCCTGCCCCCGCCGGGCTGGGAAAATCGTGGGGTTAACTGGAAGATTAGAGGATGTGGGGCGGTGAGGCGCTTCCCGAAGCAACTCTTTCGGACGCAGAATTGAAGGAGATTCGAGGTCAGTGGTCAAGGAAAGGAAGGGAGTGCAGGCCTCGAAGGACCAGGGCAGAAAGTCTCCGCGAGGATCCAGTTCACGCTCACTCGGGGACTGGCCAATGGGCGTGGCGGGGCGGTGGCTGCACCGGGGAGGGCGGAGCTACATTTGCGTATGGGCGTGGCCTGGGAGCCGGAGCGAGGCTAGTGCCGGCGGGGCGCCGGGCCGGGGCGGAGTCTTTCTGTGAATCCAGCCGGCGGAGGGCCAGGGGGCGGGGCGGGGGCGAGGCGGGAGGGGCGCTCCTCCGCCCCCGGATCGGAAATCTGGAGCCGAGCAGGCTCGCGCGTGTGCATCCCACACCATTCCCGGGTCTCCGGCCCCGGCCAGCGTCCGCCACAGCCGCCGCCACAGCAGCCGCAGCACTCGGGGATCCGGGTCCAGCCGGGGCCGCGGGAGGCGGGGGCGCCCGGGCCCTGGATGTCCCGCAGCGCGGCGGCCAGCGTGAGAAGGGCGGGAGAGTGGGGCTCGGGTGGGGGGCGGCGCCGCTGCTGATGTGGCGGAGGGTGGGAGGCGGCCGTGGCGCCCGGATGGAGGGAGGGTGCCAAGGCTGGCAAGGGTGGTCCTGGGTGGGGGTCCGCCAACAGGCCACACCAAGCTAAAGCTTGGGAGACAGGGATCTCGCCACAGGCCCTCCTTTACCAAGGCCCTAGAGATGGGGATCCCGGACACAGAACTCCCCCTCAGAAAAATCAAGGACAGGGGACAGATTCTCAGAACAACTCCCTAGGCAAGGTTTTGGGGATGGGTCCAGGGCACAACGCCCATATGAAGCCAAGGCCTCCGGGAAGCAATTCCAGACCAGACGCCATCCCGACTCCTCCCTGCCCGAGGGGGTCTCCGAGCACAACAACCGTCTGAGCAAGGTCTTGACGAGGTCCCTGGGCACAGCTTCCCCACCAAGCCAAGGCCTGGGTGGGGGTGGGGGTGGGGGTGGGGGTGATTCCAGGCACGAGCTGTCCCCAGGCCTCAAAGGCATTCTGGGCACAGCATCGCCCCCCTCCCAATCCTTGGGCGGTGTCCCAGGAACAGCCCCTTCTCAAAACAAGTTCCCTGTGCCTAGGACTCCACCCCCACCCCAGCCTGCCTGAATACAATTAGGGAAATTTCAGGCACATCTCCCCTTCTCCCCCTGCTTGGTCAAGAGTCCCAGGGCACAAGTCCCCTGGGCCACCCCCTTTGTCCCTGGGGCTGCCCAGCTGCCTGGGAGTGGCCCCATCCTCAGATAATATGCTGTCCCCCAGGCTCCAGGATTCATGCTGGAAGGGGGGAGGCTCTCCAGAGAAAGGGTGCAGCCTTGTCTGTCTGCAGCATCTGAGGTGATGGCGGCTTTGTGTGTGGTACCTGGGGGGGAGGGGGAAGCAAGCGGTGGGGAGGTGGCTAAGAGTGTGACCCCGTGTTTGTGTGACTGGCTGTGTGTGTCTGTGCTGCAGGGGTCACTATGAGAAATCCTGTGTGTGCGCGCCTGTGTTTTGTGCTTGTGGTTGTGTCTGTGAGTGACCCCAGCATTTGTGTGACTGTTGTATGTGTGTATGACAGCTGCTCTGAAAGAACCCTATACTTTTTAGTCTGTTTGAGTGTGTGCATGGTTGTGACTGTGGGGTTGCCCCGTGTTTGTGTGCCTTCGTAACTATAACTGGGTATGTGACCGTGTATGTGTTGAGTCTGGGGTTGAGCATGTGTGTGGTTGTCTGAAGATGTGAGTGGAGTTGTGATTGTGTGTAAGTGGAGTTGTGTCTATGACTGATTATATTTGTGTCACACATGGGTCTGTGACACACAATGTCCCTGCAACTGGATATGTGACTGCTATTGTTTATGAAGTCAGTCACATTGTGCCCATGTGATGGGTTGTGTGATGGCAATGTGATTATATGTTTGCATGGCTGGTTGTGTGTTCAGAGCCATGTCTGTGTGTGTAACTGGGGTTGGATAAATGACTGCATCTAGCTCTGTGTGTTGATACTGAGTGATGGTGTGCAGTTATAGTCGCGAATGTGTGACTTGGGTTATGAACTTGACTTGAGGTCTGAAACTCTGGCTGACCATTAATAGTGGGTTATTTCACTGTGTCTGCGTCAAGATATAGGTGTGTTTGTTTGTGGTGGCACCAGCTTGCTGTGTGTTGGAGGGGGTGTAGGTGACTGGGGCTTCTACATTTGTGTATGACCTGCATGTCCGTGACCCCAGTGACTATATGTACTTGTGTCTGTCATGGCCTGTGAGAGTGTGTCTATAGATGTGTGACTGGGGTGTGTGTGTCTGTGTGTTAGACTGCTTGTGTTTGAGTGTGTGATTTGGTGACAGGGTGACTGTTGGGAACTGTCTTTTGCATAAATGCAGCTATAATGCTATGTCTGGGTCACTGCGTTTCTAAGCATGCACCTGACTGTGTGCTTGTGATTGTAAAGTGGAAATTGTGTATTGATGTCTCTGTGTGTGAGATATGTGTCTGGCTACATGGGGTTGTGATTGTATGTGGCCACTTGTCTGTGTGACGTGTGTTTCTCTGTGATGCTATGATGTGGTACAGCTGGGTATGGGATATTGGGTGCTGGGATTATACTGTGATATATGGCTGAGTAATATGGACACTGACTGAGACTTTGCATACAACTGCTTCTGAAATGTGCATGGCTGTGACTCTGAACCACTGGCTGTCTGGCTGTGTCTAAGTGTGGCCATCCTTGGATAGGTGTCTCTGGGTGCTTGTATGCATATCTTGAGTGTGCAAGCCTGTTTCTCTAACGCATGGGCCATGGCCATCAGTGTCTCTGTGTGATTGGGTATGGAAGACTGTCCATATAAGTTAGTTGATACTGTGACTAGATGCGAGGCCCTATGACTGGGCATGTGTGATTGTGTGATAGTGTGTGACCAAAAAGATGTGTTCGTGTGACTCATATAAGGGATTGCATATCCATGTGCAGCTGTGTGCCTGTAGGTGATTAAACACATGTGGCTGTGACTGGGTGTAGCTGTGTGTGACCAAATGTGTCTGCGAGCATCCATGACCAGATGTCAACACACAGCAGCGGAGCTAGGTGTGACAAGTGTTTATGTCTATGATTGCGTGTGTGACTGGGTGTGACTCTGTGAGTGGGTCTGTGACGTGAGTATCCTGGGTGGCTGCCCGAGGAAACATAACTGTCATTGGGTGTGGCTGTACGCGTGCCTCTCTGGTGGGTATGCCTGGGCTCAGCTCTTTTTATGTGGTTGAGAAAATAAAAGTGGCCAAATATCAGTAGCTGAGTGACCCGGTGTTTGTGGCAGTGCCTAGGCAGGCTAGGATCTGCATGCATGTAGACATATGTCAGTAGTGGAGACTGCGAATATCTGTGAACATGGCTATGTGACAAGGTGTTTTAGGTATGTCTGTGTATAACTAAATACACAGACCTGTCACCCGGTGCTAGGAACAACTGTAGGCATGAGTTGCATCATACATGTGACTGTATGTTTGTGTATCCCTGAATATGTGTCTAGAGGGTAAGGCCACTCCCTCCTTACACCATCCTTGTGGGTACTAAGCACCTCCTGAGGCCAGGATATCCCCTAAGAAATGCCCCCAAAACGCAACTAGGTGGCTCATTTTCCTTGTAACAGTTGCTATGACAACCAGGCTCTCATCAAGGAGCCTGAGATGGAGGGGGGTTGGCTGATGTTCAAGGAGGGGGGTGAAATAGGGTACTGCGCCCATCCGAAGCCAGCCTCTTACCTTTTCCTGTCCCTTGGGCAGGGCGGACCCAGAAGGCCTGAGCATCATCTGCCCCCAGCCCCCTGTGGGGCCCCGGGGCCCCCTGAGACCTCCAGGACGGAGCCAGGTGAGTAACCAGCTGGGGACAGGGCAGGGACTGAGTGGGTGGGTCTGCCTAGAACTGTCCCTTGTAGTCAGACAGGCCTAATCACACCCTTAAATCCCTTTCCTGCACACTTGGTAACCATCCAAGCCCAACTCGTGCACAGACACACAGACCTGGACTATGTCACTCACACACACACACACACACACACACTGGGACATTCAGACACACACTGACCTCCCCACACACACAAGTACAGGGTCACACAAACATACAGAAACATTCTCAGGCAACACCCAGACTCCCTCAGACAGGCGACTACTATCTGTCCTGCACAGATAGTCAGCCAGACTACATATACAGACCCACACTTTTATAGACAACAGCCGAACTTTCTCAAGCAGACGCTGCCTCACAGACAGCACCTGTGGACCCATTTTCTCATAAAGAGCTCATTTCTGCACACACAGTCTCAGAAATAGTACCCAGCACTCACAGACAACAGCCACATTCTCACACAGCCACATCCTTATAAAGAACAGCCACAAACAGCTCTCAAAGACAACAACCTCATGTTCTCACACACCCTCACAGATGCACAGATGACATACTGACACACCCTCAGAACAACACTCATGGACCCAACTCTACAACAACAGTCACATGCATTGACACACACACACGCACCCTCACAAACAACAGCTGCGGTCTTGGACATAGGCATGATCTCTTGGGTAACTGTCATACATATGCTGTCATAGGCAAAAGTGATCAATGACAATAGCCACACCCTCACACAGACACACAACTTTTAAGACAACAGCTTCTTGCTCAGAGACACATCCTCACAGGCAGCATTTCCTATCACACACTCACAACCACTCTCACACATAGACACCTTTCAGCAACACCCTTCAGGGACCTACACCGGCAGACAACAACCACACTCTTGGACATGGATCCCCTCACGGACAGCATGCAGACATACACTCTAGGAAGTAACCGCTCTCAGGCCCCCATCCTTTCAGGCAGCCTTCAGAAATACACACACTCACAACAGTTACATGTTCAGCTCTAGTTACCTCACAGATACCATTCAGCAACACAGTAGCACATACTTGCTTGCACACACATTGTCCCCATCTGCTCTTGGTGCAAAAAAAATGCCCTGGGTGTCTCCTCCTCCTCCCGGGACTGCCGGTATGGCTTATCAGTCAGTGAAGAGTGTCTTAGTCAATGCTGACTGTTTTAGTAGCTGGCCACCTGCACCCCTACCCCTACCTCTGACGGTCACAGGTGCACACTGCCCAGGGTCCCCTGCTTTAGACTAGATACAGTCATTAGAGGGGCGGTAGCTCAGGGGCACAGAGACAAGCCCTTGTTCTCCATACCCTCTGGCCTGGGCTCTGGACCTCAATCCCTGGATCTTCTAAGATCTCCCCCCATTGGACCCATGCAACTCCCAACTCCTGTGCCCTCTGACCACCTCATCCCCTGACCTCATTCCCCTAAAGCCATTCACCTCATGACCCCTGACTCCATGCCCTGCGATTCCAGTACCCTCCCATGCCTTGATTTCCCATTACTCTGTATCCTCTTGATTCTAGACTGGCACATCCCCAGTCTTCAGACCCCTAAAAGCAGTGACCCCTGTCCCAGACCTCCCTGCCCCTTAGCTCCACCCATGCCCTCTGAATCCCCACGCTGACTCTGGCGCTCCCCTGCTTCACTCCCTTCCCCTGTGCCCTGACTGCCGCTGCTCCTAGTTCCCTGGTCATACCCTCTGACCCAGTGACCCCCTAACCCTGTAACCCTACCCCTTTGTTATCTCACCCTGCTTCCTGAGCACTGTGTCCATTCCCCGTGAGCCCCATGCTTCTGACCCTGGCCCTTGACCCACTCTCTGTCCTGTGTCACCAGACGGGGCTGGCACCATGAACAAGTTACGGCAGAGTCTGCGGCGGCGGAAGCCAGCCTATGTGCCCGAGGCCTCGCGCCCACACCAGTGGCAGGCGGACGAGGATTCTGTGCGCAAGGGCACTTGCAGCTTCCCTGTCAGGGTGAGTGGGCGGGGCGGGAGCGGGGCGAGGGGCGGGGCGGGATGCCAGCCGTCCCAGCTGAGTGAGGAGGTTCTGGCCTGTGTGGCAGAGACAGGGCATGGACAAAGAACTGTGGAGCCTGCCAAAGTATGACTCCACTGCCTCAGTCCTTCCGAGCTGGGGTTCCAAACCTAGCCCCGGCCTGTGCTGCTCAGTTGGTTGAGCCTCTGGTACACTAAAACGTCCCTGGTTGGATTCCTTTACCGGCCGGTGCCCCCAGGTTGCCGGATCGACTCCCCAGTAGGGGGAATGCAGGAGCCAGCAGATCGATGTTTCTCTCACACATCAGTGTTTCTCTCTCCCTCTTTTCCTCTCTCTCTGAAAGCCATAAAAACATATTTTTAAAAAACAGAAACCTACACACATTCTCTTATACTAGGAAAATGTTGCTCAAGTGACATCATGCCTGGGTCACCCCATTTTGTGGGAGCTCACAATTTCCAGAGGGCACTGGAAAATCACAAACATTTTATAGCATTTGCACAACCATGATCCTTTGCAACACACACTACACTTTTATAAGGGAGACAGCAGGTTCGGGTTTACATCCCAATTTCGTCGCTTCCCTAGATGCAGACCTTGAGTGTGAGGTGTCGGTTGGGGAGTGTGGAAGGGAAGGCAGCCATTCCATGGTGGGTTACTAAGCTGCAGCTGTGGGCAACTGAGCTTAATTCCACTGGGGACTCTGGGAAGTAGAGCCACCCACCCACAGAGGGGGAGAGCTAGGGCATGTGTACCCCAACTCCCATCAGTCACTGCTGGCACCAGCCCTCAGGGACAGACATGCAGATGCTGGCACCCAGGACAGCAGTGATGGGTGAAGGCCCAGGGATAGAGGCAGGATGGGAATCACTTCTGCAGGCCTTGCTGCGGTTTCTCGTCTGTATATCTGGGTTGGAAGGCAGGACCCACCTTGTAGAGTTGAGGGGCAGAATCAATGAGTTAATACATACGACGTGCTTAGGACTTCATATGATGCATCGCAGCTGCTCAGGGGACACTGGGAGTTATTGATTACTGTGTTTATTTCATGTCTTCCTATTTCCTCCCTCCCAAGTACCTGGGCCACGTGGAGGTGGAGGAGTCCAGGGGGATGCATGTCTGTGAGGACGCCGTGAAGAAGCTGAAGGCGGTGAGTGAGGGGCTGGCGCAGGGAGGGGCAAGGTCAGACCGGACCAGGCAGCCCTCCTCAGGCCCTCTATTCTCACCTCCCCCGCAGATGGGCCGGAAGTCTGTGAAGTCAGTCCTGTGGGTGTCAGCGGATGGGCTCCGAGTGGTGGACGACAAGACCAAGGTAGGAGGCCCGTCGGGGTGGGAGAGCGCACCAGAGGGCCCCTCTCCTCGCCCTGCTCGAATGTGGCTGAGGATGCCTTCTCACGCACCTCTAGGATGTCCCTCCCTCAGGGGCTTTCTAGACTATACCATGTGCTGTTGCACGTCTTGGGACACCTCACAGTCATAATTCAGGACTGAGTCCTGTGGCTGTTTGTGAGCTGGCATAGAGAGTGGGTAAAAGCACAGACTGGAGCCCTGGCCAATTTGGCCAAGCGGTTAGAGCGTCAGCCTGCGGTCCAGAGAGACCCGGGTTCGGTTCCCGCTGAGGACATGTACCTCGGTTGCAGTTTGTCCCTGGCCCTGGTTGGTCGTGCGGGTGGTGGCCACTCGATGTGTCTCTTTCACATCGATATTTCCCTCTCTCTTCCTCTCTCTCCCTCCCACTCTATCTGTACAAAAAATGGAAAATGTCCTCGGGTGAGGATAAAAACATAAAAAAATGAAAAATAAAAAATAAAAGCACAGACTGGAGCAGCCGCCTCAGCTCCGACCCCAGCTCACCCACTTACCCACTGGGTGACCCTGGGTATGAGACATAACCCTTCTGTGCCTCAATTGTGTCACCTGTAAAATGGGAATAATGAAAGACCTTACCATTCTTTACCTGAGAAAGTATATCACGTAATTTAAAACTACACCTACGTCAGTTGACAGAGAATATCAACTAGGTGTTTCATCACCAAAAAGGATTTACTTGGGAAAAAGGTTTGCAACCCAGAGCACGCAGACATGGCCGCCACGTGCATGCTCTGGCCTGCGTGCCAGGGTGGAGGGGTGTTTATAGAAGGAAAGGGAAGTTAAGGGGAGTGGAAATTAGAACTATAGAGGTTTATTATAAACACAGAGTTCTTCCCGTAGGGTTCTTGTGATTACCTGGAGTGCAAGAACTTCCATGAGCCCTAGCTCCTCCCATACCCTCCTAACTGATTATGTTTGCTCAAAGTTCCTGTTAGTCTTTATCACCTGGAGCAGCATAAGTGTTCAGATCAATGAATGTTAGCTGTTATGTGTTTGTTGCCAGTCTACCCAGCCAGACAGGAGTGCCAGGGGGCCAAGATCTGGGTATCTGTTTGCTCACTTTTGAATTCCCTGCCTCCAGCCCAGAGACTACCAGAGGCGGCAGCCAAGCACATGATGAGAGTTAGGTTAGTGACCAAACAGTGTTGACACCTTTGCACAGGTAGTTCCCTCAGCCTGAAATACTGTTCCCTGCCTTTTTGCCTCCAGGAGGCTTTGCCTGACTCCACCCAACACACATACCCAAGTTGGGTCAGGCACCTCCTCTTGGCTCCTGCAGGCCCCTGTGCCTCCCCCATCCCATCTGTGACCTCTCTGCCTGTGCCTCCCTTGTTACGGCCTGGCTGTGACTCTGGGCTCTCTCCTGGTGATGGGTCTGATTCTGCACTGGGGGCCCCATGCCAACAGGGCCCGCAGCAGGATGCAGAGGTTGCTGAGCGCCTACCCCAATCAGGATGGAATCTAGAGCAGACACTAAGGGAATGTTGAGTGAATACATGAAAGACAGTTCACATTCCTCTCCTGGCCTCCCTGACCACTCCCAGGACCTGCTGGTGGACCAGACCATCGAAAAGGTCTCCTTCTGTGCTCCTGACCGCAACCTGGACAAGGCTTTCTCCTACATCTGCCGCGACGGGACCACCCGCCGCTGGATCTGCCACTGTTTCCTGGCACTCAAGGACTCCGTGAGTATCGCCAGATCCCAAAGCCTGCTGAGTCCTCTGCCATACCCCGGCAGCCCAGCCCCAGCCCCAGCCCCAGCCCGCCGAGTGGAGGCAGAAAAACCACTCACCTCTGCTCTCCAGGCCTGGTGTCCTCGTCCAGAAAAGGGACTGTACTCAGGGCTCCGAACCAGAGGGCTATGGGGGACTCAAGTGGGTTAATACACAGGATTTAGAACAGTGCCTGGCACATAGGATGCACTCAGGAAAACATTGGTTATCATCGTCCTCCTTATTAGCAGTAGTTCTTCATGTTTCTCTAACTTCTCTTTTATATCTATCTATCTATCTATCTAGATAGATAGATAGATAGATAGATAGAAAGATAGATATTTTTATTGATTTTGTTTTTTAGAGAGAGAGAGAGAAACACTGGTGCGAGAACATCAGTGGGCTGCCTCCTGCACGTCCCCTAGTCGGGGTTGAGCCCTTACCCAGGCATGTGCCCTGACTGGGAATTGAACAGGTGACCTCTTGGTGCATGGGACGATGCTCAACCCACTGAGCCGCACCGACCAGGAGTCTCTAACTTTTCTAATTGAGGATCATATACATACAGTCTTGTGCACTCCATGTCCAGCTTCGTGAATTTTTGTTTCTGGATAAACCCCACCCATGTCAAGTTGTTTTTCTGCCCCCAGCAGGTTCCCTCAGGCCCTTCTCAAACAATATCCCTCCCCCACTCTTCCTTCAGCCTTGATTCATTTTGCCTGTTTTTCTTTATATTTTGGAGGGGTCAAGGTCCCCTCTCAGAATAGGATGAAAGCAACAAATGGGCTGTCTTCTCAGAAGCATTCTCACAGTTAGGATTCTGAGGCTTGGGAAGAAAGCCCCCAGACACAGTGATTTCAGAGGCAGGCAACAGAGCAGTGGTGTGGCTCTCCACTCACCAGGGGCCACGGCTCCTTTCATCAGTGGCTGTGCTGAAGTATGGCTCCACTTTGTGACCCATGATAGATGCGCATGCCCCAACCTTCACATCTTCGTTCCAATCACAGAATGAAGAGAGGCATGCCCTTTCCTCTTTGGGAGCTGGGTATCATTTCTAATTGCATTCCATTGATCAGAACCTAGTCACATGGACATCCCTACCTGCAAGAAATGGAAAATAGTCTTTATTCTGCCCTGTCCCCCGGACCCTGGATTCAGTCCCCCACCCAACTTGTTAGGAAGCTACATTCTCAACCTCCTACATTAGCCAGTTCTTGGTTGCTGGCAATAGAAACTAATCTGGCTAACTTAAACCTAAAATAAGATTCATGGAAGGCTATGAGGAAGCTCAGAATTGAAGGGCATTCAGAGCATTAGGCATCAGGAAGGGCAGAGAGCAGGGCAGCCTGGGACGCTGCACCAGGGGACAGTTACTCCAGGGCACCATTATGAGATGAACCCACCTCTCAACGCTTTGGGTTCAGATTCTGGTAAGAGTGCATGGGATTGGCCTGGCCTGGGTCACTGTCTTCCCCTTGGCCAGGGGCAGGTGCAGCACCTAGACTGATTTATGCGGTGTTGCCAAGGAGTTCCCAGAGAGGATACTGGGGGACACTGGACAGGTAGAACAATGCCTGTACCTTGCAGACCTTAACAGTCTCCACTCAAGGATTCCTTCATATTTCAGAAATCCCCACTGCAAAGAGCTCTGAGCCCCCAAAAGGAGTCAGTACCCCCAAACTTCCTCACTCACACACACACGCACGCACACGCAATTTTAGAACTGAAGCCAAGGGTATAGAAAACAAATGTGAGGGTGTCAGTATTGATTAGCCGGTACTAACTGATGCCTGCCAGGGACTAGTGTGAAACCAGGGCCCATAGGAACTGCTATTTCTGGGGAATAGCAGAGTCGTTGTATCAGTTATGTGTTGTGCATAACGAATTTCTCCAAAATGTAGCAGCTTAAAATTTCAAGCACTTATTCTCTCTCACGTTTCTGTGGGTCAGGAATTTGGGAAAGACTCAGCTGAGAAGGGCTGGCTCCAGGGTCTCTCCCACTGGTGCATCAGATGGTGTGTGGGGCTGTAATACCAGGGACTGGCCGAGCAGCTCACCCTTCGTGTAGTCACAGGCCCTCTCCACAGGGTCTGCAGCACGGAGGCTTTAGAAAGCTGGTTTCTTTTCTTTCTTTCTTTTTTATTCCTCACCCGAGGATACCTTTCCATTTATCATCAGATAGAGTGGGAGGGACAGAGAGAAACATCGATGTGATAAAACCACATCGACTGGTTGCCTCCCCCACGACCTGGCGGGGGATGAACCACAACCTAGGTACTGCCCTTGACCGGAATCGAATCCGCGACTCATTGGTCCGCGGGCCGATGCTCTAACTGCTGAGCCAAACCGGCCAGGGCCAGAAAGCTGATTTCTTACATGATGGCATAGGGCTCCAAAACAAGGGGAGGGAGATGGAGATAGATCGGGGTGGGGGTTGCTTCAGCACAGTACTAGCCAGGAGGGGAAGGTGTGTTGCCTTTTGGACTTGTTAGAGACCACAGCCTTGTTTGTCCAGACAGTCGTAGAGGTCTAAACCGAGCCACCCAGCCAGGGCAGTCTTTTCACTCACTGGATAGTGTCCTTTGATGAGCAAACATTTTTAATTTTGATGAACTTCAGTTTATCTATTTTTTCTTTTCTTTGTGTGTGGTGTGTGTGTGTGTGTGTGTGTGTGTGCGCATGTTCTTGGTGTCATAACTAAGAATCCATGTTTTATTTATAAAATTCCATGTTTTAGCCTGGCCAGTGTGGC